>NW_028261381.1:59211840-59531840 GCF_051295495.1 Thamnophis sirtalis | reverse complement strand
GCCAGAAACTGGCAAAATAAACAAGAAAACTGGCAACAAAAAATTTACAAATTTCAGTCATGTGACCCTGGGATGCTGAAATCAGTCATTCATGCAGGGACTACATCAGTCAAGTACCCAAAATGCAACCACATGATCGTAAGGTGTATATGTGGCAGTCACAACTTTGAGTTCTTTTTTAGTCCATTGTAATTTTGAATGATCTTTAAGCAACCAGTCATTAAGCAAGGACTACCTGTTCATTTTGTGTTCAATACTGGGAGCCCCATCTTATCTCTATCTCCCCAAAATGCAGTTTGTCAAAGGGATTGATGAGATGAGATGGTATTACAGTAGTTTTACTGTATTGTGCTTTAAGGAATCGGATCTATTCTTTCAAATACTTCACTGTTTTGTCATGTTGGGTGTGGCCTTCCTTTGTTTTATCACAAAGTGTACATACTGGAATACCTTCCATGGGCCCACAGCAAATTAGCAACCTGAGTGACCAGCCAATGAGGTCAACCCCTAGCTGTCCTTTCAAACAACCTCTGGGTTGTTGTTTTTTAGACAATCACAGTTCTGGTAAAATTGATATAAGTATACTAAACTCTGATTTTGAATTACTTACTCAAACCATGTCAACGTTAAGAAGAAATACATATAACTAACTCCCAAATGCTCTTCTGGCTAAGATTCTAATTCAACCCAGAATTCCCATCTAATTCCTTCCCACTAAGTCATCAAAAAGCCTCTAAAATGATAGATAAGTGTGTCGAAAGAAGTCTCTCTAAGGCCTTTTTGAGCCACACAAGGATGCAAAAGGCAGCCAAGATTCATGAAAACTTGGGAAAGACCCTTGACCCAGAACAGTTTTCACTTGGGAATAATAACGTCCAACATCCACAGAGACACCCTTGCTCCAAGAGTCCTCTACAGTCCTCTCTACCAATTGCAGTGGTTTTTACATTTACAATGTTTAATCTAACAAAACCCATTCTCACTATTGGAGACATAAGAAGCTGGGAAACAGCACTCATGAAAAATGCGTAATGTAGGATCTGAAAGAAGGTTAGAGCTCATAGCCTTTAAACCCAGTTAGCATTGCAACACTTTCATTCCAAGCAGTTTATTTATATAGCCAATCTGAATTGTCTCCCAAATGTTCTCACAGTGCAGAGCATTGCTCTTTTGGATATTAGAGCATTCACCTTTTTTGTTTTTTTTGTTTTTAGAGAAGTCCATCCTGCACATTTGACCAGAATATTTCTGATCTTAGCTATGGAAAAACAGACAAGTAAACAAAGTTAACCTCACTTCTTGGCAACCAAAACTTTTAGGAACCCTCACTGACCAAAACCCATGTGTTATAATCCTCTCTGTAGCCTGTTAGACTAAGACATATAAGAGAGGGGGGGGATACTGAGTACCCCAGATGCCTCTCCAGGCCAGCAGATGTCTCTATGTTCCTAGGAAATGATGAAAGAGTTGGGAAAATGGAGGAAACCAAAGAGGAAACAAACATGCAGCTGCAAAGACAGAGGAATACAGTGGAGTCATGGGAAGTATGAAATTTGTTTTATACTCTGCTTTATTTTTATGTTAAAAATTAGATGATAGACAAAAAGGGGTAGTAAGGAATCTTGCTTTATTTATTCTGTTTTTTATTATTCATGCCTAACTAATCTCCTTTTAGAGGTCCCCGTACTTTTTAATATAATGTCCTTCTCTCTCTCTCTCTCTCTCTTTTAAACTAGTTACAAATCAGTTGAACACTGACTGTGTATTTTTATTCTATAACCCATTAGAAGAAAATTTATACGACTATTGAGAAGTGGCAAATGTTTGACACTGTTGGCAGGACTGTGTGCTATACAATTTAAATATCCGTATTTTTAGCAAAGCATATTTCCATTCGGGCATGAATTCATTGTACTCCATATTTATCCTTCAGCTCATTAACTTTGGCTTTGTACAGTATACTTTGATTGCATCTTCTTTGGACATACCTTTTAATTTATTCCAGCCGTCCCACTTCGCTTTGTCTTTTTAAATTAAACATTCCAGGGTGTTCTGTGTTTACATCTCCAACTGTAACTTGCTTAAGCTGGCCATCTAATCCAAAGGTGTCAAACTCAATTTCATTGAGGGCCGCATCAGCATTGTGTTTAACCTTGAGGATGGGCATGGCCAGCTTGACATCACTTATGTTAGGGTGGCTGTGGTGGTCCCAAGCTCCGTTTTCAGCTGCGATGGCCTCCTGCAACTCTCTGCCAGCGAAAACGGAGCTTGCAGGCCAGTCCTTTGCTGTTTCCAGGGTAGCAGCAGGCCAGATCTGCCCCCCCCCACCCGGACCTTGAGTTTGACATCCTGATGTAATCTATTAGAAGTGTAAACATGTTGTTTTGCACTCTCAATTTACAGGAACACTAGGGTGGCATCTTCAAGTATTTAGGGTTGGAATACCAAGCATGTACATTACAGGGAGTTGTACATTCCCAAAATAGTTACTATGATGTATGGCCAGACCCAAAACAAAGTGGGTTGGCAAGGAAGCCCCAAAGATGTCAAGGAAGGTGCCCATGGGATGTTGATGCTCATGAACAACACACCGACAATCGCAGGGAAAAACAGCACAATTTATAATTTTATGTTCTTAGCACAGGAGTTGCATAGTTCGAACACACTTCCTGTGGTGCAACTTCTCTTTTTTATTTCCTTTTCCAAATTTGCAGCAGGAGACAATTTTGTAACTTTCTAGCCAAAGTTATACACGTTTAAATCATATTATCATCTGCAGGTGCACCAGTATATGGCTAAGTCTCTCTGGTGGAAATAAACGGGATGTAAAAATACTTAATCTCCCCTAGACTATATTCTTTATTTTTTTGCAAAATTTATTTGCAACTTGGGACTAGCAGATACCAAAAAAAATTAAGGAAGTGGTTGTGGTGGGGGGATGTATGCTTTGCAAGATGCTGTGTTGCACTCTGGTCAAAAGGAACTTTTCTGGGTCATGTTAACCCTTTGGTCAATAGGGAAATGAATATTTGCAGAGGAAATGGAAACTGAAAACATTCTTGTCCCTCAACGCCCAGTTTCCTTTTGTCACTAGAGCAGTGTTTCTCAATTCTGGTGGCTTGAGATGTATGGACTGCAACTCCCAGAATTCCCCAATCAGTGTGGCTGGCTTGGGAATCCTGGGAATCCACGTAATTTTGGATGGCCAAGGTTCAGAAACACTGTAATAGAGAAAACAAAGCAAGAGACTGCCTGTGTTTTCTGAACATACTTACAACCTCTGCACAGGGTCAGAAGCCCTGTTGCTTTACGATTCCCACCTGCAAAAAGGATTGCCATCACATGCAGTGAAGTACATTTGCGCCCAATCTTCAATCTTTCCCTCTCAATGTGGAAGGAAAGGTTGAGAACAAGATGTTACAGGCAAGAGTGGACCCTACATTTTCACCTTCTCCCCACTCATTATTTTTCCTGTAGAGGGAATTTATTTCACTTCATGATACATCACTGCTTCTTGAATAGCATTGATTCTTATCAGATCAATCTCTTTCTATCTCTCTCCTTTTTATTTCAGAAATGTAAGATACATTCCTCCCCAATATATCTTTATTTTGTGTCATCATTTGGTTTTTGAACTGTGATGACACAGTGGTTAGAATGCAGTATTGCAGGCTAATTCTGCCAACTTTCAGCAGTTCGATTCTCACCAGTTCAAGGTTGACTCAGCCTTCAATCCTTCCGAGTTCAGTAAAATGAGGACCCAGACTGTTGGGGGAAATATGCTGACTCTGTAAGCTGCTTAGAGAGGGCTGTAAAGCTCTATGAAGCAGTATATAAATCTAAGTGCTATTGCTATTTTTCAGATAGGCAAACTGCTTTTCATCTTTCCACCAGTAATACAATAAGCTATTATTTCTCGGATTTTTCTGTGCCAGAATCCCTAAACTTAATTCACAACCTATGTCACAATAGGATTATATACATACGTATGAATACTTGTCATTTTGTATGGAAACTAGATTTTACTTATAAGTGTTGACAGTGTGGAACCACAGTCCAGTAAGTGTTTCCTGCACATATGCTACACAAAATGTTAATATAAATATTATGTTTTAGAGCAAGGTTATATACCAAAATTGTAGAGATGTACATAATAAGCAACAATTGCATTGGAAGATTTGCATGAAAAATAATTTGCCTGCGAGCAAGAACTGGTGGGACCATAAAATAGAGAAAGTCATAGAAAATGAAGAAGCCAAATTGCTCTGGGACTTTCGCATTCAAACAGAGAGGCACCTGCCATATACCACCCCAGACTTCACTATCATTGATAAGAGAGACAAAAAAGTCTGGATAGTGACAGTGTCTGGAGACAGCCGAATAGAAGAGAAAGAACTGTAGAAGATAACCAAATACAAAGTCCTACAAATAGAAATAGAATAACTGTTGCAAAAGCAAGCAAGGGTAGTACCAATAGTAATAGGCACCTTGGGAGCAATCCCAAAACAACTGGAGCATCACTTGAACACCATTGGCATTGACAAACTCACCATCAGTCAATTGCAGAAAGTGGCTATATTGGGAACAGCTTCCATCCTGTGACAATATCTGAAACACCGCCAAACATCCAGATTTGCCTATCCTAGGTCCTTAGTAAGGAGTCAATAAGTAGATAAAAATGTCAAACCCAGTCTGAACATCTGGCTGACTGTGCAATTATTGTTGTTATTATTGTTATTTGTTATACTTTATTCATTAAACATGAAACTCAGTCTACTGAATATTCGAAAATGTATTATAAATACCATTGACTGGTGCTAATGGTTGATACGGATTGGCTGCCAGCGTTCTAGGTATCAACCAAGTACCTTCTTAAAATATAAGCTGTTCCAAGTAGTGCAGTTTTTTGCAGTTCCGCTGGTGTTATTGCAGGAAGCTGCAATTTGTTGATGTATCTTATAAAATTCTTGGACATGGTGCCAAGTGCCCCAATAACAATGGGTATCACTGTTACAGGTTTCATCCATAATCGGCTAGTTTCTATGGCCAGATCGCAGTATTTTGTTATTTTTTCCAGTTCTTTTTCTTTGACTCTGGCATCTCCTGGTACCACAATGTCAATAAATTGTATGTTTTGGCCCAGATATCACAACCATGATATTTGACAATCTGTCTGCATTCAAAAGTCCCACAAGATCTTCACCTTTTCATTTTTGGTAACTTTTTCAACTTTGTGCTCCCATGAGTTTTTGGATACAGGTACGTCGTATTTTTTACATAATGACCAGTGGATTAATTTAGCAGCTCGGTTGTGTCTAGCTTTGTAATGCAATTTTGCTGCATTCACATATTAAATGTGAAACAGTTTCAACTTTGTTGTTGCAAAGTTGGCAGTTTGGATTGTCAGTGGATTTTTGTATCTTCACTTTCATGGCATTAGTTTGTAGTGCTTATCCATGCAGAGCTTTAGTTTTCCATCCATTTAATCAGTCATCCAGCTGTTTTTCCTTTATATTCTGCCTTTGTTTCTGTTTTATACTGTTTTATGTTTTCACAGCCTGTAGCAATTTTTCTGTACTTTGGTTCACATAATCATTCAAACTTCATTTTTCTTCTTCTACAGTTTGTTGGATTTGCAATAGCCCTCTGCCCCCTATTCTTCTTGGCAGGTACAACCTGTCAGTGTCACTTTGTGGATGTAAAGCATGGTACATATCAGTGGCGGGTTCCAGATCCCGTTGCAACTGGTATGGTTGCAATGGGGCCCAGCGTCCTCCACATGAACGCGTGCAGCACGCGTGCACATGCACACATGCGCACATACGTCTTAATATCCAGCAATGCCTCCGCAAGCCTCTGCGATGCTCCAGCTGCTCGGCGGAGCATCACACAGGCGCTGTACTCACCAAAGAGTTTAAAGACAGGTAAGGAGTGTGGGCAGGTGGGTGGGCCCTCTGGAGCACCATATCGGAACGGTATCCAGTGCTCTGGGCAGGTGGGTGGGTGGGCCCTCCGGACACCTGTTCCTGGGTGTACCGCCTGCAACCACTGGTACATATTCAAGAGTTTATGCGGTTTTTGGTCCAGATTTTTCAGTTCAGCTCGGAACATCATATATTTAAAGAAGATACTGGGTTGATACCTAGGATGCTGGCAGCAACTTGTATCAATCATCAGTACCAGTCAATGGTATTTGTGAAGCATTTTTAAATGTTCAGTTGACTGAGTTTCATGTCTAATGAATAAAAGAGATAACAACAACAACATAATTATACTGATAATCTTCGTAAATTCTTAGAAAAGTCTAGACATTGAAAGAGAGGCATTTTTTTTTGCTACTACATTTCTGAAACTTAAAAACAGTGATGCAATATAGCAATATATACAGTAACAATAATAGAGTTGAAAGGGATCTTGGAGGTCATGTATTCCAACCCTCTGCTCATTCAGGAGACCTAGGCATTGGGGCGGGGGCAGAGAAAGGCCCCACAAATATTTTGGGCATCTTGCCAATTAGCCCCAACCAAGACCTTGTGGAATCTGCACTCTTGTAACTAATATCAATTCCACATAACCTTAACAGGTATCCTATTGGTCCAAATTTGACTAAAATGCAGCAGTGGGGCTATTCTAATTATTTCCAGATTTTCAAAAATACCAGAACGCAACGGGAACAGTCCTGATTACTGGTTTATGAGTCTATAGTGTTCACTGGGAACCAACAGCCCTTCCGTTCCTTATTTTCCTCAAGATTTTGTTGACTATGAGCAGGCTAGGGAAAATGAGCTGATACATCTCTGTATGGCCTAGTGACAGCTATATATAACTGAAGACTTTTCTCAGCTGAACTTCTGGCAGGCAGAGAATGGCTTGCAAATGCCTAAGAAGTGTGTGTGTGTGTGTGTGTGTGAGAGAGAGAGAGAGGGGGGGGGGAGGGTATATCTCTGCAGTTTTGAGGGATGCCACTCCTGATAGAGGGCCCTACATTAATGCTAAATTCAATTACCTTCTTTCTGAACTATCTGGAAGAGTGTAAAGCAGTGATTTCAACTTTCCTTTGTCTATATACACTTAGGTTCCCATGATAGGTTTTTATGATCTTCTCTGATTATTTGAGAGACCATCCGTCTCCAATGTTTTTACCTGCATAGTAAGTTCAAGGAGAGTGGGTACAGTCCAGGTCCCTTGAATTAAACAATATCATTTGGGGGCGGGGGTATACTTAGAAAGTGTACCTTCTATGTCTTGACCCCTGGAGTTACACCCCCCCCTCAAAATCCATATGGTTCCCACCATGCAGCTATTCTGCAAGTTTCTAAAAGCCTGGCTGTGCTCCCAGGCCTCAGTGTTAAGTAGCTGTTAAGCCTCTGTTAATCTTCTTTTGATGTATTAGGTTGTTTGTTCTGGATGTGCATCTCTTTTTTTCTTTCCTTTTACTGGTGCTACTTTTAGAGATGGAAGCCACAAGGCACTAGGAGTCAGGCTGTCTTTAAATCCAATAACAAATGAATAAACAAATAAAAAAGTAGCATGCCAACAAAGAAAAGTAATCCAGATTAGGGTTGTCTTGAAAGTTTATTTTTAATCTGCCTAGCAGGTAGCATATCAAATGCAAATAAAAGTCACCCTTCCATTGGATATTTTTACAATTTGCTGCCTTGAATCTTCCCCATGCTTGGAGTTTTCCATTCTATGTCTCGACTCCACGCTTGGATCACAAAGCAAAACAGCTAATATTCTTCCTCTTTTCCCCCTTCGCCCTAAATATGAGTTTCTCCCCATTTTTCAGTACCATTTGTGTTTTAGTTTGCTACTACAGTATTAATGTGACTATGGTATCTGTGCTGCAAGAATCCAGATGACCATTAGGATGGCAGAAAGGATTGATGCCATCTAGTGGTCGCCTGCATTTTTGCAGCACAGATCTGGTAGCCCTAATATCCTAACTCAACTTTTCCTTAAGAAATTAGATGCTTTAGCCTTGGTTTTTCAAAGGTCTGCATGGGATAAAGGAATAGAAGGCAGATTACTCTTTATAATTATTTTTTGAGGCTTTGCTTCATCTCATTCTCTTTCAGAGTCATCTAGATAATACAGATTGTGCAGCTTCTCAGTTTTATGAATGCCAGAGCTTTCCTGCCAGAACACATCTCCTTGGATTTACCATATTTTTCAGAGTATAAGACACACCGGAGTATAAGACGCACCAAGATTTTGAAGAGGCAAAATTTTTGCATTCTGCAGACCTCCCAAAAATGGTCCGTTTTTCACAAAAACGGGCCTGTTTTTGTCAAAAAAGGACACACATAGCCTTTAGGATGTCTATAGAGTGCGCCTGCGGGCTGCCCCCCCCAAATGAGCAAGAAACAAGCCACTTTTCGCTCATTTCTCCCCTCCCCAGTCCCCAGGAGCACTCTGCAAGGCTCCCAAAGGCTATGCATCACCATTTTTGCAAAGGGGGCAGGGTTTCAGGAGGCTACAAAGGCTATATTCAGTGTATAAGATGCACCCAGATTTTCTCCCTCTTTTTTGAGGAAAAAAGATGCGTCTTATACTCCAAAAAATACGGTATCTGAAATTGCCAGAACTCTCATCACCTGGAAATTTAATCATGGCAACTGGAGTTTTTATACTCTGAAAAATACGGTAAGTCATTATTACCCCCTCCCCCATTGCAATACATTTATTTATGAGGTCTCTATGCCACTTCAGTCCATTGAATCTAAGTGGTTTACAGTGAGAAATAAAGAATACAGAATAAAATTATCACACAGTGCAGTGAAACAGTATCGGAAACCATATACATCCTAATATATATTAATGATGCATTCATGGCAGTGTGTCTTTCACATAACAGTTTAATCTCCCAAGGCCTTCTGAAATCACCAGGCCTTGACAAGTATTTGGAAGGCTATGAGAGAAGGAGCCACCCACACTTCTGGGAGAAGCTGTTCTACAGACGAGGAGTTCACATCAAGCATGCTCTCATTCATACCTTCTCCTCCTCCGCCAAACTTTGGAATAAGTGGAAACTTTTAGCCCTCTCTCTTTGCACTTATCAAGTGGGTGGATTCTACACAAAGTAGTTGGTTTGAAAGAGACCAGACTGCCAAGTACTACAAGGCTTCATAGCTGATTAACCAGCCCCTTGAATTGCATTGCAAACAAATGGGAAGTCATTGGAAGTCTTGTAGCAGCAATATAATGTGTCAGTAATGCTCCTGATTAGCAGCCTGGGCAAATCCATAACCACTCCAACAATGAGATCAAGGAGCTCAGTCAGGGATGTTTGTATGCAGATGGAAATAGGGAAACAACAGCAACTTTAGCTCAGGAATAAGGTGTCCCATCCACTACCTGTGGGGCAGTATTCCTTGTAATGCCAAGATACCAAGGAGACGTCAGGCCCTATCTCTCACCATAGGACCCAACCTCTGCTTTCCTCCTCTCTAACCCTTAATCGTCCTTCTCCTTGTTCCAGGACAATAGGAGGCGGACTGTTAAATATTGCTGGATTCAGCAGGTTGCTTGGACTAGTCATTCCTAGTCCTATTTTACTCAAGACAATTCCAGTTCAGTCCCACATACAAGTTACTTAACTACAAGTTTCTCTCTACTTGTCAGGGTTCAAAATAGCATCCAAAAGTAAATCAGAGTTCAAGGCAAAGTATTGCTCAAAGTTCCAATTTATTAAGAGAGCCATGTTGGCACATCTGGGAAAACCCGAATCTAAAAGCTTCCCGGTTTTCCCCACCTATGGTAGTTGAAAGTTCAAGATCTTGCCCCAACATCCACAAATCCATCACATGGTCCAATTTCCCACTGCCATGCTGGCATTTCCACCCATCCAGTTGCAGTCAGGTGCAGAGGTAATAGCAATAGCAGTAGACTTATATACCGCTTCATAGGCCTTTCAGGCCTCTCTAAGCGGTTTACAGAGAGTCAGCATATTGCCCCCAACAATCTGGGTCCTCATTTTACCCACCTCAGAAGGATGGAAGGCTGAGTCAACCCTGAACCGGTGAGATTTGAACCGCTGACCTGCTGATCTAGCAGTAGCCTGCAGTGCTGCATTTAACCACTGCGCCACCTTGGCTGAGGTGCAGAGACAAAGGACGACCTTGGCTTTCTAGAAAGAAATTTGTTATGGCTACATAGTATGCAACTCCTTACAATCCCCCCTCCCATTTTCCGACAATAGAAAATGCATAGCAGAATAATAGTAAGTGTGGCAGGCCAAAGATCCAAAAGAAAAGATGGCTACAGGCCTGACACTACTTGCTCTTCTTCAGTGGTGGGATGCTGCTGGTTTAACAACCAGTTCAGTGAGCACACACTTTGTGTTCCTGTGTGCCCTGCATGTGTGTGCAGTGCTGAAAATGGAGCATTTAGAATCTCAACTTTTTAAGTTCTGAGGGACACAGACTGAGGAGACCGGGTTGAAGCAACAGTAACTTTATTAACAGACTGGAACAGGCAAAAGACAGCAAACCCCTGTCTGACAGCTATTTATACTTGGAGCTGTCAGACGGGGAACCAATGAGAAACCCAGGTTTCTCCTGCCAGCTGGCAGGTGCATCCTGGCCAATCAGAGGCGACTTACACAGTGCCATCTGCTGGCCAGGACACAACACCCCTTTTCCCTGGACTGAGCACGCGTAGTCGCGAAGGTACTCGGGGCGTTTGCGCACACGCTGCGATCGTCTCATTAAAGGTGTGGCCACCGCCGAAGAAGGAGGAGCACAGGGTTCTCCGCTCGCTGGATTGGCCACGCGAGCAATGCTGGAGGGCCCACCCCGGCCATGGCGCCAGTTTGTAATGGTAAGTGTCCCGATGAGAACGTGGCGGGTAGCGCGGACTTGGAGCTAGCGTTTTTTTGTTGGTTGGGCCGGCAGGCGGTGGTGGTAGGGCCTGTTGTTTCTGGAACGGCCAGATGGTTCATGGGCCCCTCCGCAACTCGCCGGTGAAGCTGGTCTACATGCCTCCACCAATGTCTCCCATCGCCGAGGAGGACCCTGTAGGAACATCTTTTACATCTATAATGATTCCAGGCAGCCACTTCGGGTTGCCCGCAAAGTTCCAGGTGAACACCCCCTCACCCACCAGAAAAGCCCGGGGGGGAGAAGATTGGAAAAAAGCAGAAGGGGTGTAGTGGGGGTGCAGACGGTCTAAGGTGGTGTGGAGTTTCCTACCCATGAGGAGCTCGGCAGGTGATTTGCCAGATAAAGGGCATGGGGTGGTGCGTTGCGAACGGAGGTAGGTAGAGAGCCGGGTAGACCAGGGCAGCGGAGCCATGCGACTGAGGGCCTCTTTGGTGGAGCGAACAGCGCGCTCTGCCAGGCTGTTCCCAGCAGGGTGGAATGGGGCCACAGGAGCATGGCAAATCCCCAAGCTAGACAGAAATTGTTGAAACTTGGTCGATGTGAACTGGGGACCATTATCGGAAACCAGCACATCTGGCAGGCCATGGGTTGTAAAAAGGGAATCCAAAACACGGATGGTGGCCCCAGAGGTTGTGCTCTTCATGGGAAAGAGCTCAACCCACTTGGGCCAGGCATCCACAACGATGAAGAGGATGAGACCATCAAAAGGACACAGGAAGTCGACATGAAGTCAGCTCCACAGGGCCTTGGGAAGGTGCCAGTCCCTGTGCGGCATGGCGGGCGGCGCCGGGTGCACATGCTGGCAAGCCGAGGAGGCTTGCACCCAAGTCGTGACATCCGCATCCATGGAGGGCCACCAGATATAGCCCCGCCCTAGGCTTTTCATGCGGATGATGCCAGGGTGCCCTTCATGGAGGCGGGTGAGGACAGCGCACCGGAGTGCAGTAGGGATGACCACATGGGTGCTCCATAGCAGGCAGCCCTGGAGAACAGAAAGTTCAGTCCAGCAGCGGAAGTAAGGAAGAAGGGAAGCCTCCTCAGAGCTGGCAGGCCAGCCCTGGTGGATGGCGTCAATGATAGACGGGAGGACCGGGTTAGATAGGGAGGCCTGTGCGATGTCAGAAGCTGACATAGGCAGGTGAAGGTCCTCAATGAGGTAGAGGGACTCTATAGGGGCAGGGGCAGCGAGTAAGGTGGGCAAGGGGCAGCGGCTCAAAGCGTCCGCATGACCCATATGGTGGCTGGCTTGTGGACCAGGGTGTAGGAATAGGCCGCCAAGAACTCAGCCCACCTAGACATTCTGGGGGAAATGATAGGAGGGGTAGGCCAGTCGCTCGCAAGAATCCCCTGCTTGTAGTCGATGAATATAGTAAAGGGACAGCCATAGAGGTAATGATGGAACCGCTTTACACCCGCAATGGCGGCCAGCGCCTCCTTATCCAACTGGCTGTAATTTCGCTCAGGCTTTGATAAGGTGCAGGAGTAAAAGGCAAGGGGAGCCTCCGACCCATCAGGGTAGGCGTAGCTCAGCACAGCCCCGACACCAAAAGGGGAGGCATCAACAAGCGAGGAGCAAGGTAGGCGTTCATCATATTGGTCCAAGATGGGGGGGGGAGGTTAAGGAGCATTTGACAGCCACGAGCCTGGTCAATCCAATAGCCAAGGAAGGGAACAGCAGGAACCCCCAGTTGGCATTTGGAGGCCTTTAAGTGGAGGCCAGCAGCGCGGGAGCGCTGCAAGACCGACTGCAGTATTTTGACGAGTCCTCGTCTGTCAGCAGCGGCGATCAGGACATTGTCAAAATACGGGGTGACCCCTGGGAGGCCATGGAGCAAGCGCTCCATGAGACCCTGGAAAATACCAGGGGCCACGCTAATGCCAAACTGCAGGCAGCGGCATTTAAATACCCTGCGGTGCGTGACAATTGTCTGCGCAGCCGTAGAGGCGTCATCAACAGGTAGCTGCTGATATGCCTGCGCTAAATCTAACTTGGCAAATATTTTGCCATTGCCCAGGGCATGTAAAACATGTTGTACGACGGGCACAGGGTAGGGGTGGGCTTGCAGGGCCTTGTTGATGTGGACTTAAAGTCCCCACAGATCCTAATGGATCCATCGGACTTTAAGGGGACCACAATGGGGGTCTCCCAGGGGGCAAAATCCACAGGCTCCAGAACGCCTTGTGCCAGGAGCTTATCGAGCTCTGCGTCTACCTTAGCCTTCAAAGTGAGGGGCAGGTGTCTCGCTTTCAGGCGAATGGGTCCAGGCTCAGAGAGATAGGGGTCCCATATAGCAGCTCAAGGAGGGGGAGAAAATGTTTGCGAATTCAGAAAGGAGAGAGGAAAGGTCATCCCCCAAGGGTGGGAAGCAGCAGGTAGCATGAATCCCAGAAATAGAGAGCCCAAGAGCCCGGAACCAGTCTAAACCCAGAAGAGAGGCTAAGGGGCTTTTCACAACCAAGAGGGGAAGGCGAGCCTGGAAATTGCCATAGGAGACTAGGAAATGGCTGCAGCCCAGCAACGGAATAGGGTTCCCTTGGTAGTCCTGTAAACGGCAGTTAGCGGGAACCAGCTGGTTCTTATGGTAGTGGGGCAACATAGTGCGTAAGGAGTACCAGGACATGACCTCGCGGAGCCAGTGTCCAACTCCATAGAACAGGGACGGCCTTCCAGTAGGAGGCGGAGGTGGATCTTACCCCGACCCCCCATAGAGGAGGAAGAGGCAGAGTTGACCAGCCATTCGGGGCACATGTTGCCAGCGTCCCCGAGGGAGAGGCAATTTTGGCGGTGGCCCGCAGGAGGGGCTTGAGGGCGGTAGGCAGCAGTAGGCCGGCTTTATGGGCACTGGTCAGGCAGGGCGGATCTGCAGAGGGATGCTAAATGCCCCTTCTTGCCGCACTTTGGGCAGACGATGGCGCGGAAGCGGCAAGTAGATCGGGCATGCCGGCTGCCGCAATTGAGGCAAGAACGGCCATCGTTAGGAGAGAGCGGCTGCATGCGGTCGATAGCCAGGTCCAGTTCGGACTGGAACACGTCCGAGGCTTGCTGGCAGTAGGCAGCGGAGGCAGGCAACTGTGGAGGTGACGGCTGAGAGAAATGGCGGATATCAGGAGTGGACTGGTCAGCCATTTTGTAGGCATGGGCGTCATCCACAGCAATTTTAAGTGTGAGTTCAGAGCGGGAGAGAATGTGGCGATATAAGTGGACATCTCTGAGGCTGTAGATGAACTGCTCTAGGAAGGCCTCGTCTAGGTCAGCAAATTCGCAGTTTATGGCCGTAACCCATAGGGCAGCCACATAGTGGCTGATGGATTGCCTTTCCTTTTGAACACAATGGTGGAAGAATTGGCGCCGCATGAAATGGGAGGGCGCGGGCTCATAGTGGGTCTTCAGCTGGGAGAGTAGCAGGTCCCTGACATGGAGTAGACCGGAGTGGGCAACCAATAAGAAACCCAGGTTTTTCCCGCCAGCTGGCAGGCGCGTCCTGGCCAATCACAGGCGACTTACACAGCACCATCTGCTGGCCAGGACACAACACAACTGCTTGCTTTCCATGTCAGCAATGGTAAATAAAACAGTTGGGGTGGGGGATGGGGGAAAAACAGCTATGCTGTGCGATTGAGATGAGCTAGAAAGCAGGAAATAAAGGCCAGGATTGAGCTCCAGCTGCCAGTCAGAGTGAACCAGTTTGCTCCCAGCTGATCATTGGAGCTACTGGTTCGTCCAAACCAGTCTGAACTGGTAGAATCCCTCCCCTGCTTTTATTACCTCAATACACTTTCCACCGTGCTGTAGCTCTCCAGAAACTCTTTCCCTTCTATTTTGGATTCAAGGGGATGGAACATGTAGCCATCTCTGCCATTATCTATCCATTTCTCATTGTTTTTCTTTACAATATAGCAGCAGCTATAAATATGCAGATGGCTCCCACATTCACCACCCTGTATGGAAGTCTGGTTGAAGTGCTAAGAAAGAAATATGGAAAGAGACAACCAAAGAAAGAGGAGAAGGCGTTGGGTAGAAATTTTATCTTCTTATGTTATGGAGGGCTGGGGTGAGAGTGAGTGCAGCTATGTTTCCATGCATGTTAGATTACCAGAAGCAAGTATTGCTTTACTGGAGGCCTGAGGTGATTGGCAAATGTGGGAATTATCAGTCATATTTATGGATGCTGCCATTTTGTCCAGACAGATATTAAGATGCATTACAGCTGCCAGCATTTTGTCACAGAACTGCCTAAAACTCTTACTTTCAAATTAATATTGCTCCAAGGTTCTCCTCTGGATCGCACACACAGTGCTTTCTTTGTAGAAAAACTTTTCCTTTAATGACAAATGTGATTGCCAGCTTTTAAAAATTGAACAAAGATAGAAGAGATCTCACAACTAGCGGAAGGACAAAAACTTGCCCAACTTTGTCTGTGGTTAGCAATTACATATTTTATTAGAAGGACGATCTTTTTTTAATGACTTGGTTGCCCAATGTAATACTGAAATATCAGAATATTTATTTTTAGAGCAGCTGTAAATATTAACCTCAGATATTAAGGGCTGTTCGCTCTTGGATGGACCTGATGACTCCCCCCTTCAAAGTTGAAGCAGCAAATCCAAAGTAAATAAAGATAAACATCCTTTACCTATGCAAGTTTTAGTTTAGTCTGAATCTATTGGGGATCTTTGGAGACCTCACATCTACTTCTGAATTTGGGGAAGATTCAAACACAATTCCTTGAGATATCTTTGAAGTGATCCAATCGAAGTTAGATTTCAGATTAGAAGCAGCGCTTCTGGAAGTGGGATGGGAGCAGAGAGAAATGAAAGGCAAGTTGTTACTTGCAAACGGACTAGGAACTCTTGAACCATCTGTCAAAGCCACAAAGTGAATTTAAATACCGAGGATGAGTTAATGTATGTTTGATCACTACCACTTGTAGTAACCAGATCGCTTGCTTCAGCGCATTAAGATCATTGCAGGAGCCAGGAAAGAACTATTTCTCTCTTTGCCACAAATATGCCGTCCAGTAGAATTTGCCAGGTGCTTTATAAAGGCTGACTGTCTTCCTTTGAGACATAAAGAATTGGCTGCAGCCACAGGAAGAACAACAGACAAGCTGGACCAGTAGCCTACTTTAGGAGGGAAAAGCCAAGGTTTGGTAAAATATAGGTTCTCACATTTTGTCATTAAAATGACATTGAGAATACTTTGATAAATTTACTGATTTTAACAAAATCAGTTTAAGGGAAACAGCCTTATTTTGGCTTGGCTCACCCCCAAGATTCATGTAGCAAGCCAAGAGAATGACCTCAAACATCTCAAATGCCTTGACTGGACTTTCAAAAGTTCATTTCTCTCTTAACCACAAGGACACACTACATTCATTTCCCACAGGAAGGTTACAGATGAAGGACCGAGCTCCTAATGAGTTGAAAAAAAAATTCTAGGGTAAAAGATGAAGACCCTATATTGAAATTTCCAGATAATATTTCAGAGTTTCAGTTTTAAGAACCTTGTAAAAATCTTGCAACTTGAATTGCAGGGCTTCGTGGTTTCACGTTCTCTTCTTAGTTGCTATTATTCTTCCCTATACTAAAAGGAAAATAACAAAAGTGAAAATTACTAGGGAATTAATTTATAGGTGTGCATAGTTTGGTAGAATTGTGATCCAAAGGTACTAAAAGTCACATATGTGTTTCATGCAAAGCACTGGGACTCTGCATGAAAATGGTGTCATGGTTCCGAATAACACTCCTAATGAAAGAAGACTCCAAGAGTGTTGAAGTTCCTCAAAGTTCCATATCTATCTATCTATCTATCTATCTATCTATCTATCTATCTATCTATCATCTATCCATCCATCCATCCATCCATCCATCCATCCATCCATCCATCCATCCATCCATCCATCCATCCATCCACACTGTATCTCCCCAGCTCCATACCAGTGGTGGGTTCCTACTGGTTTGGACCGGTTTGGCCAAACTGGTAGTGATTTGGTGGCCTGGGTCACTGGAACCAGCAGTGACCCAGGCCTGCAACACCCCTGAACCGGTTCTCTGGGTGTCGGCGTAGGTCCTGCCATCTTGTTTTTTGTTTCTGCGCATGTGCAGAGCAATGAGCATCAAGCGCACACACGTGGCATGGCCATAGGTGAACTGGCAGTAGTGACTGCTGGAACCCACTCCTGCTTCATGCAATCCCCCCTCCCAGTTTCCCACAGCACTAAATGTAGCAGGCCTGAAGATCCAATGCCCAAGATGGCTTCCAGGCCTGACAAATGGATTCGAAAGTTCTTTGCTCTACGAGATGCAAGTTGCACATGTTAAAAAGCAGCTGAATTCAAAATGCCTGCTCTTCTAAGGTCAGTGATTACCCTTCCCCAAAGTTGCTCCTCCATAAACCTGGCATCTGATGAAAATAAAATCATCTTGAGAATAAATAGGGTGCTTGGCAAATAGTTTAATACTGAGCAGGAAGTAACTCATGGAAATATGATGACACTTGGTTGTTTGATATATGCTAAGTTCCTCGACTTGCAACAGGTCCTAAAGTCCTCAACTTACGGCCGGCCGCAAGTCGAGTTTCGAGTTTAATAAAATTTGTATGCCGCCCACTCCCATTGGGACTCTGGGCGGCTCACAGCAAGACAAAAAACATTTAAAATTTAAGAATAAAAAATACAATAAAAAGTCCACATCATCCATTCATCTAAGCGGGGCTGGATATCAATCAACAGCCCCAGACCTGCCGAAACAGCCAGGTCTTGACGGCTTTACGGAAGGCCGGGAGAGGGTCCAGATCTCTACGTGTAGATCGTTCCACAGGGCCGGTGCAGCAACAGAGAAGGCCCTCCCCCGGGGGTCACCAGCCGGCATTGTCCGGTTGACGGCACCCGGAGGAGGCCCAACCTGTGCGATCTTGTTGGTCATTGGGAGGTAAGTGGCATGAGGCGGTCTCTCAGGTAGCCAGGTCCTAAACCATGTAGGGCTTTAAAAGTAATGACTAGCACCTTGAAGCGCATCCGGAGACCAATGGGGAGCCAGTGCAGCTTGCGGAGGATAGGTGTAACATGGGTGTATCTAGATACACCCCATATCGCTTGCGCGGCTGCATTCGAACACTCTTCAGGGGCAGCCCCATGTAGACCGTGTTACAGTAATCCAGTCTTGAGGTGACGAGGGCATGAGTGACTATTTGAAGTCCTCGATTTACAACTGGCAGCTGGCAACAGATCAGCTGCGCCTGATTGGCTAAGGCACGGCTGGCTCAGCGCGGGCTGTCTAAGCATTTCTATTGGTCAGGTCACCCTGCTTGACAGCTCTAGTATAAATAGCTGTCAAGCAGGGCGAGGTGCTGAATCTCTGTACATAGTTGTTGTTGCTTGTTCTATTGAATAAATAGCTGTTCTACTTACCTCAGCTGCCTCACGCCTCTTCAATTAACTATGAATCTAACAATATATATATTCATATATATATTCGTGTTTTATTTGTGCTGATAAATAAATAAAGGGAGACTAGTATAGATCTATTTCAAGCTATTTAGCTCTCATCAGCTAGCCATACCCTTACTGGGATTCGAACCTGTGCTGTATTGCTTCTTAGGCAAACGTCTAAGCCATTAAGCCACAGGTCCCCTCCTTATCAGCTGAAGCTGCAGCTGACTCACCCCGGGCGGCCTGGAAGGCTTCGGGCATCCGGGCGGGAAGAGCCGGCGAGTGGATGGCGGTGGCATCACTGCCCAGGAGCCGCCAGAAGCCTTCCTGCCCAACACCTACTCTCCCTGGACTTGTTTTGATGAGCGCGAGGCGACTGATGGTAGTTTGCGCTGGCCGCGCCCACTCAAACTATTGTCAGCTCCCCCATGTTGAAATCTGGCCACCTTATCATAATCTTGAGGCTCTGCACGAAAGGGCCGAATGCGGAGGAAAGGAAGGCACGTTGGGCATCCAGATCGCAGCGAGGAGAAGGAGGAGGAAGGGGAGGAAAAAGGTGAGGGTGGAGGGAAGCAGGCAGAAGCAGCCACAGCAGCAGCAGCAACAACAACCATGCTGCCCAGGGTGGGTGTGTTCGGCACCAGCCTGACCGCCCGGGTCATCATCCCGCTTCTAAAGGACGAGGGCTTTGCGGTCAAGGCGCTCTGGGGCCGCACTCAGGAAGAGGCGGAAGAACTGGCCAAGGAGATGAGCGTCCCCTTCTACACCAGCCGGATAGACGAGGTCCTGCTGCACCAGGATGTGGATTTGATCTGCATCAACCTGTCGCCTCCCCTCACCAGCAGATCGCGGTGAAAACTCTGGGTGAGTCTCCACGGAGAGCTTGGCGGGCAGCTGGCTGGACTTCCAAGAGGTGGGGGGAGAAGGAGGCCGTGGAAGAAGCGGCAGCGCCTTGAAATGGAAAAAGGTCTGCTACATTGCACACACGCGCAGGCATTCAAGGAATCCGGCATTTTTGTTTTTTTTAAAAAAATCCCAATCAACCCGATCACTCCGGCTCTTCCCGCCTGGACGCCCACCGCCCAGGAGCCGCCCGAAGCCTTCCAAGAGGTGGGGGGGAGAAGGAGGCCGTGGAAGAAGCGGCAGCGCCTTGAAATGGAAAAAGGCCTGCTCCACCCCCCTCAATGGTATCCCGCTTTACCAATTTTAAAATCTGGTCACTTTAACCAAACGGTAAAACAACCCTGCAATATGTTTCAAGCTCTTCAGTTTTGGTATGTGCTAAATCCCTTCAGAAAAGGTTTATGATAGGGAAACCATGGCAAAAATATGAGGGAGTAAGGGAAAACTCAAGTTTTAATTACAAAACATTTTTTTTTCTAATTTTCTTTTCTCCTTCTACTGGACTTACTATGCAGTGATTGTGCAATTCTCTGAAGGTGGTTTTTCTTTTACTGATAAAGAAAGGATATTTATTTATAGAAAATGTAATATTCAAAGAGACAAAGCCCAACACTAGCTAACAAAATCCTACCTGGACTTTAAAAAAACATGCATACGTGCAAATTGAACCTCCTAAGATCAACAATTTCTTAGTTTAAAAAACAGGCAAAAAAGGAGATACAGACTAAATCTTTAATTCTCTATCTACCATTACTGCCCCCTTGTGGTCAGTTGTTCACAAAGTCCTTCAAGAGTCAGACCCATTGTTCTGTTCCAGTACTTTCATGGAGAGCTGGGAAAAAATTGCCTGTGTAACAATGTTGCTGTAAATCACAGTAACTTCTGGAAGGTTCCTATGAAGATGAAAATTACTTCCGAAAAACAATCCAGATACTTCCCAAAACTGTTCAAATCAACCCCAGTTTTTTTTTAAGACTGAAGACTCACACAAACGGAAACCTCACTTTGTGGCCTTTCCTAGCTAGCCGAGATTTTTACTGCCTTTTCTAGGCCCTTCTGTCCTCCTCCTCTGAATTCAGAATTGGATCAGAAGAGTTCCCCTCCGATGACGCCAAAACTCCTTCTGCTCAATTAGACAACTTGGACAGCAAAGCCAGTCACAGGCTATTATCAACCGCCTTTGTTCTACCTTAAACAAAGACTCACATAAATTATCTTATTTCAATATGGCAGTTAATGCCCTAGATTCATGGAGAACATCAGAGATCAGCCAAGTCCCATTTGACTCCATCAATTCTAAGCCTTCCATTGGCTTATCTTCTAAACAAAAATTCCAGGATGAAACACCTTTTGTTTATATGTATATATTATAATTACTTTTTTCTCTGCATTTTTTCAATCAATTCACTCCCTACCAGTGGTGGGCTGCTGCCAGTTTGGACCAGTTTGGGCAAACTGGTAGTTGCGACCTGCAGGTGGCCCGCCCACCCATCTGGATGCAAAATCTGTCCTATATCACTGTGTTCTTGATGCTGCACATGCAGAAAGTATGCGCATGAGCAAAGCGAGTGTGTGTGCATGCGCATGCTCACATTTCCGGTGCTGGGCGAACTGGTTGTTACAGTATATGATGCCCACCTCTGCCCCCTAATAAGATTCTTACAGTGCAACCATGCCATGGTGGAAGCTCCTTGCAGTGGCCATTCAGATTTTTGCTGCAGCCTTTCATTTAGAGCAGGTCCTGCTGTTTCTAGTCCTGCAGCCAATAAGTTGCTTTGTCCTTTCTTCAGTTTGATTACTTGGCCACTTAAAATTAAATTGTATATCACCCAGAGCCCTTCTATAAGGGCTTTGGTCGCGCTGATCGATGATCTCTGGCGGGCCAGGGATAGGGGCCACCCCTCTATCCTTGTGCTCCTTGACCTCTCAGCGGCCTTCGATACCATCGACCATGGTATCCTTCTGCGACGGTTGCGAGAGGTGGGAGTGGGAGGCACTGTTCTTCGGTGGTTCTCCTCCTACCTCTCGGACAGGTCGCAGTCGGTGTTGGTCGGAGGGCAGAGATCGACCCCAAGGCCCCTCAATTACGAGGTGCCTCAGGGTTCGGTCCTGTCCCCCCTCCTATTTAACCTCCACTAGACCGATTCGATCGCATCGATTAGGCCTCCTCCGAATCCCATCTTCTAGCCAGTGCAAACTGGCAACTACCCGGAGGAGAGCCTTCTCGGTGGCTGCTCCGTCCCTTTGGAACGAACTCCCCGTGGAGATTCGGACCCTCACCACCCTCCAGTCCTTCCACGCCGCTTTAAAGATCTGGCTGTCCCGGCTGGCCTGGGGTTAAGATTGTAGCCCCACTCGAATTGTGCGATTGTTGTGTTTTCTTTTTAACATGCTGTATTGTCTATTGTTTGTCTTCTGCCCCTTACTCTTTTGAATTGTGAGCCGCCCTGAGTCCCCTCAGGGAAAAGGGCGGCATACAAATAAAGGCAAAACAAAAAACAAAACAACATCTACATGAAGCCGCTGGGTGAGATCATACGCCAGCATGGGATTAAGTACCATCAATACGCAGACGATACGCAGTTGTATCTGTCTGCCCCGTGCCAACTCAGCGAAGCAGTAGAAGTAATGTGCCAGTGCCTGGAGGCTGTTAGGGTCTGGATTGGAGCAAACAAGTTGGCACTCAATCCAGACAAGACCGAGTGGCTTCTGATGTTCCCTCCCAAAGATTGGCCAATTATTCCATCTCTCAGGCTGGGGGTGAAATTATACGCCCCTCAGAGAGGGTTCGCAATTTGGGAGTCCTCCTGGATCCCCAGCTGACTTTAGAACACCACCTGTCGGCTGTGACCAGGGGGACCTTTGCCCAGGTTCACCTGGTGCACCAATTGCGACCCTACCTGGATCGGGAGGCCCTTCAGAGAGTCACTCACGCCCTTGTGACCTCAAGACTGGATTATTGTAATGCGCTCTACATGGGGCTGCCCTTGAAGAGTGTTCGAAGACTCCAGTTAGTCCAGAACGCAGCCACGCGAGCGATTGTGGGTGCACCCAGGTCCACCCACGTCACACCTATCCTCCGCGAGCTGCACTGGCTACCCATTAGTCTCCAAGGTGCTGGTCGCTACCTATAAAGCCCTACATGGCATCGCTTCAAGGTGCTGGTCGCTACCTATAAAGCCCTACATGGCATCGGACCTGGGTACCTGAGAGACCGCCTCCTGCCGATTACCTCCCTCAGACCGATTAGATCTCACAGGTTAGGTCTCCTCCGGATTCCATCTGCCAGCCAATGTCGGCTGGCGACCCCCTGGGGGAGAGCCTTCTCTGTTGCAGCTCCAGCCCTCTGGAATGATCTCCCTGTCGAGATCCAGACCCTTACTACCCTCCCGGCCTTCCGCAAAGCCACCAAGTCCTGGCTGCTCCAGCTGGCCGGGGGGCCTGTGAAATATCCAGCCCCATGGAAATTGTGAATGTTGTGGTTTTGTTTTTAAAGTGTTGTCTTTGTCTAGTTTTCCCCCTTTCCCTTGTCCTTCGGGAGTGGGCGGCATACAAGACAAATCAAATCAAATCAAATCAAATCAAATCAAATCAAATCAAATCAAATGGGTAGTTAAGAAGTTTGATATATAAATAAATGAATGTAAATAAAATAGAATAGATGGAAAAACATCTTCTCTGGGAACCTTGGGACACTGAGATCTGATGACATAGCCACATCACCACTGAAGTCCTCAAGCCTATCAAAAAATGGTTGTCCACTCTTTGATCCATAAAAGCATCAGTAAAATACATTCAAGGAAAAGAGATGTGGCTGAACCAATTGTCTCTTAGCGGGCTGTCACATTCTGATCCTACTTGGCTATTCCTGACTTTTCTAAGTTGAAGGGGACCAACTGATAAACCATTTGCCTAAACCTAAATTATATCCGAGTTCAAAAATTGCCCGGAAGTTGTAGTTCAAATCCTCATATGCATCTGAAACAGAGGTGGGTTCCTACTGGTTCGGACAGGTTCGACTAAGTTGGTAGTAACTTGGCCGAACACGTGCCCGAACCAGTTCTACCGGTGGCACCATAGACACTGCCATCTTGGTTTTTGCTACTGCACATGCTTCTGTGCATGTGCCCATAGCACGAATCAAGCGTGCATGCGTGCCCGATGTGTATCCCTGAGCAAACAGGCAGTAGAAGAAGCCGGAACCCACCCCTGATCTGAAGGGTCAAAATCCGGTATGTAAAAGGTATATAAGCATATCTGTTTTTCTACTTAGATGACAACTCCAGCAAAACAAATCAGGGTTGTTTTATAGCCATGGAAAATACTGAATTAATAGAATATTCAGAGATCCAATAGTCCCTTCTTTCTCTTATTTATATAACAAACAAACAAACAAAACAAAAAACATGGTATTAAAATTATGTATGTATGTATGTATGTATGTATGTATGTATGTATGTATGTATGTATGTATGTAATTTTTTTTTGTTATAAGCCTGTGGGTATTTAACAAGGACATCTGTAGGAAGAGTAAAAAAAAGGTTTGACTACATAACCAAGCTTTGCTCCTTTTTACATGTGTCGACCAGAGAAAAACAAATAAAATAGAAGCAAAGCTTCAATGATCATCTTATCTACTTTGACACTCTCTCCCCCCAGGATAACCCGGTTAAAAAATTGGAATTATTTTAATAGCGGCCTCATTTTTGCTGTTTTGCTCTCTAGTCTATCCTGTTAAGAAAGGAGAGAGCAAAATGGGTGCCACAGCCTACAATCTCCAAGTTTGAGTGACTGCTCCTTAGCCTCAAAGGGCTTTAAGGATCATAACATCAAACATAATTGTAGTCAATGGATAGTGTAAAGAAGGGAATCATATAACTGCAACTGGTTCAAATCAACAACTTGGTTGTAGCTTTTTGGATTAGTTTCGTCTTCACACTCTTTTAAAAAGGCAAACTCATACAGAGCACATTATGGTAAATAAAATGTGCTTTTAATACTCCTTTATTTAAACCATTTCCCCAAATGTACATAATTTTACACATTTCTTTCCTTTAATAAATGCATTTTATCTCTCTGTGTGTATGTTGATTGGAGAATTGCACTGAAAAATTTAGAGAAGTCTAAAGTTCAAAAAAGAGTAACTATAATATCCCATGATGGTTTGGGAAGTGTAGTCTAGGAGATTCATATTAAAATGTGAACCAAATGAATTTCCTCCAGAATCCTAACAAGACGTCTTCCTAAATATTCACCAAAGTGCTAAAACAGGAACCAGATAAGAAACCTCAAGAGACTATACTTCTCTTATAACAAGCCAAAGTAGTGAGTAAGTTCATAAAGTATGATAGAAAGACTGGAATTCCTCAAGTTAGCATCTGACTTCAGCTTCTGCCCTGACATTAAACTCAGTAGCACTCTTTATGGTCAAGTGGTCACAGCTGCGGCTGTGCATTTCATTCAGTTTAGACATATGTGTTATCATTTCCCACAGGGTATGAATGGTAATGCAAGAAACTTATGGAACAAAAAAAAAAAAAACCCAACCCACACAGGGTTGGAGAAGATACAGGGCTGGAAGATGCTAAGGTGAGACATGAAGTGATTCCCTTAGCCTTTCTGCTTCTGGGAAAGGAAGCCCCCAAGCCATATGGTACAGAGGATAGACGAGATTTACAAAGTTGTTAAAAACACGAGGGATGACTTAAGTTACACAGAACAGCATGAGCGATGCAGAGCTGTCTGTACTAAAGGCTAAGCATCGCCACAAAGCTACCTTGAGCCAGTATTTTTGACAAGTGTTCATCAAGCTTTGTGTTGAGTGCAACGTTCTTGGCAGTTGATCATCCACATCAGAATCACTGGGGCATAGTGGAAGCAGGTTTTACCAAACGATTTGACAGAGGGTTGGGCTCACAGAAAGGCTATCTCTTTTCATGGCAGATCTGGAGCCGCGGACTACCAGAAGTCTTTCTTATCTCTGGGAGAAATAGATCACTTAAGCAGCAGGGATAACAGTGGGAAAGCCGAGTGGCTCTCCAGCACACTGCTGTTTCTACTCTTTTGATATGTCTCTTCAAATAAAGTTGAGTGATCCACATAAAACATAGGTGGAAGTACTACCGAGATACTGTCCTTATCAATTAAATCACCATGTTATTTTTCTATACAGAAAAGTCTATAGACCAGAGATGAGTTTTACATGCAAAAAGTGACAAGTTCAATCCATTGCAATTCCTTCAAAGAATTCTGGTGGAAAATCTCATAGAATGCTAAGGTTGGAAGGGACCTGGCAGGCTTTCTAATCCTACCCCCTGTTTGAGCAGGAGATCTTATACCATTTTGTATAGATAGTTGTCCAATCTTTTTTGGATAACCTCCAGTGATGGATACCCACAATGTCTGGAGGCAAGTAGTTCTACTGATTAATTGTTTTGACCATCAGGAAATTTCTCTTTAGTTCCAGGTTGGATTTTTCTATAATGAGATTCCACCCATTCCTTCTTCTCCTGTCCTCAGCCAATTTGGAGAATAAGTCAACCCGTTCTTCTCTGTGAAGCCCCTCAAGTACTGGAGGACAGTTATCATGCCACCCCTAGTCTTGTTAGAATAGACAATACCTTAAACATTCATTGTAGGGGTTTAACCTACATACCCCTTATCAGCTCTGTTGCTGTTCTCTATACTCTTTCTAAGGTCTCAATATCTTTTTTGTATCATGGTGACCGAACTGAATGTGCTGTGTGTGTGTGTGTGTGTGTGTGTGTGTGTGTGTGTGTGTGTGTGTATGTGTGTGTATGTGTATGTGTATGTGTGTATGTGCATGTGTATGCATACACACACACACACTTCATCTGAAATACTGGAGAACAGCCTATCCTCAATTAGGCAAACAAGCTCTGTGATTCTAATTCTATAATGTCTCTATTGCTGTCTGTGGAAAGCTGTATAAAAGCCTGTTGGAATTTTCCTCAAAAAGCTGATCAGAATAGCTGACAAGATCTTACCAAAATCTCATTGCCTTCCATGAATCCCTCTTTTGCACAACTACATATTAAGAACTGTCAGTCCATTCAAGGTCAATAGACTAGATCAACATTGCAATGAATCTAGTGCACATTGGGACTGCTCTTTAAGGACTCTCTTTCTGAGAAGCAACTGTGCCAACTTTGCATCTCACCTTAGAATCCACAGACCAAGAACAGGTCTTTTTCCTTTGGCAGAAAGTGGTTTTCAAGGGATTTTCCACGTGACAGTGCCATAGCATGTTCTAGATGGACTTGACCTGGATCTTTCTTAGCGTGTGCCAAACAGCAATGTCTGATGAGTGACTTCCAGGCTATCAACAGATTGTTACCCTCAATGTTCATTGATCATTGCTGGAGAAAACAACTGGGGTGGGGTGGGGTGAACCTTCTGTGGTATAGGCCCAAGGCAATTCAAGGCCACCCAAATTCCTTGACAAAATCAATCACGTAGGTTTTTCAGATTGGCAGAACGGATCCTGTTGCTTTTGAATACTTTCCAGCAGTTGAAAGTATTGCTGGAAACAGGATTGCAATGGTGTGTTCTGCTGGATCAAAAAAGGTCCTTCACTGATGCATCAAGCCTGTTTCTTTGATCTGGCTTCTGGTTAACTTGCATCACATTGCATCCTTGCATATCCTTACCAGTTACTGTATACAAGATCACATCCCTGCCTGTCAAGAACAACTCAACTCGTTTTGTTATAATTGACAGCATTTGTCAATCATCATCATTATCATCCTGCTGATAGGTGAAATGCAAAATTTATTCTAAACATCTGGCTATAATATAATATATTAAACTAGCCAATAACCCAGCATTGTCTGGGTATTTATTTATAGGAGGAAAATGTCTGGACCAAATGTAATTTCTAATGTTGGATTTTCCCTTTTACCAGAGGGAGCCCCTTTGTGGAGTACTGTGAAGCTGTTATAATGGCAACTCCACTGCACTATACAGTAGAAGCCATTTTACGGCACTACAGTAGAAGCCATTTTAAGGCACAATAAGCTGTATCTTAACAGCACACACACCGAGGGGTTTTAGGGATGTCTTACCATCTTACCCCCACAATATCTTTCATTTCTTCAATTATTCCACGGATAAATTTAATATTTTATCTGTTCATGGGAGCATGTAGTTATTCCATCCAGGGTCACATTGGCAGTCAAATAAATAAATAAGTAGTAGCTTAATTTCAAGAATTCATCTATGGCGAAAGATAAAATACCTCAAAGGTGTTTTCAATATATAAAACTGGGCTATAAGACCTAAGAGACACGCCCTGTTCCCTCATTATTTAAATTGTTTCTTCACAAGTACATCATGGAATTAATGACCCATCAGTGAATTACATCTGGTATATAGGCCCTGAGCCATCACAAGTTTCCCTCCCAAAACTTAGTTCGATTCAACACAGAAAATGATGCCAAATACTAGATCAAATTAAGGATAAATCTGATGGCCTTCAGTGCAACAGAGTCTTGAGCTGGTGGTTTAGTGGTTTAGTGGTTTAGTGGTTTAGTGGTTTAGTGGTTTAGTGGTTTAGTGGTTTAGTGGTTTAGTGGTTTAGTGGTTTAGTGGTTTATTCAACTTGCATGCCGCCCTATTCCCAAAGGGACTCAGGGCGGCTGACAAACCAGGAGGGGAGGGGAACAAATACAAAGAGTAAAACAAAAACAAAACAACAATACAAAACAATTTAAAAAGTCACAACAAGCACAACCAATTCGAGTAGGGGTATAACTCAACAGCCCCAGGCCTGCTGGAACAGCCAGGTCTTAACGGCTTTACGGAAAGCCTGAAGGGTGGCGAGGGTCCGAATCTCCACAGGGAGATCGTTCCAAAGGGCCGGAGCAGCCACAGAGAAGGCCCTCCTCCGGGTGGTCGACAGCCGGCATTGGCCGGCAGATGGAATTCGGAGGAGGCCTAATCTGTGGGATCTAATGGGTCTGTGGGAGGTAATTGGCAGAAGGCGGTCTCTCAAGTACCCAGGTCCAATACCATGTAGGGCTTTATAAGTGACAACTAGCGCCTTGAAGCGTATCCGGAGACCAATAGGCAGCCAGTGCAGCTCGCGGAGGATAGGTGTAACGTGGATATACCGAGGCGCACCCACAATCTCTTGCGCGGTTGCATTCTGGACAAGCTGAAGTCTCCGAACACTCTTCAAGGGCTGCCCCATGTAGAGCGCATTGCAGTAGTCCAGTCTTGAGGTCACAAGGGCGTGAGTGACTGTTGTGAGAGCCTCCCGGTTCAGGTAGGGATTGTTGCACCAGGCGGACCTGGGCAAATGCCCCCCTGGTCACAGCCGACAAATGGTGATCTTTTTTTTTTTTTTTGGATTTGAATTCCAGAATTTGTAATCAATTTGCCAGTTTTTTTTAATAAATGTTTTTTAATTTTAGTTTAAAACAGGTATAGCATCTTTCTTTACATCTGTAGAAAATGTATCAATCAATTACAGATAAGTTGTGCTCACAAATGGTGATCTAAAGTCAGCTGTGGATCCAGGAGGACTCCCAAATTGTGAACCCTGTCTGAGGGGCGTATAATTTCACCCCCCAGCCTGAGAGATGGAATACATGGCCAATTTTGGGAGGGAAAAACACAAGCCACTCGGTCTTGTCAGGATTGAGAGCCAGCTTGTTCACCCCCATCCAGACCCTAACATCCTCCAGGCACTGACACATCACGTCAACCGCTTCACTGAGCTGGCACGGGGCGGACAGATACAACTGAGTATCGTCCACATACTGGTGGTATTTTATCCCGTGCCGTCGGATGATCTCTCCCAGCGGCTTCATGTAGATGTTAAACAGGAGGGGGGACAGGACCGACCCCTGTGGCACCCCATAATTCAGGGGCCTAGGGGTCGACCTCTGTCCTCCAACCAACACCGACTGCGACCTGTCTGAGAGATAGGAGGAGAACCACCGAAGAACGGTGCCTCCTACCCCCACCTCCCGCAACCGCCGCAGAAGGATACCATGGTCGATGGTATCAAAGGCCGCTGAGAGGTAAAGGAGCACCAGAACGGAGGCATGGCCCCCATCTCTGGCTCTCCAGAGATCATCGGTCAGTGCGACCAAAGCAGTTTCTGTGCTGTAGCCAGGCCTGAAACCAGATTGAAAGGCGTCTAGATAATCGGTTTCCTCCAAGGACCGCCGGAGCTGAGAGGCCACCACTTTCTCAACAACCTTCCCAACAAAGGGGAGGTTGGAGACTGGATGGTAGTTATTTAAAATGGCTGGATCCAAGGACGGCTTCTTCAGTAGGGGTCTCACCACCTCCATCTTTAGAGGGGGGGAAAGAACCCTTCCTGGAGAGAGGCGGTCACTATTGCCTGGATTCAGCCCCGTGTCACCTCCCTGCTGTTCGCGACCAGCCAGGAGGGACACGGGTCCAGTACACATGTGGAGGCACTCACTGCTCCGATGGCCTTGTCCACTTCCTCAGGAGTAACAGATTGAAAATCAATCCAAAGATGTCGTTCAAGACCGTCCCCCGGTACCTCGGCTGGCTCTGCGCAATTGGAGTCCAGATTTGCCCGAAGCCGAGCAACTTTATCTGCGAGAAATTGGACAAACTCCTCAGCCCTACCTTGTAAAAGATTGCCCACATCCCTCCCCTTCAGGTAAAATAGAAGTCCCAGAAGTAAATGTGATTGACTGACTATAAAACATTAAAGGTAGCATTCATGAATCCTTTTCTTAACAAAATAGATTAAATAGACTAATAGGGAGTAAGGTAGATGGTAGTCTCTGATTTAAAGACTCAGCCACTGTCTTAGGTGCTGTGTGAAGGATGTAAGCTGAAGACTAGTAACATTAACAGTCAGAGTTAGAAGGAACCTTGGAAGTCATCTAGTACAACCCCTTGTTCTCACAGAAGACCTATACTATTTCTGATAGATAACTGTCCAGTCTCTTCTTAAAAGCCTCCAGTGTTGGGGCACAATTTCCAAAGGCAATTTGTTTCACTGGTTAATTGTTCTCACTGTTAGGAAGTTTCTCTTAAGTCCAGGTTGCTTCTCTCCTTGGTTAGTTTCCATCCATTGTCCCTCATCTTGCCATCCGGTGCTTTGGGAAATAAATTGACCCCCTCTTCCTTGTGGCAGCCCTTCAAGTGTTGGAAAACTGCTACCATGCCATCTTTGGTCCTTCTTTACTCTAGACTAGCCATACCCAGTTCTTGCAATCATGAATATGCAATCATATCAAACCATAATATGTTCTGTAAAGAGTGTTTGGTTAATCCAGGTTTAGGGTTAAACATGTGCGAATTGTGACTGTGAAAAAGTAAGACAAAGAAAGGAGGAAAAGGAAAGACAAGCCAAATTAGGAGAAGCATTTCTATATAAGCACGTAGATGTGGACAATTTGCCCAAGAATTCCCCTATCAAATCCACTTGGATTGCTTTGTTCTGCAATGCCTGAAGTCAAACTCAAGAATGTAAATTTTCTTCCCAAGGGACTCATTTGCTCCAGAAATTATCTGTTTCCTCCCTTAGATTTCTGGAAAGCCACAGAAGGCACAGATTTGCGTGCATTCAACCCAAGACCTTGAGATCAGGCTGAAGGCAGTGAGATTCTCAGGGAAGAGTGTCCACTCAGGCAAGCATACCCTATAATTTCAGGTCAACAATTTTGAGAGGAGATCACATTTCCTTAACTGCAAACAGCAAGCTGAGAGTGTAATTATGGGATTGAAGATGTGTTCTGGAGTCCAAAAGGATGCTTTGGAAGCAAAAATTACACTTTCAATCTGCTTTCTAAGGCACACTTCATCTGACTTAACTCTCCAAGTTCCATTGAAAGACTGTTGAATGCTTTTTAGTAGGGATGGAAATGGACAACACTCATTACTGGCACCACAGTGAACTGTGAAGCCTAAGACAGGGATTGGTCCACTTGATGCCTTCACATGTCACGGAGTTCAGTACTCGTCCACTTTCACCAGCTTCACTAGTGCCAAGGAATTGTGAAGTTGCAGGGTAAAGGTACCTGGAGAAGACCAAGGTGTTTACCTTTGACATGCAACACACAGACACAAAAATGCCCTGGATGGGGGAGCCAGAGGTGGCATTTATTTCTCAAAGTTGCATTCAAGATTATGAAATGTTTTAAAGTTACATTCAGATAATGTTAAGGAGGCTTCTGTGATCCAGTATCCTACTCATGGGATAATCCCACTGATGGATGTAAGGAAATAGACAGTGATTAATTAAAATGGACAGTAATATGTATGTATGTATGTATGTATGTATGTATGTATGTATGTATGTATGTATGTGTACATGTACATATATATGTATGTATATATGTGTGTGTATGTATGTGTATATGTATATGTGTATGTATATGTACATGTGTGTATGCATGTGTGTGTGTATGTATGTATGTGTGTATATGTGTTTGTGTGTGTGTATGTATATGTATGTATGTATGTATATATATATATACACACACACACACATACATATATATGCTGGTCTCTTTGGGAGGACAAACGAACAGGAGAATAAATGCACGCATCGCAGAACACAAGAACACAGTAAGAAAAAAAGAAAAAAACTTCCTCCCTTTTCTAGCACCTTAAAGCAACAGGACATGAAATTAATCTTGAAGGAACCAGGTTAATCTCCAAAATTGAACACTTCAACAAGAGAATAATTAAGGAAGCTATCGAAATAGAGAAACACTCCCACAAAATGAATAAACATGACAATACCTCCTGCCTACCAGACATCTGGAAACCAGCCCTAGTCAACAAACGAGCCCCACCCATCACCCAGACCATTACAGCACAAAACAACAATGGACACACAGCCAGCACCAATCAGCACCAATCTACCAATCATGATACAGCCACACATCCAATCAATCCACTTACTGAAACAACGCCAGCACTCCCCCCACCAAGATTTATAGAAAGACGGCAGCTCTGATCACAATTTAAGACAAAAACACAAGACTGAGGATGGCGAGTGAGACCTCGCTGAAACGTTGCCAAGACAATCTCAATCTTACATGGGAAAAGACCCAAATACAACAAGACCAGCATATGTATATGTGTGTGTGTGTGTGTGTGTGTGTTTTCTTTTGTCAAAGCACCTGGTGTACCCAAATATGGGAGGGAACATTCTGCTTCCCTTTTGCCTTTCAGCCCATTCCAGGAGCCTTCCAGGCAGTCGCTTACATGACAAACCATTTTGTGTTACATTTTTGCTGATAAATAAATGAAGGGAGACTATTTCAAGCTATTTTGCTCTCATCAGCTAGCCACACTCTTGCTGGGACTTGAACTTGGGCTGTTTTTATATATTAGGTAGTTGTAAGAAGGTCCAGTTTGGAGGCCTTTAACTATAGCTAACACATGCACTTTGTACAAAATGGCTAATTAAAAGTATCTCTCTACTGTGTGTGTGTGTTCTTTCTTGATGAATTTCAACTGGAAAAATGTCATGAAATGGATTCAGTGGGACATTCATTTGCACTTGCCCTCACTCTAATTAGCTGAATCACATTTGGCTGACATTTTTTAAATTGGTAGGATACCTTCAAATGCTTGCAGTGAAAAGGAAATGCAATTTTAGATACTGTCAGAAGCCCTAGCAATGCCTTTAAACTTTTCATGCTGCCTCACTGATTGATTCCCTAATAAAGCTGCACTATTGGGCTATTAGCTATAGGCTGAAAGTTCAGTTGTCTCCTTATCTCCCACCCATTCCTAATTCTGGAAGAGAGGTTATGATTTTAACAAGTTCATGACAGGTTAAATTAATAGATGAAGCTCCTTCATCCATGGAGCAGCAAGCCTCTTTGGTGACAGCTAGAGAGAACATGTTATGCAGTGGTGGAATCTAAATTTTTTTGCTACCAGTTCTATGAATGTGGCTTGGTGGTGGTGTCATGTGACCAACTGGGTGTGGCCAACTTTCCCCCCACTTTTTAAAGCATTTTTTCCTACCACTGTGAGCCACTCGATCGTTGGACCCTCTTTATTTAACTTTTTAAAGCATCTTTTTCCTACCGATTCGTCCAAACTGGCAGGAAAAAAATGCTTTAAAAAGTGGAGGGGAGTGGGGGGAAATGGTTCACACGATCGTGCGGCTCACAGCTGATTGTCATAGAACCTTTTCCCCCTACTTTTTAAAACTTTTTTTTCCTAGCGAACCGAACCGTTCAGAACCGGTAGCATTTCACTCCTAATGTTATGGGTGTAAGACAAATTCTACCAAATTCTAGTAAAGCCTTTTGGACATTTTCAAGCATTATCAGAACAGGCTCTGTAGATAGTGAAGTCAAGAGAGGAAAGCCCATCAATTTTCAAATGCGTGAGGAAGACATGATATAGTCTTTAACAATTTGGTAGATTAAATGGAACTGCCAGTCCATCAGGAGCAGGAAGTACCTTGGTCTCATCTCAGTGGAGATGCCACATATTTAATTAATTAATTACTACTTGTTCCTAGTCAAATTGGTCTGCAGTGGTTCAGGACAGCATTGTGTACTTTCTTCTTTTGGAAGAAATGTCCATCTGGCTTCAGTTCCAAGTGAGGAAAAAGACACTGGATTCATGGAAGTTGCTTGGAAAGATGGCTTTAATGGTGGACAGGATCACGTGCCTTGAAGATGTTGGGTGAAGAAGAAAAAAGGAGAGAGATGCTGAGAGTGCCTGATTTTTATACCCTCTCTGGGCTTTTGAATATGAGCTTGTATTCTGATTGGTTGTCAGACTCCCATGGGGTCATGCAGGGGTAATTCTGTACGCTGTCCTGAGTCCCAAGCTTGGTTGACTCTTGCTGGGTGATCATGTAATGAAAGGGCTTTGGGGAATTCCTACTATGGCTTTGCCTGAAGGAGGTAGATCTTTGTTATGTAGAATAGACAGACTCAGGCCTTAATGGCCCATTGACAAAGGTGGGGGAGGGTTTGACTTTCTGCCTCCCTTTTAGGGGAAATATTCTGCCCATTTCATATTTCCTAAAACATCTCATTTTCCTAGGAGAGGAGTGGGTGGTAACTTCCTTATTTGAGCCTGTTCTTCATTCAGGTTTTATAGGCAAAGAAGAAAATTAAAGTTTGGTAGTAGGAAGTGAAAGCCAAATTTGCTCTATAACCTTTTCCCAGCAGTCAGCCCTTCAAGGCTGGCCTGGTCAAGAAATTGGCAATCAGAGATTCCAGAAATGTTCTTCATTGCAATAAGGCACAGTAACCATTTCTTGAAAGCCTATTCACTATTGTTTTCATGTTTGGTTCTTTCTTCTTCCTTTTGTTATTAGTTAAAAACTAATAGAAATAAAGGAATAAAATCTTGAAAGCCTAGTGATGTTAGTCCAACCTTATACTCAAGGTGGGGTAATTTTGAGTTTCTTTCTCACAGTTCCCTCTTTCTCAAGGCTATGCAATGTTTTGTACAACCACCCCCACCCTTACTGGCTCTATCAGTTTCTTCCCAATCCCCAAGGTCAATTCTGCATTCCTTTACCCCAGCTCAGCTTTCATTCAGAAGGAAGGCAATTATTTATTTCTGACATTTCTCTCCCACCTTTCTTCTGGGAGCTCAAGACAGCATAGACCAGGTGTCTCCAATCTTGGATACTTTAAGACTTGTGGACTTCAACTCCCAGAATTCCTCAGCCAACAAAGCTGTCATGGTTGGAGACTCATGGCATAGACAGAATTACTTCTTTCGAGAGAATGACTAACTTAAGGTGACCAGATTTTCAGATTGGTAAAGAGGGACACCGTTGACCAGGGGCGGGGGGGGGGGGGTTGATTAAAAATTTTATATTTTGTCAAAAGGTCACACAAGGCGATTTCATGACCCCAGGACACTGAAAGCATCATAAATATGAATCTGTTGCCAAACATCAAAATTTTGATCACATAACCATGAGGATGCTTCAACGGTCACTAAGTATGAAAAATGGTCGCTAAGTGTGAAAAATGGTCATCAGTCACTTTTTTCAATGCCATTGTAACTTTGGTCACTAAATGAACTGTTTAAAAGCTAAAGCTAGCTTGCATTATGCTAGCTTACATTTTCAAGAGAGAGAAGCTTATTAGAAATGAAATAGAAATGAGTAGAGTAGAGTAGAGTAGAGTAGAGTAGAGTAGAGTAGAGTAGAGTAGAGTAGAGTAGAGTAGAGTAGAATAGTTTATTAGCCAAGTGTGATTGGACACACAAGGAATTTGTCTTCGGTGTACATAAAAAAAATATAGAATACATTCATCAAGAATCATAAGCTACAATACTTAGTGATAGTCTCTCTATCTTTCTCACACACACACAAACACACACACACACACACTCCTCCTCTGGATTCAATGGGACTTTTAGAAAATCCCCCCTCCTGTGCACACACTCCCTCCCTCCCTCTCTCTCTCTCTCTCTCTCTCTCTCTCCCCTCCTCTGGATTCAATGGGGTTTAGGAAATCCCCCCTCCTCACACACTCCCTCTCTCTCTCTCTCCCTCTCTCTCTCTCTCTCTTCCCTCCTCTGGATTCAATGGGATTTAGGAAATCCCACCTCCTCACTCTCTCTCTCTCTCTCTCTCTCTCTCTCTCTCTCTCTCTCTCTCTCTCTCTCTCTCTCCCCTCCTCTGGATTCAATGGGTTTAGGAAATCCCCCTCCTCACATACTCCCTCTTTCTCCTCTCTCTCTCTCTCTTCCCTCCTCTAGATTCAATGGGATTTAGGAAATCCCCCCTCCTCTCTCTCTCTCTCTCTCTCTCTCTCTCTCTTCTCTCTCTCTCTCTCTCTCTCTCCTGGATTCAATGGGTTTAGGAAATCCCCCCTCCTCACACTCTCTCTCTCTCTCTCTCTCTCTCTCTCTCTCTCTCTCTCTCTCTCTCTCTCTCTCTCTCTCTCTCTCTCTCTCTCTCTCTCTCTCCCTCCTCTGGATTCAATGGGTTTAGGAAATCCCCCTCCTCACATACTCCCTCTTTCTCCTCTCTCTCTCTCTCTTCCCTCCTCTAGATTCAATGGGATTTAGGAAATCCCCCTCCTCTCTCTCTCTCTCTCTCCTCTCTCTCTCTCCCCTCCTCTGGATTCAATGGGTTTAGGAAATCCCCCTCCTCACATACTCCCTCTTTCTCCTCTCTCTCTCTCTCTTCCCTCCTCTAGATTCAATGGGATTTAGGAAATCCCCCCTCCTCACACACTCCTTCTTTCTCTCTCTCTCTCTTCCCTCTCCTCTCCTCCTGGCACGCACCTCCCTGCCTAAAGCGCTTCCTCTCACCCGCCGGATCTCTGCTGCGGGTGAAAGGGATCTGGGAGGACAGGAGAGATTCCTTCCAGCACGCACCCCACTGAAAGCACTTTAATCAGTGGGGTGCATGCTGGGAGGAATCTCTCCTGTTCTTCTGGCACGCACCTCCCTGCCTAAAGCGCTTCCTCTCGCCCACCCGATCTCTGCTGCAGGCGAAAGGGAGCTGGGAGGACAGGAGAGATTCCTCCCAGCACGCACCCCACTGAAAGTGCTGCCTTAGACTTAGTGTGGACGGGCATGGGAGCGAGTGACAGCAGATGGGCGGGGGAGCGAGCGAGCTATAAAAGCGGGACTTTTTTAAAACTGTGGGGGGTGCGGGACAAATTGTAGAAAAGCGTGCCTGTCACGCTAAAAGTGGGACACCTGGTCACCTTAGACCAGTGTTTTTCAACCACTGTGCCGCGGCACACTAGTGTGCCGTGACATAGTATAAGGTGTGCCGTGGGAGAATTACTTTATATATAGTCAATATAGGCACAGAGTTAAATTTTTTAAACATTTTCTAATGGTGGTGTGCCTCGTGATTTTTTTCATGAAAAAAGTGTGCCTTTGCACAAAAAAGGTTGAAAAACACTGCCTTAGACTAACTCAAAGTTACTACTTTGGAAAAGTGCAAAGAAGAACAACTAAGACGATTAAAGACCTGGAAACTAAAACATATGAAGAACGTTTGCAGGAATTGGGTTTGGCTAATCTAGAGAAAAGAAGAACTAGGGGGTAGGGACATGATAGCAGTATTCTAGTATTTGGGAGGCTGCCACAAAAAGGAGGTGTCAATTTATTCTCCAAAGCACCAGAGGGCAGGATAGGAAACAATGGATGGAAGCTAATCAAGGAGCGAAGCAACCTGGAATTAAGGAGATTCCTAACAGTGAGGACAATTAACCAGAGGAGCAGTTTGCCTTCAGATTTTGTGGGTGCTCCCTCACTGGAAGTTTTTAATAAGAGACTGGACAGCCATTGTCTGAAATGGTATAGGATCTCCTGCTTGAGCAGGGGGCTGGATTAGAAGACTTCCAAGGTCCCTTCCAGCTCTATTCTGATTCTGAAGTCACCCAGTGAGCTTCCTTGGCTGATTACATGTCATCAAGTCATTCTAGGGGGCGACATAGATAGAGATTCTCCATGACAGTCGGTCCTTAATCTTGTTTTCAGGTCTTCCAATGATATATTCACTGCCACTATAATGTGGATTATCATCACCCTCTTTCTTTCAACCTTTTCCAGTTTTACAGCCCTCTCCAGAGACTAGATCTTCATGTAATGTTTCCAAAGTAGGAAAATTGGAGCCTGTCACTTGCACCTCAAGTGGAATTCTGGGTTGAATTGTTCAATAACCCATTTAGCTAAGGGTGGATTAAAACTCGGGTCTTCTTGTTCTAATCCAATCCCCTCCCTATGAAATCACGCTGTTTGCAAAGCATCTCATGGAATACCAACAAGGAATTCTGAGGGCCTTACTTAACATGGAAGACAGCAAGCACTATATTAGATGAGGCAGTGAAGCAAAGTGGATATGATAGGATTGGAACATTTTATTTTGTTTCCTTTGTTGATTTTGTGGGTGTAGGAAATCAATTTATATCAGGTTCATTAAAGTTTCTCTTACACTCAATTATGGGTCTGCCCACTGATATTTCTGTCATGCAATAAATGTTCAATTTTTTTTAAAAAAAGTAGGAAAGTCTGAATATATTTTCACATCCAACTGTTATAGCTTCTTTAGGCATCTTTTCCCAATCTATGTATGAGTATATGCAAGGTTTCCTACTATATTAATTTTAAGATGAGAACAGTAGAATCTGAAAAATTGTTGTGTTCTAAACTGCATTCCAGTGCAAGAAATTCAAATTAACTCAGTTCACTTAAAAATGTGGTCAAAGTTCAATGACACCTTTAATTAAGTGCTCATTCTCCCCAAATAATTTTGAAACCAGGATAATTTCATTTTATCACTGACTTCTTTAAATAATAATTATATTCAGCTGTGGTTCTCAGAGTGAGTTTTTGGGCAAAATTGCAAATATGAAATATATTTTTTAGGAAAACAAAATTACAACAGAAATGTAGCATATCAAAAGGAGAGAACAGAGTTGAAAATAACAGACAGTAATGCATAAAGAGTGTCTAGAACTACAATTTTGGACAGAACCACAATGATCATGGCCAATTAAACACAATTTTGTAGACTTAAGAGGACCTAGAAATGTGGCCCTAATTCTAAGCAAGAACTGAAGACTGAATGAGCTGTTTGCTCATCCATATTTCCAAAGACTTTCCCAATTCCAAGAGCCACATCAGCGCAGAATGCGTTCTTTTTAAAAAAATAATAATAGAGGATTATTGCCTGCAAAAGAAAGTGGCAAAAACAAGTTGAACTTGTAAAGATATTTATTTTCCCAACCACAAGCATGCTATATTTTATTCTTTTTCAGCAAAGCAGCTAAACGGATGTTTAGACTGCATTTACAGAAGAATTCAGTCTGAATTCTGAACGAGGAGATGCTACCAAGATTATATCTATGGGAGCCTTCTCTGATCTGGTCCTCTCCAGATGTGTTGGATGAAGCCCCATCATCTTCATACTGGATCAGGAATTGTGAGAACATTTAGAGGTCAAGAGATTAGGATCAAGTGTTCTAAAGGCATTGACAAGAGATTGTTGTGAAGATACTATTATATTTGGATTCAACTGCATTGGATAACTGCATGAAAAATGTTCTATTCTTCAGTAAAAGAGATTTTATTTTGGATGTTAAAGGCTAGAATGCCAACAGAAAAAGGTTTATCATTTCAAATAATCCTAAAACACTCAAGTCCAAGGATCTTTTGAGAAGATTTTCAGCAGTCCATGTTTTCTGATCTTGGGACAATGAAACCCATTCATTTTTAAAAAATAAAATAAAAATAACCTTATATATTTTTGGGAAATTGGGGGTAGGTAATAGGTCACATAAGACTGAATGGTCTGGAAGATTGACATTCAATTCCAGTTTAGTATGGTGACCACACTTTTACTCACAAGTTATACTACTTGAACACACATATGGGAATAGACCATACTATGTAGTTGTAGTCTTATTGGATTATGTGATATGGTCCATTCCTTATAGATACAATGCATAAACTCCCATGGAAAAGGACTTCTATGGGAAGTACAACAGCACTATAGCTGCATAGCAAGACAGATAAAATGAATGCCTATGCTTGTTGTGAATGGCCATCTGGATCTCACAAGAGTGCCATCTCCTTGCCAACTTCTCGTGCTACCTGCCATCTTTTAGGCAAACTTCTCTGATATGCATCGCTATTACATGCCTTGGGTCACTTAGTAATAAACTGTACCTTTCTGGATTGAACAGCTGTTGTTCTTGTAACTACAGTCAAAATTTCTGTAGAGATTAGCAAAAAATGTATGCAGAGGTGTATAAATGGGAAGCCTGAGACAATTCTCCTTAACCCTTAAGTAAGATTGAAATTTCCAGAAAACTAAAAAGTAAGTCCAGGTACAAGTGAATTGGAAAATGAAACTTCTGACTCGAGAAACTGTTACTCCAGCAGAGATACATCTAGTTAGCATTGCACTACAGTTATTTTTTATTACCTCAATGCTGTTTAAGCTCTTTTATTGCCTCTGATGTTTATTGTATATCTACAAGTGGTTATTATATTTTTGATGCCTCCTGAGATCTTCCAGCAGCAGATCTATTGTACTTTGTGATCTGCTCCAAGCTTATAATCTTCTTTATAATGTTTTTAAGGTAGATTTCTTTAAAGTGCTGTGATTTTAGCAATTTAATATTTTAATTTTTATCTATATATTTAATTTCCTGCAGGTCTGGTTGTTTTTAAACTTAAAGTTGAGAAAATATTTTTTCTTTCCGTAATAAAGTTGGATTTTGCATGATGATGATGATGATGATGATGAAGAAGAAGAAGAAGAAGATGAAGATAATGATATCCATTCAGTTGTGACTGGCTCCTGGTGATTCTATGGGCCAGGTCCAGGGATGTGCAATTAGGGGAGGCAGGGGAGGCAGGGCCTCACCACTGTCATCCATCATGAAAAGAAAAAAAATGTAAAAGGAAAAAGGCTGAGCTAGTTGTTGCCAGAGTCACAATGAATGACTCTGCTTAGTGCTTAACTGTTTAAAAAAGCCTCTAAAAAACTACAGGAGGAGACGGGAGAATGAGGTGCTTCATCTAGTCTGACTTTATGATCACTCGAGCAGAGCTAAGCAAGGGTTAAAAGTCGAAAAATTCCTGACATAATGAGGCACGTTGTTCTCCTGCCTCCTGTAGAGGGCATTTTTAGAGGCTTTTTTAAACAGTTAAGCAGAGTTATCCACACGGTGACTCTGTCAGCAACTAGCTCAACCTTCAACTTTTTCCTTTTACATTTTTTTTTCTTTTCATGATGGCAGGCAAGAGCAGAGTTGAAATCCTCTCTGAAACAGCTGGAAAAGGTACGTGATTGCATGCAGAGCTACGTTGCCTTTACACACACACACACACACACACACACACACACACACACCTGGATAAAAGTATATAAGCCCAGCTTCACTGATTACAAGTTTGAAAAGGCAACGTGGCTCCACCTGCAATCAAAGGCACGGATTGGAAGGCAGCAGGGGAATGGGGAGGGTATGGCAGCGGAGTTGCTTTCAAGCCATTGGAAAATATATCCAATCCAACTTCTGTGTTTGTGTTTGTTTGAGATTGAGTGAGTGAGAGAGGGATCCAACTTCTGTGTGTCTGTGTGTTTGTCTGTTTGAGAGAGGGGGGAAGGAGGGAGGGAGGAAGGAGGGGGAGAGAGAAGAAAAAGAATCTAGGAAAACTTTTTCGCAAAGAAGAAAAACAAATGCTGTCGCCTTAAATTGGAACTGAGCATGCCTGGCTGTGGAATTCTGGGAGTTGAAGTCCATAAGTCTAAAAAAATTTGAAACCTCTGTGTCAGTGCCTCACCAGCCATAAACCTCACCGCACGTCACTGGCCAGGTTCTCCACATCTTCTGATCTTGCCCTACTTGAGTTGTTCTACGCTCTGGCTGGTGTCAGCATGAATGTGTCAAACCACCATGTTCTTTGGTGGCCTGGTTTTCTTTTACTGCTAACTCTTCCAAACATAATTGCATGCATGACATGGCTGAAAAAAGTGAGACACAGTTTTGTGATTTTGCCTTTCTGTGACACTTCTGGTGTTACAGCAATAGCAATAGCACTTAGTCTTATGTACCGCTTCACAGTGCTTTACAGTTCTCTCTAAGGAGTTTACAGAGTCAGCATATTGCCCCCAACAATCTGGGTCCTCATTTTACCAACTTTGAAAGTATGGAAGGCTGAGTCAATCTTGCCTAGTGAGATTCGAACTGCCAAATTGCAGGCAGCCAGAAGAAGTAGTCTTGCAGTACTGCATTCTATCCAGTGAGCCACCCCACCTCCAGCACTTGCTTTTTAGTCACCTTTGCAGTCCAAGGAGGATTTTGATTATACCTTGCAATATTGATCAAACTCCTTAAAGAGGAAAAGGATTGATATTTCTTTTTTTTAAAAAAATATTTTTATTAAACAGTTTTTTTAAAAGATTTTTTTTTTACAATTTCCTTCTGTACAACATTTTCACTTCAGTATACATCCATTATTTATGCATTTCTCTCCCCTTATTTCAATTTCTCTTTGTCTATACATATGACACTAATATATACATTCTTTAAATTACAATCCTTCATTGTGTATCGTTTCTATTTATATATGTTTCATCTCTACATATACATTGCTAATTTCTAATTCCTATGTCTTCTTCATTTAGTCTTTCCTTAAGCTTTACACCTATCCTCTAACCATTTGTACCACTCATTCCATACCATATAATATTCTGTTTCCGCCTTATCTTTTATTTCTTTTGTGAGTCTGTCCATCTCTGCATGCTTTAAAATTTTCCTTATCACATTTTTCTCTGTTGGTATGTTATTATTCTTCCAGTTTTGTGCATATATTATTCTAGCTGCCGTTCTGATGCGTAAAATTAAATACTTATTTTTTTATCATATTTCCTTGTAGGTATTCCAAATAAAAAAAATTCCAGTTTCATATCTATTTGCTGTTTAGTTATTTCTTTGAGCCATTTTCTTATTCTATTCCATATGGTAATATGTTCTCTGATTTTGTCTACATTTCCAACAGTCTGGTGGTGTATTCGGGTACATTTTAGCCAGTCTCATTGGTGGAAGGTGCCAAGAATTGATATTTCTAGTCATGTGTCTCACACCTTAGTTCTCAGGGGAGCTGCTACATATTTCATTTAATTCCCGACAGCCTTTTTTCTCCCTTGGTTTCCAATAAGTTGCAAAGGCTGCGGGGAGTCTGAGGTAGGTTTGGGATCCATCAAGGTTCTATTTCTGACATATCCTTTATGAAGAGGATGCTAGGTGCAAGCATCCTCTTGGGAGATAGATGGTGGCAGCAAGCAAGCTGCTAAACCAAGGCAGGAAAGAAGGTAGCAGGGTGTTAAGTTGGGGGTGGATGAAGAGGCAGGACTCCAAAAGTGACTCCAGCTCTCTATTTTGCAATTGAAAAAAACTTTTTGCTGGCTGGCTAACAGCGCCCTCTTTTAAAGAGCTCTGTCAGGCAGCCGGGCCATTGACAGTGCTTTAGTTTTCCGCCGCTCGAACGGACCAATGACTGGCGGGTATGCTAATCTCTCTTACTCGGATTGGGAGGAAACCTTACTGCTGTTGGTTACATATTTGACAGAGGGTGTAAGCCCAGAGACCTTCTGGAAAAAGAGAGTTTTACTTTGAAGAGTTAGTCTTGCTGCTACAATCTGCTCCTCACATTGGTCTTTTCCAGTCAGGTGGCCGCAATGCTACTTAGGAATTACAGTGACTCTAGCCTGGCTGATTTGGAGTCCATCTGGTTAGAGAAAGCATCTCTACAATCACCAAAATAGAAAATGATTTGCATCTTCTGGTTGTTTTTTTACAGCAGACCCTTTGAAATTAATGGGACATAAGTTAATTACTTAAGTCTCCATTAAATTTGACTTGGGGTAGATTTAACCCAAACAACCCAAGCAACAGAAACCACAGTCTTTTTTTTAAACAACCATTTGCAGCCATCTGGATTGCTCTATTTTAAGCAAACCTTTAAGAAGTGGCAGTTGGGTGTGGATAAAAACATGGCATGAGGAAAAACAATGTCCACAGAGGATGTGCTAGTCTATGGTGCTTCCATGGAGCATTCTGCACGCAGTAAAAGGCAAGGCAGGACACCCTTTCTATTAGCTGTCCCCTCAGAATCTCTTAAGAAACAAAAGATGTTGCAATTTAATACCACTAAGCTGGATCTTCTATTGACCGTTGAGGTGGGGGAAAGCCTGAATATTACCAGATCAGCACTTCTTTTATGGAAGAAGCCCAAGGCATATTGTCTTTTGTTCAGGCAACTTTGGTTCTGCGGTCAGACCAGCTCGCCACATTTGTCAGCCATGTGGCTAATGCCAAGCTCTGTTATTAATGTGACCAGACAAAGAAACCACAACCACATTTGGGAACATCAAAATGAAGATGACATGGGGCACTTTTGAAAGACGAAAGACATGTCTTGAGTCAACATGTCATTGTTATTCCTGCTCTGTGGAAGGTTTAGCAGCTGAAATCTCTTTGCAAAAAAAGAAAAAAAAAGTGGGGGAGGGAGGGGGAGTTAAAAAGAAATCTACAACCTAGCTTGCCTAAGGGGAGGGGGGGAGATGGGACAGGAATGCTCTCAGAAACTGAAAACAGAAAAAGAAAGGAAAACCTGATTGCCTGAAAACTGCTCTTGCTGATTTGCATTATAAAGAACTCAAATCAGCTGTCAACAAAGGGGTAAGAAATGTCAAGTTCTTCATGACATCAGCAAGTGGCAATAGGTAGCTGATTTTCTTTAGGGTTGGAAGCAAAACAGAATCTCATTAGTATTTAGATGGCTGTCTTAGAATGCATTAGCAGAGGAAATGGTAGCAAATTAGAAACTCAAGTTTATATTTTAAAAAATTAGCCATAGTGTCTACGAACTGTTTCAATTATTCAGGTCATGGTTGTCCCAAAGGTGCTTTTCAAAAGGCAACTGAACTTTCTTTTCTTTTTATTCTTGAAGAAGATTCTTGGATGAGAAGTGAAACATTTTGAAAGAAAAAAAATAAAGAAAACCCAGTTGCCTTTTGAAAAGCACCTTTAGGATAGCCACACTAACCAAGTGCTCCACAATCAAAGTAACAACCCACCCACCAGAGGAGCTGTGTTAGAATGAGGATGCCAAATTCATTTTACAGCTGTGTTACCACCTTAACAACTGCAATGATTCAGTTAACAACAGTGGCAATAGAGGTTGTGAAATCGGGCAAATGGGGCAGAATTCACTTAACTATCACGCTTAGCAACAGACATTTTGGATTCAATTGGGGTCCTATATCAATGACCACCTGGTATGAGAATTCCAAATAAGCCCAGAAAATGTTAAAGTCCTGTTGAGGATTCCAATTTACAGTCTGGAAATATAAAACGGTTCCCTCTTTTCCTAAAATTCACAGTATTTATGCAGTACTCCCAGTACATAAATAGGTTCACTGTATGGAACCAAGCAATTTTGAATGCTGTTGCATAGCCTCGCATAGTTGCATAGCTAGCTAGAAAACTAGTGGCTTGGGCTACAGGAGAAAGCAGGCACTCCATTTTGTATATTTCACTCTTTTTGAAGACCAAAGCCGTCATTTTAAATGAGGAAAATACAGCAAAAGACCCAGTCTGCTTCACTTTCTCCTGGTTAATGAAACTTCAACCTTCCTGAACTTTCACAATTAGTCTCTAGAGGGTGATATTGTTCTACTATACAATAAAGAGTAAAAAAAAAAGTCACTCGCTAGCTCACCTGTTTCCTTTTTCACCCTCCTGCAACACAATGACTTTGAATATAAACCCAAAAATCTTCTTGGAGAAATTAAAGAAAGTGGGAACTTGCATTTCATTAGGTTTTCTTCCTGGCTGAAAAGCTTATTTCACATAGACTTTGGTACCACTGGATCTGCTGATTCACAAAGGGAATGATTCTACTTTCTTTCTTTCTTTTTGCTTATCCTACCAGCAAGGATGAGTCCATTCATACTATATATTAGCCCTTTACATGTTATCAGTGAATGAATGATGCTGCAAGCCCAACTAGAAATGCGGACAGATTTTGCAAGATCACCAAATCTCATGAGATTTAAACAGTTTGAGATCTTGCAAAGTTTCAGCCTTGGAAGAGAACAGTAGAATCTCATGTGACATAGGCATTCTCCCATATTTGATCATTTAATCTTGAGATTGCCAAGATATAATATTTAGTACTTTTAAGATAGGTGCAGAATTCCGTTACTCCAATTCTAATAGTACTTTGTATGATCTTGGTCTTTGTTTCCAAAACTGATGGCTTGAGTATAGCTTGAATTTGTTCCATATTCTTCGAAAACAATTTGCAGAGTAATTTTTTCCCCAAAGATGTTTTTTCAAGAGACAACTGGACTTTCTGTTTTTTCTTTGAAGACTTTTCGCTTCTCATCCAAGTGGAAGAGCTGAAGAAGCTTCTTGGATGAGAAGTGAAATGTCTTCAAAGAAAAACCAGAAAGTCCAGTTGCCTTTTGAAAAAAGCACCTTTGGGACAACCATGACCTGGATGACAGAGAATCTCCATAGACATGCAGCATGATTTCTTTCTTGATTGATACTGGAACATAACAACACAGTCTCACCTCCTTCACACCCCACTAAAAGCTGAAGTAGATGACCATTTCCCCACTCCAGAAGTTATAAAGAAAAAATGGTATTTTTATATCATTTTAAAAACAGCAAGATTATGCAACATTGTACAATGTCATAAAAACAAACTATGGATCCCAGTAAAAACAGGAAGGAGGAAATAAAAATAATATTGAAAAACATGTCTTAATAATGCTCTTTATTTCTTCTTACATTTAATACATTGGCCTAAATTTTAAGATCTTTCCTAAAGCAGGATATTTCATCAACATATTTCATATGTTAAAGAAAGTCACTGAACCAATTTAGATATTTGATTTGTTTATAGCGAGTGCTAAAAAATTGCTTTCCCAAATAAATGATGAAGAGAGAACAAACTCTTTATGTAAAACCTTATATTTTCCAATAATTCTCACCTAAAAGAGTTCTAATGATTCTATCCCCCTTATTGTTCAGTGGGAATAATATTCAACATGATGTTTGAGGTGAAATCTGCTAATAGCATTTGTGTTCATGGAGAGGATACTTACCTAGCTAGTAAAATTACATGCTTCTTAAAAATGCTCTTTCACCCAACTTTTATTCTGATTTGAAGCAAAATATATCTTGACCTGGAGTAACAGCATTTTCAAAAGAATAACAAAAGATTACTTTGAGATTATCTGGAATCTTCATTCTTCTTTTTTGGCCTTTTTCATAACACATTAATATAGCGAACACTTCAAACTGAGAACAATTGTAAGAGAAATGGATTACTATGTGTGTGGAGAACAAGAGGTGTGTCATTCCTTCCCTTCAACATGAAGAAACAAAAGGGCTCCACATCAATGACAGACCCAACACTATCTTTGCTCAGCTTGGCTGTCTGGGAATGAAGGACAAGTGACAATATGCTCAACTGATGCAAATTATGTAAGTCATGGCATATGTGATGTCATGATGGATTCCAATGAATGCCTATGCAGTTGAAATAGCTTTTTCTTCCTCCCTCTTATCTGAGCCTTAGGGGTCGGTCTTGTCCCCCCTCCTATTTAATATCTACATGAAGCCACTGGGTGAGATCATTCGCCGGCACAGGATTACCATCAGTACGCGGATGACACTCAGTTGTATCTGTCCGCCCCGTGCCAACTCAGTGTAGCGGTGGAAGTGATGTGCCAGTGCCTGGAAGCTGTCAGGGTCTGGATGAGGGTGAACAAACTTGCACTCAATCCTGACAAGACTGAGTGGCTATGGATGTTGCCTCCCAAGGACAGTTCGGTTAGTCCATCCTTATGCCTGGGGGGTGAAAATCTACTCCCCTCAGAGAGGGCCCGCAACTTGGGAGTCCTCCTGGACCCACAGCTGATGTTAGAACATCACCTGTCGGCTGTGACCAGGGGGGGCCTTCATCCAGGTCCGCCTGGTGCGCCAATTGCGGCCCTATCTGGATCGGGAAGCACTTCACACGGTCACTCATACCCTTGTTACCTCAAGGCTTGACTACTGTAACACGCTCTACATGGGTCTGTCCCTGAAAAGTGTTCAGAGACTACAGTTAGTCCAGAATGCAGCCAAGGTACACCCACACTACACCTATCCTCCGCGAGCTGCATTGGCTTCCTATTGTTCTCCGGGCACAATTCAAGGTGCTGGTCATTACCTTTAAAGCCCTACATGGCCTAGGACCTGGAGATCTGTGAGACTGTCTTCTGCCACATACTTCCCAATGACCGATAAATCGCACAGGGTGGGCCTTCTCCGGGTGCTGCCAGCCAGACAATGTTGGCTGGCAACCACCTGGGGGTGGGCCTTCTCTGTAGTCGCTCCAACCCTCTGGAATAAACTGCTCCCAGAGATCTGGACCCTACCCACTCTCATGGCCTTCCAAAAGGCTATTAGGACCTGGCTATTCCGGCAGGCCCCGGGCTGTTGAACTCATGACTGAGTTCCAGCCCCGATTAGACTGGGTGTATGTTGTGGTCTTTTTAATCTATGTTTCTGTGTTTTTTATTTTTTAATTTTTTAAATGCATTGTTGTAAGCCGCCTGGAGTCCTTCGGGATTGAGCGGCCTATAAATTTATTAAACATCAAACATCAACATCACATCAAACCACAAACCAGTTCCCTCTTCAAACTGCTTGGTAAAATTAATCTCTTCTTTCTTTTCAGGATGTCTAAATGACAAACACTTAAGATGTCTAAATGACAAACATTACTGGTACTTTCTCCTTTGTCCAATTGCTCAATGCCATTTAGTTAGTTTGATGGGTTGTTCAACTTTGCTAAAGTTGGAGACCCCTAGTTTAGTGGCAAACCACGAACAAAGTTTAAGAAACACAAACTTGTCTATGATGGAGAACATGCATTTCCAGAAAGCAATAGCATTTGTATACAGACTTGTATACTCCTTCACCATGCTTTATAGCCCTCTCTAAGTGGTTTTACAGAGTCAGGATATTGCCCCCAATATCTTCTTTAGTATCTTTCATGAGCAATGAATGTCAGCACATATGCAACTGGATTTCACTTGAATTGAACACCAAATGGCAGAGACTTATCACTTCCCATTTTTTCCTAATGTCACAGTCTCACAGGAGAGAAGTATCCATAGTGCCTGAGGCTGAACAGTGGAATATCCCAATCCAATGAAATTAGAACATTTTGGCAATGCTTTGATATTTTGAAGAACCCATAGCTATGTCAGATCAGTATTTGACAAGTTCATAGCTCTTCTCATGGCCACATCCTTTGTATCTGGATGCCAATCAAAGTCTTTGCCAACAAGGAATCACACTTCTCACTCATGTCGGAAGCATTGAGGCACTTCTGAGTTAAAAGGATTAGCCAGCAACTAATTGGGGGACATTGTCTGGGGACACACAGTTGGCGACTGCATTCATGTCCCCAAAAGGAGCTGGAATGGGAGCTCACCCTGTCCCACGCAACACTCAGGTCCAAAACGTGGGCTTGCTAACTTCCAACCCAGCAGGCTTACTATGCGAGCCACTATGCTCCTTCACCAACAAGGAATGATGCAGTGCAATGAAATTGCTATCTCTATAGCAATAGCGATAGCACTTAAGACTTATATACTGCTTCACAGTGCTCTGCAGCCCTCTCTAAGCAGTTTACAGAGTCAGCATATTGCCCCCAACAATCTGGGCCCTCATTTTACCCATCTCAGAAGGATGGAAGGCTGAGTCAACCTTGAGCCGCTGAGATTCAATCTGCTGAACAGCAGCTAGCAGTCAGCTGAAGTAGCCTGCAGTACTGCACTCTAACCACTGTGCAATCTCGGCTCTATCACCCCTTTGCTGTAGTTCCTACTTGGGATGAAGTTTCATTGGTTTTTAGGCTGATCAGAAAAATAAACCCAAAACAAACAGCATGTCTACAAAAACAGTACCCTAGTGATAGACCTCAACAAAAAGCTAACATGCCTGAGAAACTAATCGTGAGTGCCTGGCACATTCCAGTTTTGGGAAAGAATGTCCCAAAACTCAGGTGCCAAGGTACAAGGGAAAAAAGACATAATTCAAACATAACAAATATAAAACAGAGGTTCAATTTTTGTTTTGGTTTTACGATTTTATAGTTTTATAGTTACTGAATGTGTTGTGAGCCATTCAGGTTGTATTTAAGATGGGCAGCTGTGCAGATCTTTTAATAAAATAAGATAAGTAAATAAGCAGTACTCATAAAGGTAGATGGGAAACCTTCTTAACTTATAAAAGGAACTAAATCTGCCTTAACACCCTTCCAAAACGTAAACAGTTGCAAAAAGAGAAAGGTGGTCCCTCAATTAATTTAATCTTTTAAAGAAAAGATTTAGGGCTAATTATGGGGCTGAGTAAATTTCAGAAGAGGGTTTTGGTAGAATCCTAACAGTGGAAAAAGTAAATCTGACAAGGAATGGGGAGGAAAAATGAAGCAGAAACCCCTGGGTGAGCCCTGGGCGAACCGGTTGTGGTGATTTGGCCACAACCCTGAACCAGTTCCCCAGTCTCCACTGCCATTGCTGCCATGGTTTTTATTAGCTTTTCATGGTCTTCATGAAAGCGCAGAACAATTTACAGTGAACTGCGCATGCGCGTGCAAAACAAGTCTGGCGCACGCACAAAGCGTGCAAAGTGAACCGATACCAACGCAGGTAGGAACTCATCCCTGGTGTGGGCTCACCATTAAGAGGGGTATATGTGTGTATGCTTTAGCAGTCTGGTCCTGTAATAGAGCCAAATATCAAATTCCCTTCTCACTTTTTTTCTTTAAAAGATATGTTTGGTCCGGTTTCTCTTTTTAGAAATGAATCTATAGGCTCTCAGAAGAAGAAGAAACTGCTTTGAAAGGGGACAATGGACTTTGTCATGGAGAAAAAAAAAGCTAGCAAAAGGAGCAGTTTAACAGACTGAAAAATATAAAATTTCTTACATAAAATGGTAAAAAGACAGACTCTGCTCATGGGCTATTTGAAATATCACATCAGGAAGGAAGGAGGGAGGGAGGGAGGAATGGAGGGTGGGAAGAAAGGAAGGAAGGATAAAGTTGGAGATTTGGACATCATCTCTTTCACCCTTGCACTAGTGCAACATCTCTTATGATATTTTAAATATCTAGATATGAAAACTTCTAACTGAAGGGGAAATTCCCCCCTCATGAGGCCCATTCCATTGGTTGACAACTCTTTCCAACAGGTTGGATACCCCCTAGTATCCAACTTGAAATATACTATTAACCATTTCCCATAGAGTTTAATATCCAAACCTCTCACCATCCTAGTGTTGAAGTGCGGGAATATTCCTGAGAGCAGAAATCTGCCCTGAAAAATATTTAGTGAATTGATTTATAACTATAACAAAGCAAAGAAAATTTAAGAAAAGAAAATATATTTATAGAAGAAAGTATGTTATAAAGATAGGCAGCAGTGGTGGTATGCTGCCAATTCGCACCAGTTCAGGCGAACCAATAGTAGCGGCAGCGTGAGGCTCCACCCACCCACCCTGATGTCATCAAGAACCTTCTGCGCATGCCCAGACTTGCTTTGCTCGCATGCGGGCAGAAAGTGAAGAAAATAGAATACCATATTCGATAGATAGACTTTACCACCTACCAAACTACATACCTTAAGGAAAGCCTGAGAGCATATGTTTCTTGCATGTATGTCTGGGAAAAAGATATAAGAAAAAACTTGAGATTAACAATCTCTGGCAAAGAGTGGGAAAAGAACCAGTTTGGTGTAGTGGGTAAGGCTCAAACTAGAAACTTGGAGATTGTGAGTTCTAGTTCCACTCTAGGCATAAGGCCAGCTGGATTCCCCCCTCCTCAGCCCTAGGAAGAAGTAAAGGGCAAAACCTCTGAAAATTTGCTAAGAAAATTGCAGGGACCTGCCCAAGCAGTTGTCAGGAATTAACATTGACTCAAAGGAACTAACATTCCCCACCACCCCTGAGAGGGAGTGGTGGAGGGAGGGAGGGAGGGAGGGAGGGAGGGAGAGAGAGAGAGAGAGAGAGAGAGAGAGAGAGAAGGAGGGAGAGAGAAGGAGGGAGAGATGGAGAGAGAGATAGCTGAGTAGGAGACAAAGAAGGAATCATAATTAATTCTTAATTCTTTACCTATATCATTCTGCCCTCTGGCATTCATTGAGTTAGGAACTCCTGAAAAATCAGTATCATTGGATTTGGACATGGAACACATCCTTAACCCCACTCTGAACTTAGTTAATGCCCTTTTCAGGTTGTGATGCCTAGAACTGGTATTTCAAGTGGAATCTGATTAAAGCAGAGTAAAATGGGGCCATTAACTTCCTGAGGTTTGGACTCTGTGCTGCTTTCACCACATCCCAAAATATATTTGGCTTTTTATCAGCTGTATCACACTATTGGATCATGTTCAACCCTTGACATACTAGAACCCTTAGATCCTTTTTACAGGATTTGGATTACTGCCAAAGCAGGTCTCTTCCATCCTACACCTGTGCCTTCCATCTTCTCTGCAGTTATGGTTCTGCAATCATTTCTGTTAGTTTCTAGGATACAGTTCATCTGGGCTTGTTCTTTCACCCATTCCTTGTCTGTCCCAAGAGAAAAAAAAAACTGGTTGACAACTAATAGTGGCATATTTTAAACTTTTGGGAAAGAAATGATGAATTGAAAAAGGCTTCAAAAAAAGCTGACCCCATAACTGCAATATAAAAAGGAGGCAGTGAGTAAACTAGCCCTTCAATAATTTCTCTCTGGACACACGGAAGGCTTGAGGTCACCCATAAATGCACCAGGCAATTTTCCTCAAGAGAAGATTGCAAGACAGCAGGTTCCAGAGGGTTCAGAGCTCTGAAGATAGGGAATAGCCATCTTGATTGAACCATGGTTTGGTACCTTTTAAAGGACACTAATTTTCTAATTGCTTTTGGAAATTGCTTGTTAACTGATTTTCAGCTATTGGGAACATTTTGATTGATATATTTTATAGCAATGACTGAGGTTCTTCCAATCCATAGTGAAATAAATTTTATCTACAAGATTAAGAACTTTAAAAAGCTTTTTTTAAATAAACAGCAAAAGGGTAATTCAAATTTTGATTTTAGAAAGTCAGAAGCAGACTAAACATCCAGATAAATTTGAAATAAAAATTTGGAATTAATTACAAAGAATCCTTCCTGAGAGAAAATACTTTTGTTTTGATTTTGTTTTAAAATAACCAATATGATAAGACTTTAAAAATTGGTCACAAGAGGGAACTACAAGGAATTAAAGATTACAAATAAAGGAGACGAACACTTAAAATCAATTTACAGGTACAAAATGAAACAAAATAACATTGGACATACTGAAGGATATTTTGGAAGAATAGATTCAGAACATCATTTTAAAAGTGGCTGTCTCTTTTAGACTGTGTTTCAAAAAAAAAATTATAGAAATGAAGCAAGTTTTACCAGGCAAGACTAAGAAAAAGCTGAAAATGGATTTAAAAATGACAGGCTATAAGAATGACATAGAAAAAGATGCCCTGAATATACAAATGAAACCAGCTAATGTCTTAATAATTAAAAAAGATATACAAATAAGAAAGCAAAAGAGCACCCTGGAAAATTTCCATGTATTGGGTTAACAAAATAGGCTTGTTAATGTTTTGAAGAATTTTGTGAAAAGAGACAAAGAAAAAATGAAAAAAAATCAAAATCAATGACATTATTTAAATGGATTAAAAAGTTAAGATTGTTAGAAATAAAAGGAAGGAATATAAAGTTGGTTTATTTGATCAAAGTTAAAATAGATATGTTTTCATCTCTAGTAACCATCAATGGAGTTTCCCTAACATCAGAACTGAAATGACAATGCTTTATGGATTTGTTTATAGATAAGACATGAGATATGGGAAGACATGATCATTTGTTGTATTTTAAACAGAAGGTGATAAGTTGCTGAAATTGTTTACAATTATAATGAAGGTGGAAATTTAGTTTCTATTTCTTCCCTTATGAGAAGTTTCTCTTCTCTTTTGTAACAAACAAGTTTCTCTTTTCTCTTTTTGAGGGGGTCAAGATATTCTTTTTTGGGGAAGCAAACTCAGAAGGGCACTTTATGTCTCCTTTGACCTAGAGTTTCTGCCAGTACCCCTATCAGTGGCTCAATTACCATAAATCTGCAGTTCCTGACCCTCTACCAGACTGTGTCTTCTCCACAGGGATGAAGTTAAGTCTTCCCCCACGAAACATCATGATTTAAAGCAGGAGTAACCAACATACTGCCTTCAGATGTTGTATACTATATTTCCCATAGTCCCTTGCCCAGAGACAAACTGACCGGCAACTGATGGGAATTGAAATCCAAAACACCTGGAGACCATCTACCCCCCAGACTAAAGAAATTCACTGGAGGGAATCACAACTGATAAGCAAAAAATTCCCGATTCCTCTAACTTTCCTAATATTGTACCAGATCTTCAGTTAGGAATCCACCTGGCAATGCTAGAATGACTAGAAAAGACAGGTTTGCTACATGACTGAGAAGTCAGTATAAATGCCAATCCTGTTAAGAAAAACAAACATTTCTGTAAAGCTTTTAAGCCTGATGGCATTTGGTAAAATATTACTCTGTTTGAATTTATCTCCTATTTCAGTCAGTCTCACATATTGGGACCTCACTGTGCACTAATGCATATGATGAATGTCAGACAGCAGCAAAAAACATGCAGGTTTCAGCAGAGTGTGTAAGGGTTTTTTGGTCTCTGTGTCTATACATAAGAATGAGAGAGAGACAGACAGGGAAAGGGAAAGGGAGAGAGAAAGAGGGGAAGGAAAATATTCTGCAGAGAGAGGGGGGAGGAGGTGATACAGGGTGGAGAGGATAAAGGGTAAAGCACGCTTGCTCTCACTTTTGATCAGGAGCTGACCAGCTTTTCAATGAAGCAACATATCAGCCCTTTGAGGTAGTAATAAAAAAAAGTGTTAGTTCTAACACTACAATTATTGTAACATAATTTTGCAAGTCTGAAGCAGGGGTGAAATCAACTTACCTTCGCTACTGGTTCGCAAATGCGAGCACACACATCACCTGCCGTGCATGCACAGGACATCAAAAATGGGATGTGATGATGTCCAGATGGGTGGGCGGAGTCTCCTGCTGCTGCTGCTGCTACCAGTTCGCCTGAACCAGATAGAACCGGCTGAATTTCACCACTGGTCTGAACAGTGACGTGTGGTGAGCTTCATGGCCGGTGAAGCAAGCGCAAAAGCCCCGCCACAGCCCCGCTGCAGTGTCCGCCATAGAGCGGATCCCGGTCCCGCTCTATGGCGGACACAGCGCCGGGACGTTAAAATCCTGCCACCGGGCCTTGCCGTCACTTTAAAGCTTTCTCTCTCTCAGATATCAGAATTCCATTTTTTAAATGTGTGCCTGCGTGTGTTCACAGAAAAAGGTGACAATAAACTTTATATTACCTTCTCTTTATTTTATTGGTCTATAGTTGTTTTGCCCAGGAACATCTGGATGAGTGCACCGGGATAAGAGGAACAAATCAATGTGTATTGAAGCAAATTACTGTAACCATAAAAAAAAGACCACAACCATTGCATCAAGTACACAGCTGTATAGCCATAAAAGAAAAAAAAATCTTTGAAAGATCACCAGTCCTGAAACAATTATTACCATCCAAATGTTCAGGAGAGTTTTCTGTTATGACACTAGCATAAAGTAGGCTCTACTTCAGCTCATTTCATGGTAAGTCAGATCTCATGCAGAACCACAAATAAGGTTACCAACTGATCTTAAGACATACATTGGGTGATGGGGTTAAGAGAGGTCTCCCAAATATTTTATAGATTATGGGCATTGCTTTGAATTGGCCCTGGTCATTAGTGCAACTCTTTACAGATCTGTCTTACGTTTATGCCATTTATTCGTTAGCTGCAGCTTCTGGACTGTCTACAAGTATATGCACAGGCCTTTTTTTCCCCTAGCAAAGACACCTGTGCTTCTAGTGACAGCCTGGAATCAAGGATATGCAGAGGCAGAAGACAGCTGCATGACATCCAGCCTCAGGAGCTAAATCAGTCATGGAGAAGTGGCTCTATCTCTAACTGAGAGAGAGACAGCATGTTAAGTTATGGCTACCAGCTGGTTTGCACACTTAATCATTTTTCAGAATCTCTGTTGAGTTTAACATACACAAAAACAAATCCCACCACAAGTTACAAAGTGCAGTGCATACTTAAACATTGTGGATAGTTAAACCTTAATGCAATTTTGTTCCAATAAAATAGATGACACTTTTCTTGTGGATGTTAGGAAAAGCAGAGCTACTCCCAAAAGTCACTTCCTACAAAGTCACAAATGGATGGTATCTTTTAATCAGATGAGCTTAATGGACCAGAAACAGAAATGATGTGATAAATAATCTGATTTGGAAAGACCGTGATCAAGAATGAAATCTAGACACAGTAGCTGCTTCTTCGGAAGAGATTTTTAAGATACCCTTCCACTGAATGTCTGTCAGAGGCAGTAGGAAGACACAACAGATGGAATAAATGTTTGGAAAGGAGAAATTCAGCTCTCCCATTGGTTCAGGTACCATAGATTTTCAGTTGTTCGTTTGTTAAATGAATCCAGAAACAAATCTTTGAATGACTGATGCATTTTTACATGAGATGATTTCCGAAGGTTTTCACTTTAGAGAAAAATTGGGGAAAATATTTTGGTTTGTGTGTGTGCGTGTGCGTGTGTGTGTGTGTGTGTGTACACATATGTATTTATTTATGTTACATAAAGACAAATTGACAGTCCATTGGCTAAGAATTTTAGACCATTGTCTTGCTCAGCAATATCTAGAAATTCTGATGCTCTTTTCATACTCAGCATGTCCTCTTATTGCTAAGCCTACATAAAACTACGAAGGGAATTTCAAAAAGGTACTTCATGTGTACTTTACTGAAAACCAATGTAGTATAGAGTTGGTGTTGGATTACAGAAATCCAGACTGAAGTTTCCACTTGATCATGGGGCTCTCTGGCATTGATTGATGCCTGGACAGTATTCTCTCTCAACCAACACATACAAATTACTTTGAGCTTTCAAGAGAAAATGGTGGATATAAAATAATAATAATAATAATAATAATAATAATAATAATAATAATAATAATAATTCTGCTATAAAAATAATAAAACGCCTCATAGTATACTAAATGTAAGCATGAATGCAATAAATATCCACATTCAAATTCAGTGATAGAGGTAAATGCAACAGGAACTTGTTAATAAACTTCTTTTGTCACAGTGTAGTGAGAAGTATGTAACTACTAGGCATGCAGAACTGAATTATGGTTTGAGGGGAAAAAAATAAGAATCCTACGGCCCCTGACAGACATTCAAGAGATGGAGATCTAAAACGTGTCCAAGAAAGTGAAACAAAAAGTCTCTTCCACTGAGTGAATAACTGGAGAAACTGATTTGATCCATATTTTAAAGTGTCCTTACCTAAAGTCCAATTCCTCAACACTTTTGCGCATAGGAACATAGTCAGCCTTCACATCTTGAATGTCTTTGGATTGTGTAATGCAGGTCTGCTGTTCAGAACCTACACATCCATACGTTGGAAGCAGTGGTGGGTTCTGGATCCCGTTGCAACCAGTACATTGCGACGGGGCCGGGCATCCACCACGAGCATGCGTGCTGTGCACACATGTGCACCCACTACCCTGCAACACTCCAACTGCTCGGTGAAGGTTGCGTAGGCGCCGTACTCTGCACCTGCATGTGCAAATGGCCCGGTTAGCTCAAATAGAGATAAGGAACGAGGGTGGGTGGGTGGGCCCTCCAAAGCACTGTTCCAGTATGGTGGCTGCTGCTCCCAGCTGCCACCGGTATGCCAGGGGTTTACCGTCCGGAACCCACCACTGGTTGGAAGCACTCTGGATAGATGCACACAAAATTGGCTGTTTTGAGGACTACCTTTATGTCTGCAGCCAAGCATTGCAGACAAAGTTTTTGCTGTCTTGGTTGAAGAGGTGCACTTCATTAGGTCCTCTGAGGACAAAGCCCAGAGAATTCATCAAAGGCTATCCCTGGAAGTCTCCTGCTTCAAGTCATGATTTGCCGATGCTTATAAGAGTATTAAGTAAGAGTAAGAGATGGGGACTACAGCCAAGAAATTAAAAGACACTTGCTCCTGGAGAGGAAAACTATGGCAAATCTAGACAGCATACTAAAAAGCAGAGACATCACTGCCACCAAAAGTGTGTATAGTCAAGGCTATGGTTTTCCTAGTTGCAATGTATGGCTCTGAAAGTTGGATCGCAAGGAAGGCTGAATGTCAAAGAATTGAGGCCTTTGAACTATGGTGCTGGAGAATACTCCTGCGAGTCCTTTGGACTGCAAGGTCATCAAACTGGTCAGTCCTAGAGGAGATCACCCCGTCTGCTCTTTAGAAGGCCAGATCCTGAAGATGGAACTCAAATACTTTGGCCACCTAATGAGAAAGAAGGACTTACTGGAGAAGAACCTAATGCTGGGAAAGATTGAAGGCAAAAGAAGAATGGGACGACAGAATATGAGGTGGCTGGATGGAGTCACTGAAGCACTAGGTTTGAGCTTATATGGATTCCAGAGGATGGTGGAGGACAGGAAGGCCTGGAGGAACATTGTCCATGGGGTCACGATGGGTCGGACATGACTTCGTGACTAATAACAACAAGTGTATTTGCCTTTGTTTTAGAATTGCCACCCAGTTGTGCCTTTCTTTTCTCTAACATCACTATTTTTCCTGTCTTCACGCTGTTCCTCTTAATGTGGTCTTATAAATTAATGAACCACCAGGATTTATTATCTCATTGCAACATGTTACCAGACTTGTTCCTGATTTTACTTGCTCTTGCAGATTGTGCTGGTTTATTATTTCTTGATTCAGCAAACTCAGACACAGAAGCTAAAGTCATTACATCTTGCGCAAAACCTGAGCTTTTGCCTAAAACAGCAAATGCAGTCTTTCTTCCTGTGCTCTTGCTTCCTTAACTCCCCCTGGAAATTATTTCCTGTTCTCAAGACCAGTCAAATCCCATTGTCTTCAGTACTATTTCATCTTGGGCCCTACAAAGTTAGTTTCACCTAGTGAACACACCCAAGACCTATTTATATGGTTTGTCAAGGTTAATTAACATTTAAACGATGGCCTCTTCACTCATCTTTAATATGATTCTGATTAAAAGGTTGCTATGTTCACTATTGCATCTTCATTCAGTAGGAGAAAGAGAGAGATCTCTATCACACAGCTGCTTCACTGAGCTGTCCTCTAATTCTTGAGTCAGGAGGTAAGTGCATCAACATAAATCCGGCAGTTGAGGCAGCCTGTCTTTCAGATCTACGGAGGGAACCTGACTTGTAATAATTCTAAATAATAAAATGCCCAAAGTTTGTGGCAGATGTATTATGGAATAGAGATGCCATCAGCAGGATTTGCCACACTCAGTTAAAATATAAAGATATAAATCCGGGTTTTTGATACACTTGATCACTAGGATTTTAAATATAAAGAACTTTAGTAATATTGCAATAGTTTGTGTTCTCTTGAATAATTCTTCTGCCTTTGTAAACCATTCAGTGATTCTCCAAAGAAAAATGTTGTATAAAGTTCTGAATCAGGGAAGAAAGTAAGGCAGACACATACAATATGATGAGGGAAGACTTGGCTTGGTAACTGTATATGTGAACAGGATCTAGGTGTCCTTGTCAACTACAAATTAAACATGAAGCAAAAAGGTAATGCAGCTGCTGTAAAGGCAGATATTATCTTGGAGAGGGACCACAAGAGTCCAGACCAGACCAGAGTCCAGATCCCAAGAGAAAATGATTATACTGTACTCTATTTTGATTGGACCAGACTTGGAGTACTGCATCAATTCTGGACATCACATTAAAAAAGTGACAAGTTGGAACAAGTTCAGAGGAGGACTAGATGGGAAGCTACATATCAACCTGATATGAGTCCATTAATCTCTTTCAATGTTCATGTTGATGCATGGATATCTGCCTGGACCAATATGGCAAAGAAGCCCATGAATACCCCTTCATCTTTGATGAATGAATAGAACAGATTTATTAATGTGATTTCTCTGGCTTTGGAATTTTAGATGCTAAAACAGGATCTACAAATACAACATAAATGTTTTTAATTTATAGAAGGAAATGTTCCTCCATATAATTGATTTGATCTAGAATTAAACCACTGAAGTACAACAGATTTGTTAACTTGTAATATGGTGGAAAGGAGATATTTGGTCTTCAAAGTTTCTTTCCTTGGAATTCCTGTCTTCGGGTAACTTGAGACATAACTTCTGCTAACCTTCCTACTTACAGTATGACATAATACTTTTCTTTACACAAAAATTGCAGGGTGAACTTTGTGATTTTGGTTGTAGGGCAGCAGCTGGTACCATATTAGGATGAGATGAAACTCAAGTATCTTCAATTCATGCAGGAGAATATGCCACCAAACCAGCCTTTTTTAAAAAAAATAGCAATGACATTAGAAGGAGAGCTCATCAAACCTTGAAAAGATGTCTGGGATCCATGGTTGAATGCACATCCATTCCACATGACTAGGGCTCTTTGGGGTTGCCACCTGTTTTCTTCTCCAAAGGCATCCTGGCCAGTTTCCAAGGATTCTTTGAAAACAAGGAAGAATGTTAAGGTAGAATGGAGTCATTAAAAGGTAGTGGACACAAACTGTGCTGTTCACATGTTATTTCATGGTTTAAAGAGCTACCACATTCTCCAATTCACTGATTCTGCAACCTTATTACAAACAATAGAATTATTTCAGGATACGAGACAGAACTCCATAGATTTAAAAATAACTTTGAAGCCAAATTCTTTCACAGTTAATATTAAAATCTGACCTGGAAAAAAAAATCACTGTTGCGATACCACCCTTCTTTAGAAGGTGAGCACCATGAAACTGACTCATTGGGTCACTTGTTTCTTAAATGTGACATTGCATAACATAGTAGTTGTCTAGATTTTTTGTTGGGGTAGGTCAGCTCTCCAGATGTTGCTGAACTGCAATTTCCAGCCATCTGTATCATCATGGTCTATTGTGAGCGATACTAAGAGCTGCATTTCAATAACATTAAGAGAACCACCATTGTACAGTCCTGATTTATTTCTTAAACTCACTTTAACTAATGTTAGTTTTTCAAAGTTAGTTTTTAATTAATTTTATCATTAGAAAAAAAACCGCTCATTAGAAGTGCTGTAGTGAATTAAGTAAAACACTCATCAAATCCATAACCTATTCCTAACAGCAGGCATGCAATTGCCTTCAAAAGCTACCCTGTTCATATGTTTTCCAGTATCTGATCTGCACAGTGCTTCTGAACATGGAAGGTCAATCTAGTTGTAATACAAAACAGCTTTTCATTGCAAAAAGATATCTCCTTTAAAAAAAAAGTAAGAATGGAACAAAAATGATTTTACAGCATGCCGAGCTCACTCCTTGTAGCAATTATTAGTGGGGATTCCAAGAAGATACATAAATCTTTGATACGGAACAGCACAGACACTCTTGCTGGGCATTTGAGACAGCTTTAATGTTTTAAGGGAGGAAGGGTATGAAGATGCAAATTCGTTATCTTAAACCAGGCTTAAGGACTGGGTTTTTACAGGGTATTTTTATGTGTGTGTAACAATGAAAAGTTGCATTACTGAAAATGTACACTTTTGCCGTTAAATTACCATGGCGTGATCTAAAACATTCTAGCAGGCCCAACAGTAGGACTGGAGAATTGCTTACAGCCTGGAACCATTGCCTACTTACCCCGGGCATAACCCATCACATTTGAGTATGCAGTGAGTTTACAGAACGCAGATAACACTGGTTTGTAGGAAGGATTTAATCAGAATTAGCATTTCTTCTTCCATTCCAATATTTGCAATACTTGCAATTCCAATATTGAATTGCAATATTTGTATCTGACTGTCTGGCTTTGTTCAGAAACAGGCTTACTTGTTTTGTTTTGCTTTGAATTTTTTACTTTGACTCAACTTGACTTCAATTTTAAAAGTTGTTTCAGCAGAAACTAATCCAAAACTCTAAGTTTGCAGATGTAAGTTGCAAAGTTTTTTTACTGTATATACTCAAGTATAAGCCTAGTTTTTCAGCCCACTTTTTGGGCTGAAAAAAGCCGCCTCGGCTTATACTCGAGTCAGTGAAAAATTTGCCCGAAATGGAGGAGAAAAAGGGTGGGGCCATGCCGCTGGGTGACACTCGTGAATGGCCCGGTGCCCCTGTGAGTTTCCCCTCCCTCTGTGTCAGTTTGCCGTGCAGCGCGCACCGCACCATCCCCCCTCCTCATGTTCTAATGTAATGCAGGGCTGTCTTACGATTCCCCTTCCTCCCCCTCCTGCCGCTCTGCAATGATGTCCCACCTCCTCCTTGTTATGGCAAGCAGCCACATAGCGATGTCCCACCTCCTCTGGTACAGTGATCCAATGATAGGAATCACTGTGCTGTGTGTCATAGGAGGTGGGACATCGCTCCTGCGGCTGCACGGGACATCATCATCACAGCGGGACATCAGCATCATGAGGTGAGTGAAGTATTTCATTGAATACACCGCTAGTTTACTGTTTTTCTTTGAAATAAATATTCAAAAACATTATTGGTATCTATTTTTATTTTTGAAATTTACTGGTAGCTGCTGCATTTCCCACCCTAGGCTTATACTCGAGTCAATAACTTTTCCAGTTTTTTGTGGTAAAATTAGGTGCCTCGGCTTATATTCGGGTTGGCCTATACTCGAGTATATACGGTAAGTTTTTTTAAACAGAGTAAATCAACAAGTAAAAAAAGAAAGAAAAAGAATAAAACATTAATGCAAAGATACAATATTAGTAAGTGGAGAAACAAATTGCAGTAGCTGCAGTGTTAGTGTTCAATACATCGGAGATGAAAAATTAACCAAAAAACCCAAAATATATTAAATCATTTTTAAGAATAGTTTTAGTTCTTAGGTTGAAATTGTCAGTTACATATCTCTTTTCTTTCAGTGTTTGCTAAATTTAGTCTCATGTTCGTGAACATGTATGTTAGTAAATTGAGATTTTTTTGTTTGTGGGTCTGTCTTGAGAAATTGTAAACTTGAATTCCTTGCTTGCAAGTTAAATATCTTCCTTGTAAACATCATTGAGCCTTAGAAATGTCCTGATTTGCATGCTTTTCTCAGACATATGATTTCAAGTCCATGTGGAAAAGCATGGCTATTTAGCCTAGAGTAAGCATAGGAAAGCCTCCTTCAACATGTCTCTTTGAGGGGTGCTTGGTGCTTTCTGAGCTTGGTTGCTTTCTTGCAGATGTTTCCTTTGGGTAATAAGTGGGTAAACAGTGCACTGATGATGTTATCTAGTTTGGATAATGAAATCCCTGCAAGAAAACAAGCAAGCTCAAAGAGCACCAAGGACCCCTTATTTCAATCCTGAGCTGCAAATATTCTCCTCTATCGTTACTTGTCTCTTTATTGTTGCAGTTATGTTCAACTCCAATGTGAAGCACACATCACCTACTATCCAAAGTGATTCCTCTCATTCCAGCTGTTATTGAATTTATTGACTGCAAAACTCAATCATGTCTGTTTTTGGAGAGCAGAGTTGCTGATGAGGAGAGGTTCACCTACCTGGGGAGAACTTCCTTTATGCATTGAGATTTACCTGTTAGTCACTCTACAGTAGATTACTGTACACTATCTCAGAAGCACAAAAGAAGGGAATTCGAAATTTCAGTGGTATGTAGATGCAACCACCTGAGTTCAATTTTCACATCCGTTGTGAGAGCTCTAGGAGAGTATCAGGCTTATTGATGTCTTGAAAGTCATTATCACCAGCTCCTCTGTGATACCTTGAGGGCTCTCTGTAAATTCTGTACTTAATGGTGTGAAGTGATCTGTAGCTATTCTCACTGAGGAACCATAGTTAGGGTAACTTCCATATTCCTAAGAGCTTCATTTACCTGGGATGACAGCTCATTAATCAACATGGCTTATTTTGGAAAGTCGAAGACTGAACACCACAGAGAACAATTTGTTTAGAAAGAAAGGTGGAGAGACAGAGGAGAAAAGTGACTAATTGCTAGCTTCTTGGCACTGTTTTCTTCCTGAAAAACCTTGAAACATGGTAGAAGTACTGACTGAAGTCAAGACTGATTTGATTATTTACTCATTAAACATGATTGATTGAAAGACTGGATTGGATTGGATTTATATATGCTTCCAAGTAATGATTAGTACTTGCAAGAGTGATGGACTGGGACTTCCTGCTAACACTGGAATAGGGGAAATTGAAAGCCAAATCATGATAGAAAGCAAATTAGTGTAATAAAGGAGAATATTTGTAGCTCAGGGTTGAAATGAGAGGCCCTTGGGGATCTCTGAGCTTGGTTGTTTTCTTGCAGATGTTTCATTACTCAAACTAGGTGGTAGTAAGGATGAGGTTTGCTCTCAGTTTACATTCTAGTGGCTTGCCCCATCAGTGTTGGTTGGGGTAGTCTTAGACGCAGTTTGGCTGGGTTTTTTACTGTTAGCTTGTTTAGTAGTTCCTTGACTGGAATATTGTTTACTTCTTGATTGTTGGTTGATATTAATCTTGGAGTTAATTTATACTCATCTGGCTGCTGATTGCTGGTGGGGAGGTGTTTTGGTCTGGGTGCTGATTGATGTGGGGAGGTGTTTTGGTTTTAGCATTGGTACAATAGGATGACATGCTATGACATACTTTAGAAAACTGGCCCCAAATTACAAAAAAGATCTCATGCCTGGGAAAAGATGAGTTATTTCAATATTTACACCTTTTGTGTTTTGAAGTTGGTGCAGGGGTTTAAATGCGAGGAAGTGAAAATCATTGAATGGTGAATCTTTCCAGGCCTCATTGAATTAGATGATAAGCAGCTTTTCCCTTGTGAAGAAGTAGGTAGGAAGAAAGAGGAAAAAATTCTGGGACCACAGAGAATAGATCCAGAAGCTGGAAATGATGGCTGTCTGATGGCTCCTCATTTTGTCCTAATAAAATAAGGAAACTGTAACCTGCCAGTTGTTGCAGGCAGGTAGTCCTTGATTTACAACCATTCATTTGGTGACTCTTTGAAGTTATAATGGTACTGAAAAAAAAGACTTAGGATCATTTTTCATACTTCCAATTGTTGCAGCATCCTTATGGTCATGTGATCAAAATACGGGTGCTTAGCAACCAGAATGGATTTATGATAGTTGCAGGGCCCAAGTGTCATGTGATCACCATTTGCTAACCTTCCCAGCTGGCTTCTGATAAGCAAAGGGGGAAGCCAGATTTGCTTAATGAACACGTTTAATTTAACTGCAGTGGTTCTCTTAACAACTGGGGCAAAAAAGGTCATACAATGAGGCAGAAGTCATGTAACAACTGCCTTGCTTAGGAATGGACTCAATTGTGGTCATAAGTGGAGGACTACCTGTAATAGAGCCAAGGTGGCGCAGTGGTTAAATGCAGCGATGCAGGCTACTTCAGCTGACTGCAGTTCTGCAGTTCGGCTGTTCAAATCTCACTGGCTCAAGGTTGACTCAGCCTTCCATCCTTCCGAGGTGGGTAAAACGAGGACCTGGATTGTTGTTGGGGGCGATATGCTGACTCTGTAAACCACTTAGAGAGGGCTGAAAGCCCTATGAAGCGGTATATAAGTCTAACTGCTATTGCTATTGCTATAATGCCCAATATTCTTCCCAATTGGTCCTGGTGTTGGAACTGATAGAAATTTTAGTTTAGAGAGCCACTCTTGTACTACTCAAAAGTTTCTGAGCATTATTAGGGATGTCTATGTAGATTCTCAATCATCTAGGACATGGTTGTCCCAAAGGTGCTTTTTCAAGGCAATTGGACTTTCTGTTTTTTCTTTGAAGACGTTTTGCTTCACATAGCTGAAGAAGCTTCTTGAATGAGAAGCAAAACATCTTCAAAGAAAAACCAGAAAGTCCAGTTGCCTCTTGAAAAAGCACCTTTGGGATGTTCGTCAGGAAACAGATGATTCTGATGATTGGCCAAAAGGAACATATGTTGTGATGGCAAAACTACAGTTCAGGCCTCAGCAGGCCTTTGAGGCCATGAAAGGTCTCAGGAAATCATTAATCTATGGGTTAGGCATGTGACCAAAACCACAGAAGGTGAGCTTGACTATTTTTATGCTTTCTGTATTTTCCATATCTTACCTGTAGGATGCCAGCTGCATAATATGTAATGAAATGGAAGTAAAGAAATATATAAATATCTGCCTTGCACTATGCTCTGCACTTCTCTTTTGGAGGGACCATTCTTTGTTCAGCTGAATAAATACGTTGGCTTATCATCACACAAAACCTGGACTCTGTCTTTTATTTTACTGAGCCGTACCTGTATATCAGCATAACAAGGGTGATCTCCATTTGCTAGTTAAGGAGGATTTCATTACATCTTCATAGGTAATGAAGAAAACCATGACAGCATACACATTGGTGTAAGAATTTGTTTTCTAATCATTGCCTCAATCCAGGACTACCTTTGCACTCTTCAAGGACTTCATCAGCTTGTGATGCCCTATTAATACAAGGAAGCTTCTCTGAATGGTGCAGCCATTTCCTCCTGAGCTACAAAAAATGTGAATTGATTGTGTGTATGTTGGATTCTTGCCTGACTCCTCAGACTTGCTATGAACTTGAATCTTCTTGATGGACCCACTTGCCTTGTGCAATGCTTGCTTTGCTACAGGACATTCACAGGCTGAGATGGGCAGGGTTAGGCTATGTTCTTTTTAATAGCCACTCCTTCAGGGTGATTAAAGCAAAATTCTGGGATTTAAGCCAATGAAATAAAACAAACTTTAATCCCAATAGTTTAACTCTAGCTGTGTTTAAGAAGGGATCCCTGGTGACATTACTGATACATCTTCAATCTCGACAAGTGCCAACCATTTGGATTTCTTTGCAACTGAGACTAGATAACGTCTGCAGATAATATCAGGTCCTTGTTTCAGCCATTTTAAAACTAGCAAAACTGCTATTTTATGTTGATTGCTTTTGGGATAGGGATAGTGTTGCCGTAGAAGGCAAAGGAGATTATTTCAGATAGCATCTTTCCTACCTTAAAGATGGTCATTTCTGGTATATTGCCAGATCTATGGGCTAAACTGATCTTATCCTTATGACATGCCAGCAGCAAAGGCAGTAAAGTATCCAATGGTATCACTGGTTTCTATGATAACATTGTGCTTTTACCAGAGTTGTGCTGCAACCTTAGCAGTTTCCCACAAGCTTTCTTCCCTGGTGAAAAGAAGTTCTATTTTTCTACTTCATTCACAAATTGCCCAAGAACTTATTTCAAATGCCTCTTAATGAAGTTTTGAGCTGACCCTTGCTGGAGGTGATAGACAATGCTACTGCTAGTTTCCATAACCTCTATAATACGTCTTTCTGCCATTCAAAGCATCTCTGGCTGTCTAGCCCAAAGGGAGTTTTCATATCTTCCCTGTGAGGTTATGAGCACTGAAGGGATGGTAGGATTGTGAAAGATGGAACACCCCCTAAAGCATTTGGCCCCTACGATAACCATAGAAGGTGAGAACACCATATGAGTTCATGAGATGCTCTCATCTGAGTTCTCTGAAAGAAGTGATCAATCCCTTTATTCATATAAAAAAATTAGCTTTTTGGGCCTAAGAGTCTAAATCAGTTTGCCACAGCAAGCAAAACTAGTCTTGGTTTGGTTTATTGGATTTATATGCCGCTCTTCTCCCAAGAACTTAGTCTTAGTGGTTTGAATGAAATTTTTCCCAAAAGCTGTATTCCAAATTGCCTTTTACCTCTATCTGTAACAACTGTGCTTACTCAGATTCCCACTGAGCCTATATCTGTCCTTTGTGCCACTTTTCTGAAAGGAAAAGATTTCAATTACCACATTTTTCGGGATGTAAGATGCACTGGAGTATAAGATGCACCAAAATTTTGAAGAGGCAAATTAAAAAAAAAGTTTTTGTACTCTGCAGACCTCCCAAAAATGGCCTGTTTTTCGTGAAAACGGGCCTGTTCCCCCCCAAAAGGGCATGAATAGCTTTTAGGAGGCATGTAGAGTGCTTCTAGGGGCGGGGGGGGGGCAAAACAAGCAAAAAACTGCCCACTTTCCATTCATTTCTGCCCTCCCCAGCCCCCATGAGCACTCTACAAGCCTCCTAAAGGCAATGCATGGCCATTTTGGTGAAGGGGGCGGGGTTTCGGGAGGCAAAAAAGTCTGTATTCAGTGTATAAGATGCACCCAGATTTTCAGCCTCTTTTTTGAGGGAAAAAGGTGTGTCTTATAACTCCGAAAAATATGGTATCTGAAATTGCCAGAAATCTCATTGCCTGGAAATTGAATCATGGCCACTGGACTTCTTTTCTTATTTCTAAATGTTTTCATTAGAAAAGAAGTTCATTTGTCATGACTCAACTTCCAGATAACTTACCTGGATGATTGGAAATCTTCATTGATATATCCAGGGGTGGGCTTCAAATTTTTTAGCAAGATGTTCTCTGCCCAGTTGCTAAGTGGGCATGGCCATGGTGGGCATGGCCTAGTCGGCCTCCTGCACCATGGTTGTGGTGGTGGGAGTTTGCCCTCCCTGGGGTCTGGAGGCTTTCCTAGAGTCTCCGGGAGGGTGAAAATGGCCTCCCCAGGCTCCAGAGTTTCTGGCCTTCCCAAACTTCCAGTAGGCCCATTTTTTATCCTCTCCAAGTCTCCACGTGTGCCCAGCACTTACCTGCAGCCAAAACGGGCCATGTGGGGACTCCTGGGAAGGGTGGGTTGGGTTGGGCAGGGCCAGCCAGGAGTGGGATTTGGGGGTTCTCCAAACTGTACAGAATCTTAGCTAGAGGTTCTACCCCTGCAAACCCCCAGCAGCCCATCCCTGGATATATCTCATTGCAGGTCAGTGGTGGGTTGCAGGTGGTACATCCTGGTACGGGCGTACCGGAGCCTGCCTGGAGCACCGGATACCATTCCGGTACGGTGATCCAGAGAGCCCACCCACCCGCTCTCGTTCCTTACCTGTCTTTTAAGCCTTCTGCGCTTCCATGCACGTGCTGTGGATGCCACCGGGCCCATTCCAACCATACCGGTTGGAATGGGATCCAGAACCCACCACTTGTTGCAGGTATTCAAGCGGTAACATTGAACTGTTTTGACTGAGAGCTATAAAGCAGTGAATCAGTTTACCTCTTGGAGTTGCTGAGTTCCATCACTAGAGATTTTCAAGCAATGGTTAGGCAACTCTTTGTCTGGGATGACATGAGGTTTCCTGCCCTGGACAGAAGTTTGGACTACAAGAACTCTAAGGTCCCTTCCAATTCCATGATTCTGTAAAACGTGGCTATCTTAGCTGACCCATGTACAAAGACTCACCTTTCCACTGCAAAGCAGAGCTAACTTTTAGTTGCCCATGTCTTCCCTTGATGGGGAAAGATTTGTGATGTTTCTCATTTTCATCACACACACAGTACTTCCTTCCTGATAGACACACCAAAGATATGGATGACTTTAGAAGATGCGGCTTTTGCTGAAAGGAATTCACTGTGTCACTTCTGAACAAGTGAAAAAATGATTGCTCATTACCAGAAACAACGCAATGATGTGATGTTAACCATATAGCCATGTTTAGGTTCATGGGAAATTAGATTTGTTTCTACTCAACTAGAAATTTCATTGCAGTGAAAAGTTTGGTGAATTCTTGAACAGGCAATGGATTGTTCCAGTTGTCTTAGTTTTTTGAGGGTGGGTGGAGAGATACATGCCAGCTAAAAGAGCCAGTCAGAGACAAAAGCCAGCCACCAAATTCTTGAAGCCCTGAACATATTTTGGATACAGGAGACCATCTTAATATGTCAAAAGCAGTACAGAGATTTCTTAGCTTGGCAAAAGTAAAGATCGAATCCAGCTGCTCAGATGCCCTAGGATGGGAATGCAGAACCTTTTCTAAGAAGAGCTGTGCCTTCTGCTCTGGCAAATAAAGCTCAAAAACAGGCTCTCAGATGCAATTTGGGAGAATATCACGTGCCCAATGGGGATAATTTTCCAAGCGTTTTGAAGAGAATCTGAGCAGGGTGTGGGCTAGAAGCCAAATGTCTGGGGTGGTCAGGCTGAAAATCTGATTTAAGAATAAATTACACACCACACTAGAAGCTGCTCTTAGAGTTAATGAAAATCATGTTGTTCACTCTTACTGCGTCATCAGATAAACCAAGGCACACCAAAAGTTTTTTTAATTAGAAAATGGCCATTATACAAACAACCAAGGTAGCCATTAGTGGAGCCATGAAATGCAGTTATTATTTAGGATCCAGTTAACACCAATATTTAATCAGAGATGGTTACAGCAGAATTGTAGAGAGTTTTTCCATTCCAATGGATTTTTTTTTGTTCTGTTTGTAGAGAGCAATTGAAGGGGTGGTATTTGTTTTCATGGTGGCTTTTTCCATTTTCCATATTGCATGTCGAGAATGAAATTTGTCCCAGAGAGAGTGACTGGGAACCTTGGGAGAGTTTCATCTTTCTTGCTTTTTTATCCTTCAGATGCATATACTGTATCCTTCAGCAAACTTATTTTTTCTAATAGTTTTATTGTATCCATCTTACTATCATATTCATGTCAGCAAAAAAGCTAATCTACAAATGCAAAGTGGGAGTTCACCAAAATTAAGCATATATGTATTTGTTCATTTATCTATAAAGCCACCCAACCTGCAAACTGACTTTTCACATCTCAGTGGGAAAATTAAGTTAAGAATACACTAGTATCTGTTTTGTGAAGTAAGCAATAAATGGCTTGACTATAGCTGGATGATGCTGATTTTGCTATTTTAGAGATGGTAGCCCCTTAGTTGCTACATAGCTAAATAAATGTTCATTTGCCATAGGTCTATTGCTGAACACATTCAAAAGATAGCAGTTTTATGTTCAGTTATATAACAATGAAGGAGAAAGATGACAATCTCATTGATGTGAAATATTAAATCATTAAAGAGCTCACTGCTAAAATCGGCATCTTTAATACATTAAAAAAAGGAAATAACCTTTTTAAAGAAATAGCCATACTCAGTGAACAAAGTGGTAAAATGATTTCCTCCACATAAAGGAAATACTCTCCAATAATTTTTCTTACTAAACTGTGACAGTGACAGGCACTAGTATTGAAAAATCTAAGGAATGAGTTTGCATCTGAGGTCTTCTTTCTGAATTTGAGAAATGAAAAATCTCCTACAAATATTTGCAGATTCCTACATACTCTGTTTCCCCCCCCCAAATAAGACCTCCCTGGATAATAGGCCCAATCAGGCTTTTGAGCGCAAGGGCTAAAATAAGCCCTCGCCAAAAATATTGCAACACAGCAGCAGCCATGAAGTGACCATGCTTGCTGCCTCCTGTACCTCAAAAATAATAAGACCTCCCCCAAAATAAGGCCAAATGCTTATTTTTTGGGGGGGGTGGTCAAAAGAAAATAAGACCCTGTGTTATTTTCAGGGAAACATGGTATAGATTTATAGCTATGTCTTGGAAACATATGTGAGTAAGAATTATAAGGACCTCATATGACAATGTCTCCAACCCCTCCCTGTCCTTCTCCATTAAAAGATGTTCTAATGCAGTGGTTCTCAACCTGTGGGTCGGGACCCCTTTGGGGGTTGAACGACCCTTTCACAGGGCTCATCTAAGACCATCGGAAAACACATATTTTTGAAAAAATACGGAAAGCATAAAATAATTTTGAGGATCACCACAACATGAGGAATTGTATTAAAGGGTCGTGGCATTAGGAAGGTTGAGACCCACTGTTCTAATGCCATCAAATTGAATTAAAGTTATTGTGGGAAAAGACAGAATATTTCCTTTGCCTACTCCAATACTATTCCTCTCAGCCAATGAAAATAATAATGTTTCTTCATTTCAACAGAAGAGATTTCTGCTGTGAAAAGTTCTTAAAATGGCTCACAAAGATTATCACTTTTAAGAAAGAAAAATTCTGGTGGCTTAAATTAATGGCAACTTTGTTAAAAGCCTGCCTCTTTATGATAATGGTCTCTGATCTAAATTCATTTTATGGTGGAGCCTCATCATGTCATGTTCAATGTTTGTTCAATGTTTATTACACTTGTATGCCGCCCTACCCCCCGAGGGACTCAGGGCAGCTAACAAACAAGGTGCAGAAAACACTGAGGGAAAACCAACCCTCTTCAACTAACTCTGCTAACAATTGCAGATAGCTAGTTCCTTCTCTTCTTCCATCTTTGGCAACTTGGATTCCTGCCAGATATTTAAAAGCAAGAGGGGAAGAGAGCCTAAAATGTATTTACTAATAGCTCAAGATGTTAGTCAGAAACTCTAACTCTTTGCCTTCCCAACCCACTGTGACACACGGAGCTGAGACAGGGGGAAAAAAACCTTTTGTTTAGCTTACTACTAGCTTACTACTCTGACAGCTGAGAAATCCCACAGACTCAGGAGGCGATCCATCTTTCATCTGCCCATCAAATACTTGAGGCAGAGAATGACACTGCCTATCTCTCTCCCTTATCCCCGCAGCCAAACTCTCCATCTCTCTCTTCTCTCTTCCGTGCGCTGCTTGGAACTTGGGAAAATTCAATTTCCTTCCTGCCTTCAGCTTCAGTGCAGGCTCTTGTCAGTTCCACACCTGCTTCTCACAGCTGCAACTTGAGACACTAGTGAAATACTCTCTGTCCTGCCAAGCAGAGGGCTAAGCGAATCCATCTTGGCCCACTTCCCTCCTCCTCCTCGCAGCTTATTCCATATTTGCCTTATTGCTTTCTTCATTAACATCCTTGTTCTTTCTCTCCCCGCACTCTCCTGGGTCTTTTATCAGTGTCCTTTGGTTGCTGTGATCTTCCAGTATCGGCTGGGGTGGGGACTTTGCAGCTTGTTTTATCGGTTCCTTCCTTTTGCCCCTGAGACTCGGATTGAGTTACTTAAAAGGCAGTTGCTCAGAGTCAGAATTTCCAAACAGAAGTTCTCTGCCCTGCCCAGCAGCATTAAATGAGTGGGTCTCCCCACTCATTTAATGCTGCTGAACTCGTATAGCCTTGCAAAAGCTATTTAGCGATGAGAAAGAGTTCCATATCTGGGACTGAGCCTGCAATTTTTTAAATTTAAAATGCCTTTCAAAAGAAAACTTTATATTGATTTTGTATTGTATTGATTTTATTTATATGCTGCCCTTTTCCCCCGAAGGGGACTCAGGGCGGCTCACAACTCAAAACCAGGGAAAGGGGGGTTACAGACAAAGTTAAAAACATGGCACAAAACAATACATGATTTAAAACACACAGCAGTCATACCATTCGAGACGGGGGCAACGGTTCTTTAGCCCCAGGCCTGTCGGAACAGCCAGGTTTTAAGGGCTTTGCGGAAGGCCTGGAGGGTGGTGAGGGTTCGAATCTCCACGGGGAGTTCGTTCCAGAGGGTCGGAGCAGCCACAGAGAAGGCTCCTCCTCCGGGTGGTCGCCAGTCGACACTGGCCGGCGGATGGAATTCGGAGGAGGCCTAATCTGTGGGATCTAATCGGTCTAGTGGAGGTAATTGGCAGCAGGCGGTCTCTCAAGTACCCAGGTCCAATACCATGAAGGGCTTTATAAGTGACGACTAGCGCCTTGAAGCGTATCTGGAGACTAATAGGCAGCCAGTGCAGCTCGCGGAGGATAGGTGTTACGTGGGTGAACCGAGGTGCACCCACGATCGCTCGCGCAGCTGCATTCTGGACAAACTGAAGTCTCCGAATGCTCTTCAAGGGCTGCCCCATGTAGAGCACGTTGCAGTAGTCCAGTCTAGAGGTCACAAGGGCGCGAGTGACTGTTGTGAGGGCCTCCCGGTTCAGGTAGGGACGCAACTGGTGCACCAGGCGAACCTGGGCAAATGCCCCCCTGGTCACAGCTGACAAGTGATGTTCAAAAGTCAGCTGTGGGTCCAGGAGGACTCCCAAATTGCGAACCCTGTCTGAGGGGCGTACTGTTTGACCCCCCAGCCTGAGAGATGGAACACTTGGCCAATTAGTAGGAGGGAAACACACCAGCCACTCGGTCTTATTTGGATTGAGAACAAGTTTGTTAACCCCCATCCAGTCCCTAACAGCCTCGAGGCCCTGGCACATCACGTCAACCGCTTCACTGAGTTGGCACGGGGTGGACAGATACAGTTGCGTATCATCCGCGTACTGATGGTATTTTATCCTGTGCCGTTGAATGATCTCACCCAGCGGCTTCGTGTAGATATTAAACAGGAGGGGGGACAGGACCGAACCCTGCGGCACCCCATAAGTCAGGGGCCTAGGGGTCGATCTCTGCCCTCCAACCAACACTGACTGCGACCTGTCCGAGAGGTAAGAGGAGAACCACCGAAGGACAGTGCCTCCCACCCCCACCTCCCGCAGTCGTCGCAGAAGGATACCATGGTCGATGGTATCGAAAGCCGCTGAGAGGTCAAGGAGCACTAGGACGGAGGCGTAACCACCGTCCCTGGCTCTCCAGAGATCATCGATCAATGCGACCAAAGCGGTTTCCATGCTGTAGCCCAGCCTAAATCCTGACTGGAAGGGATCTAGATAATCGGTTTCCTCCAAGGACCGCCGGAGCTGAAAGGCAACCACCTTCTCAACAACCTTCCCCACAAAGGGGAGGTTGGAGACTGGACGATAGTTGTTTAAGATGGCTGGATCCAGAGATGGCTTCTTCAGAAGGGGTCTCACCACCGCCGCCTTTAGAGCGGGGGGAAAGAACCCCTCCCAAAGGGAGGCGGTAACAACCGCTTGGATCCAGCCCCGTGTCACCTCCCTGCTGTTAGCGACCAGCCAGGAGGGGCACGGGTCCAGTACACATGTGGAGGCACTTACAGCTCCCATGGCCTTGTCCACGTCCTCAGGGGTAACAGCTTGAAAATCAACCCAGTGATGTCCTGCCAGATTCTCCCCTGGTGCCTCAGCTGGCTCTGCGCAATTGGAGTCCAGGTCCATCCGAAGCCGAGCAACTTTATCCGCGAGGAATTGGACGTAATCCTCAGCTCTGCCTTGCAAAGGATCGCTCGTATCCCTCCTATTTAGGAGGGAACGGGTTATCCTGAACAAGGCGGCTGGGCGCAGCTCAGCGGAAGCAATCAGAGAGGCAATGTGTGTTCTTTTAGTCGTCCTAATTGCCCGAAGGTAGGCTCTGATGCTGGATGTTAAAAGCGCTCGGTCTGACTCGGACTTACTGGATCTCCATCGTTGCTCTAGGCGTCTCTTTCGGCACTTCATCTCCTGGAGTTTCTCAGTAAACCAAGGAGCCCTCCTGGATCCACTGCCTCGGATCGGCCGTAAAGGCGCAATCCGGTTAAGAGCCTCTCTCGCTGCTGAATTCCAGGCAGCAACCAGAGTCTCCACCGGACTGCGGACGAGGGTCTCAGGAATAACTCCAAGCTCCGTCTGAAAGCCCAAAGGGTCCATAAGTCGCCTGGGGTGGAACCACCTAAACGGTTCCTCCTCCCTACAGTGGGGGTTTGGTCTCCGGAAGTCAAGCCTCAGTAGATAGTGGTCTGACCATGACAGGGGTAAGATCTCACTACCCCTCAAACCAAGATCACAACTCCACTGCTCCGAGAGGAATACGAGGTCGAGCATGTGACCCGCCGAGTGAGTCGGGGCCCGAATTACTTGGGTCAAGCCCATGGCTGTCATGGAAGCCATGAACTCCTGTGCTCCATCAGAGTGTTCACCGAGCGAAGGCAAATTGAAATCCCCCAGAACCATGAGCCTGGGAAACTCAATTGCCAGCTCGGCTACTGACTCGAGGAGCGAGGGGAGGGCTGCTGCAACGCTGTTGGGAGGTAGGTATGTTAACAGCAAGCCCACTTGACCCTTGAGGTCCAACTTCACCAGCAGGGACTCACACCCGACAAGCTCCGGAGCAGGGATCCTACGAGGTACTAGAGACTCTCGGATAACAATAGCCACACCCCCACCCCTTCCTGGGATCACAGTTGATGAAGCACCTGAAAACCCTCTGGGCACATCTCTACGAGGGGGACTCCTCCCTCCGGACCCAGCCAGGTTTCAGTAATACATGCCAGGTCTGCCCTCTCGTCTAAAATTAGGTCCCGGACGAGGGGAGCCTTATGAACTACAGACCTGGCATTTAGCGACAGCAGCCTGAGACCAGGGTCCTGATTACTCGCGCCATCTGGCCTTTATGGAGATTTCTTTCTGTATTAAAAAATCACATTATAATAGGTGTGTGAGGCAGAACCAACAGATGATGTCCATAGTTTGTAGGTCATTTACAATTTAAATGTAAACAGAATTAAAAACAGGAGATGTTAAAATCAAGATGAGAATGTTCAATAAGTAAAAACTTATTTTTAAAAAGGGTATTTTTAACAACCAACAAAGAGTTCCATTCCCTCAAATAAGCAGGAAGTACATTCTAAAGAACTGGAACAACCACTGAAGAGGCTTGACATAAAATTGTCATGAAAAGTTGAACCAATAGCGGAAATTTTGAGTAGTTCAGAGAACTGGTAAATACCACCTCTGACTGCCCCCCCAATCTATTCTCTGTCTCCCGAGTCACAGCTTATTGGGAGGGAATAGGGATTTTGCAGTAACCTTCCCCCATCACACCCACCAAACCATGCCCACCAAGCCACACCACACCCACCAGACCATGCCCACAGAACCAGTAGTAAAAATTTTTGAATCCCACCACTGCTCAGGGAGTATATGTGCACATATGTCATACAAAAATAAAATTTTCAATCATAAAGCACAGGTATAGGTCTCTAAAGATAATAATTAGCTCTTTTTATTTTGTCTGAAAATCTAGGGGTAGCCAAGCTAAGACTAATTTGAAACAAAAACTTAATAAGGAATAGTTCCATCTGATGAAAAACATGGATTTTCCCCATATCTTTATTAAAAATCATTTAAAAGTCACACTCACTGTATAGCCCGATATCTCTGTTTCTTTGGGGCTGTAGGCTTGGCTCTATCATTTAATTTTCTGATGTTGGAATATTTATTCATCTGGGTCTTTTAAGAAGTCAGTTAAATCATTTGAAAATCCTTCAGAAGGAGAACTTATTTATATCTGTCATTATATAGATCAGTGTTACTCAACCTGTGGTCCCTGGGGGCCACAATGTTAACACAGGGAGTCCACAAAGGCTTAAAGAAATGTTATGGTTTAAATCTTTAGTTAAGTCTTGGGGGTCCATGGCCACAAAAGGTATTTAAAGGGTCTCTAATAGGGTTTGAGTCATTCAAAGAATTTAAAAATCTTCTGTACATAAACCAAACTATGCTAGTCTGCCTCAAAGAAAACACTATGAGAATTCAAAACTAATTAAAGGCTTGACTTCCCTGTTTATCATTTTAATATACACTACTATTGTATGTCTTATATTAAAACAAAGTATTGTTCCAGATGCAATTATATCCAGTTTCCAGCATTGTATTGTTCTATATCAGTTGATACAATTCTAATAGTCAAATGAAAGATATTATAGAGAGTTTTTGTCCTAATCATATATTGTAGCTAAATGTGTAGCTAAAGATGGTCCTTCTTTATTCTAACAAAAAAAAAAAAAAAAAACTGCCCTGGGAAATGATTGAGAATGGAGAATCAACGAAGGGAGACAATCCAATAGTCTGTCATTACTATTTGGAGCAAGGAAATAGTGGAAGCAATTAAGTCAAACGATAACTTTTCTCACACCATTTCTTTACGTAATGCACTCTCCAAAAATGAATGTTCAAGTAATTAAGGATCTTTGATTACAATCAAAACTTGTTAGGGTATAGAATGTAATTTGAGTCTACTTTAAGTTCAAGTTCCTCAAATACTTTAGACCATAGAAAACTACAGAACATTTGAAGGAACACAATTGAGTGACCAACACTGGCAACTGCTTTTCAGTCTGAATGACAATTATGCAGAATTCCATTGGGGTGGGGAGAAGCATGTGCTATTTGAAACCTGTATAATTGTGAAAGCAAATTCATTTTATGCAGTGTATAATTTGGCAAGAATGCTATGTTCCTTATTGGGAAGAAATGCATATGTTTCCTTCTGGCTTCTGATACAGAATGGAAACTTCAACTCTGTGTGGCCAAGATGGTGGACTTAGACAAGGAAATCAATGGTTGAGGTGGATGAACAGAATCAGAGAGGTCATTGGAGCGACCTTGGAAGAGTTATGAATGTCATCCAGGACAGGTTGAGGGATGTTAGGCATTTAGCCATATGCTTAGGCCCAACTAAATATGACTCAAGCATCTAAGTTAGTTTGGATGGTTTTTGCTATCATGGTATTTTCAAACAAACCCCCACCCCATGCCTTCTTATTTACCCTTTTGCTGACTATTACACTTCTTCATTTAATGTCCCCTACATCCCACACTGAAACATCAAGAACTTTGGAATGTGCAATTATGTTTTGTCTGGTAAACAGCTGGTCTCAAACTGAATCTGTTTCACATCTCACAGTGGTGCCAGATATGCCTCCGCCAAATTAGTGTAGTTCTGTAGCTGTGAGAGACTCACTCAGGAGATAATGCAGGACCTCTCTGGAGTCTGTTTCTGTCACCAGCATGGAGTTATTTATGTACCGTGTGTAAAGTCACAATACAGCTGCTCCTGGCTCAACTCACAAGCATTTAGAATTGCTTCACAGGGTGTTTCTTTCCTGGGCCATCTAGCATTTAGCTGGACATCTGGGGAAATTCTTCCATATGGATTCTTTCTGTTGGATCATTAAACTATGCACCTCAGAGAAGAGAATGAGAGAAAATATCTGGCACTGGAAAGTGAACAAGGATTAGGATCTTTTCTAAAGAGTTCATAGATTGCACATGATGGCCTGGAAAGCATTTTGTATAAAAATATAAATAGTAGGTCAATATAATGATTGGGGACAGGTCATTATCTATGCAAATGTTTTCTGTAATCCACTATGCTTACCTTTCTTGAGAAGTATCTATAGCAGATTGCAACTTCTTAATAATGTATATGTTGAGGCAGATATACAAGGTATGATGGATATATATGGGACCCTCTATGATGAATATAAATTTTAATTGAGTTGAAACAGGATTCTTCAGTCTCAAGTTAATCATGTTATTATGATAAGAGTATACTTTTTTTTTCAAATTATCAAGTCCTGTTGTAATTTTAAAAGAATTGGATTTTACAATTTATCATACATAATCTTTTTGAAAATGTAATTGTCCTAAAGTTAAAAAAATGTTTAAAATGCAACAGTCATAGACAGACTTCTTTGTATATTCAACTTACTCAAATTGGCTCTGGTTTTGGGAAATCTGTTTATCATATACATCCATATGCTGATTTTATTTTACTTTTTAAAAAAAATTGAGGAGGATACATTTTGGTGAACATAGCTGCCAGCAGAACTCCATTGGAATCCCTTTTATCAAACTATATTAATTTATTCCCACTGAAATTCAAGTTGGATTACATTTACATGTTTGGTTTAGAGTGCCAGATGCCAGAGATGGTTAGATTAGTCCATTTCACTTTTCCTGTTTCAGTTAATTTGTGTAACCCTGAAAAAGTTGGATTTATACTGAATCCAATTGTAAGCCCAATTTGGATCTATTGCATCTTCATGATGTCATGAGAAACAAGACATGTTATGTTCACGTTCCAACCATACCTAGTGAGTTTATTGTGTTATATTTCTCGTTTCTGCTTACCTAATCACTGCTAAGTATGCCTCTGTCTTCTATCTGTTTTTTGTTATTTTGATAGCAATAGCAATAGAACTTAGACTTATATACCACTTCATAGTGCTTTACAGCCCTTTCTAAGTGGTTTACAGAGTCAGTATATTGCCCACAATAATCTGGGTCCTGATTTTACCCACCTTGGAAGGATGGAAGGCTGAGTCAACTTTGAGCCAGTGATATTTGAACTGCTGAACTGCAGCTATCAGTCAGTTGAAGTAGCCTGCAGTGCTGCACTCTAACCACTATGCCACCTCTGCTCTAATTTGATGCAGCAATGGAGAGAGAAACAATAAAAAAGGAGGATGTTTCTCTCCCTTTCTCTTCCCAAAGGAGATTTTTTTCTCTCCTGTTACATTGATAGGCAAATACAAATGTTCCAAAGAGCTTTTCTGTCAAGAATTCTTGGTATCTCATCAGTTCTAATTATATGTCCAACCATGCAATAAAAATACAACAATAATTTGTTTGCTTGTTAGATTTATAACAAGCTCACACTGACCTGAAGGTAGTGAAATAAGGGCAAATGGCAACCAGAACTGGTATTGTATCAAAATTATTGTGGGGCAAAAGTAGCCAAATCAGAGGAAGAGAAATTCAGAGCAAGAGAAATTCTGACACATTATTTTCATTCTTACTAGATAATGGACATAAGTGAATATAAGTGTAGCAGAGAAAAGCAAGTATAGTATACTATCAGTAGTCTTTATTATAGCCAATGATCAGAATTCTGTAAACTTTCAGAAATAAAACGATATGACTGTTGTTTTTTTTAATTTTAATTGAACAAAAACACAAAAAAGAATCATCCTTCATTACATCTTGTAGTTGCAGATAACTTTCATGCATTTCTTCCACAGTCATTACTTATAGTTCATATTAGATTATACACTTTAAATCAAAAATCTTTGCATATTTTACTATTAATGTACCACAATTCTCATTTGACTACAATTATTTGAACATGCTTTTACCTCAAATTATTCATACTTAAAGACACAACCACATAATGGCATTCATTAGCTATTTCAAAAAATCCTCCAATAACATTACACCTTTATAACATCTTTCAAATAAAAGTCAATTAATAAATTTTCTAAACCTCCCCCCCTTTTTTCCCAACTCACTGTTTAGAATTATATCCAAGTTACTTTTGCCAATACCATAGCCTATATATATTGTTAAACAATGACCATTAACATTTCCTTGCTATTATTATAATTGGCTAAAAATCATTTACTATTTATGTCCCATCTCCTCTCATCAGACCCCCCACCAAAAAAGCAAACCCTTAGACCTTTATAACAAGATCTAAATAAAAATTTGTTAATAAAATTTATAGGTCTTTTTCCCGTCACAATTTACAATTTATATCCAAATTTCTTTTACTAGATTACCATACATGTATATATTATTAAGCTGTATCCGTTATCATTACCTTATTGTTATTATAGTTAATTAATTGTTAGCAAATAAACATTTGATAATATAAAACAATCTAAGAGTTACAAAATTCCTACTTATTAATCACCAAAATCAATTATTTTTTATTATTAACTTTCATTGTCAACCTGTATCTTTCCAGTAACAAAACAGTCTTATCTCGCTTGCCAATTGTGGTGTCAGTCTTCTTTTTATCTCCTTTATAAGGTTTTTATAGACTTCTCTCTGCACTTTGAACTCACTGTTTAGGATTTATATCCAAGTTACTTTTGCCAATACCATAGCATGTATATATTGTTAAACAATGTCCATTGACATTTCCTTGTTGTTATTATAATTAGCTAAAAATCATTTACTATTTATGCCCCATCTCCTCTCATCAGAGCCCCTCCCCCCAAAACCTTATACCTTTATAACAAGATAGCAATAGCAATAGCAGTTAGACTTATATACCGCTTCATAGGGCTTTCAGCCCTCTCTAAGCGGTTTACAGAGTCAGCATATTGCCCCCACAATCTGGGTCCTCATTTTACCCACCTCGGAAGGATGGAAGGCTGAGTCAACCTTGAGCCAGTGAGATTTGAACCGCCGAACTGCAACTAGCAGTCAGCTGAAGTGGCTGCAGTACTGCACTCTAACCACTGTGCCACCTCAGCTCTAAATAAAAATTTGTTAATAAAATTTATAGGTCTTTTTCCCAAATCACAATTTACAATTTATATCCAAATTTCTTTTACTAGATTGCCAATACATGTATATATCATTACGCTGTGTCCATTATCATTTCATCATCATCATCATCATCATCATCATCATCATCATCATCATCATCATCATCATTATTATTATTATTATTATTATACAATTGTATCACAGCGGCCAGTTGTTTCGCCGGATTTGGCATTGGTTACTATTCGGGCCCCACCCAGGGGCCTAGGACGTCGTAACGTATTTTCGTAATATGCGTGCAGATCCAAGCAGTGCGGCTTTTTGCATTTGACTGATGGTGATTTTGTCAATTTTTAACTGTTTTAAATGTAATTCCAGTGCTTTTGGAATAGCACCCAGTGTGCCAATTACCACTGGAATTATCACTGCTGGTTTGTGCCATAGTCGTTGAATTTCGATTTTTAAGTCCTGGTATCTTGCGATTTTTTCATGTTCCTTCTCGGCGACCCTGCTTTCACCTGGTATTGCGATGTCTATGATTGTGACCTTATTTTTCTCAACCAGTGTGATGTCTGGTGTATTATGCGCCAGTATTTTGTCGGTTTGTATACGGAAATCCCACAAGATCTTGACCATCTGATTTTCGGTGACTTTTTCAGGCTGATGTTCCCACCAGTTTGTTGCTGTTTTAATATTATAATTTTTGCACAAATTCCAATGGATCATTTGTGCTACTGAATTGTGCCGCAATTTATAATCAGTCTGTGCGATTTTTTTACAGCAGCTGAGGATGTGATCAACAGTTTCATCAGCTTCTTTGCAAAGTCTGCATTTGGCATCATCAGAGGATTTTTCGATTTTGGCCTTAATGGCATTTGTGCGGATAGCTTGTTCTTGCGCAGCCAGGATTAGTGACTCTGTTTCTTTCTTTAATGTACCTGTTGTTAACCATAACCAAGTTTGTTCACTGTCCACTTTATCTTTTATTTTTTCCAGAAATTGGCCATGCAGTGCTTTGTTCTGCCAACTCTCCATTCTTGATTTTATCACATCTTTTCTGTATTCTTGTTTCGTCTGTTGGGCCTTCAGTAGATTTTTGTTCTTTACTTCGATTAATAGATGTTCTTGACTTTCTTTTAAATAATCAGCCAGTGCATGTTTTTCTTCTTCAACTGTTTGCTTCACTTGTAATAATCCTCTGCCACCTGATTTTCGGGGCAGGTACAGTCTATCAGTATCACCACGTAGATGTAAACTGTAGTGCATTGTCATTAGTTTCCTGGTTTTTCGGTCCAAAAGGTCCAAATCAGCTTGTGTCCAGTTAACTATACCAGCTGTGTATCTTATAACTGGTATTGCCCAGGTATTTATGGCCTTGATTGTATTTCCACCATTCAATTTAGATTTCAAAATTTTCTTAACTCTGTTGGTGTACTCTCGCCTGACAACAGTTTTTACTTCTCCATGCTTGATGTTATCCAACTGCAGAATGCCTAAGTATTTGTAGGCTTCATTTTCTTTGCATTTAATTAATTGGCCATTGGGCATTTCAATTCCCTCACATGCAGTGATTTTGCCCCTTTTTATGGATACAGTGGCACATTTTTCCATGCCAAACTGCATTGAAATATCGGTGCTGAATACTCAGACTGTGTTTGTCAATGATTGGATTTCTATTTCTGACTTTCCATAGAGTTTCAAATCATCCATATATAGTAAATGCGAAATTTTTTCAGCTTCTTTGGCTGTTTGGTAGCCTAATTTCATTTTTTAAAGATTACTGATAGTGGGATCATTGCGATGATGAAGAGAAGAGGTGAAAGTGAATCACCCTGGAAAATATTAACCATTCCGTAGATCTCATTCCCTACTGCCAACTCAGTTCTCCATTGTTTCATCGCCTTTTCAGTAAAGGATGTAATATTTTTGCTAATGCCAGTTGTTTCTAAGCATTTTATGATCCAACTATGTGGCAGTGAGTCAAATGCCTTTTTGTAATCAATCCAGATCATATTCAAGTTCATTTTTCTGTTCTTACAATTTTCTAATATCATTTTATCAATTAGGAGCTGATCTTTTGTGCCCCTGCTCCTTCTTTTGTTGCCTTTTTGCTCTATTGGCAAGATGTTGTTTGTTTCCAAATAATCCATCATGTTATCTGCAATAATGCCTGTGAGTAATTTGAAGGTTGTTGGCAAGCATGTTATTGGTCTGTAGTTTTCAGGTGTTGTTCCTTTAGTTGCATCTTTCTGAATCAAGTATGTTTTTCCAGTTGTCAACCATTCATCAATTTGGCCCTTTTGTAAAATTTCATTCAGTTGCCTGGCCAATATTGCATGTAAACTGGTCAGATATTTGAGCCAGAAACCATGTAATTGGTCCTTTCCAGGTGATGTCCAATTCTTTACCTTTTTAACTCGATTTTTGACCATCTCAGTTGTTATTTCTAATACTTGCATTTGTTTGTTGCCAATGCTTTTCTCAAAGTCATGTATCCACTTTGCTTCCTTGTTGTAGTCCTTTGCATTTCCCCACAATTCTTTCCAGAATTCAACTGTGGCCTGTTTTTCTGGTTTTTCACTTTTGGTGTCACCATTCACATTAAGACTTTGATAAAAACGCCGTTGGTCTGATCGAAATTGCTGATTTTGTTTATATTGGATGATTCGTGCCTCATATCTTTCAATTTTTCTAGCTGTTGCTGTTATCTGCTGTTTTACAATCTCTACAGCTTCATTGATGTTTCTTGTATCCAATCTATATCTTCTGATTAGCTGATCTATGATTTTGTTGTTTTTAAGCCGTTGCTCATGCATGTTCTTTAAGTTACTAGCATCTGCCCTTACTTTTTTGATTTTTTGTTCTAAACGGATTTTCCACTTTGGCTTTGATGCTTTTTCTGTTGTGTGACTAGGTACTTTAATTTTAATGCCTAGTTCATTAGTGACTATTACAGCTGCGCTGTACATTAACTGGTTCGTTTCCAAGATGGATCCCGATTCAATTGTTGAAAACACTGCATTAACCATTTTCATGATAGGGGCCAAAATTTTCTTAGGCACAGTTTTTAGTGATGGTAAACGTTGCCTTTCCTCATTAAGCAGAAAATGCTCCATGATTTTATCCTTCAATTCTTTTTGTTTTTGATTTAGTTCATTATTATTATTATTATTATTATTATTATTATTGTTGTTGTTGTTGTTGTTGTTGTTGTTGTTGTTAATTAATTGTTAGCAAATAAACATTTGATAACAATTTAAAACAATCTAAGAGTTCCAAAATTCCTACTTATTAATCACCAAAATCAACTAATTTTTTGTTATCAACTTTCATTGTCAACCTGTATCTTTCCAGTAACAAAACAGTCTTATCTATCTTCCCAATTGTGGTGTCAGTCTTCTTTTTATCTCCTTTATAAGGTTTTTATAGAGTTGTCTCCGCACTTTGTTGCTTGAAGGGTCTCTCAGATAATCTTGTTGCCCACCAGTTGCTACTAAAATTAGCTTGTCCTTGGTTGTCAATCTTGCTTCTGAAAAAATTTCTCTTCTTATGTCTATCATTATTACTATTTTTTCTTCTTCTGAGTCCTGGAATCTGGGGTAGAGCTCCAATTTGTCGAATTCCCTTTTCCACATTCCCTTCTTTCCAGTTTCACCCACATTTGCTCCATTAATAAATTCATTTATTGCCTTCTTTATCTTCTATATCTTCATTCTCCCTTTTAATTTTTGGGGCTCCAACCCCATCATCTTTTGCTGTGAGGAAGACTAGTCTTTCACAACTTCTTCTCAATTCTCCCATATCCTTCCAATAGATTTTGAATTCCAGCCAAGATATTTTGGAATTTTAAAGTTTCCTCATCTGAATATTGATCCATGTTTCCAAAACAGAAGAAAGGAAAAAAAACCTAATAACCACTGCCATTCTAGCCTTCCAGGCCTCTTTTATTATTTTTATTTTAGATTGACTTGAACACAAGTTCTTTTATGCTCTTCAAAGGAGAAGGGTTCCCCCCCTTTCTTTCCCTTGCCAAAATAGTTCTCAGAGGCAATATGACTGGTTTTTACTTCAAATGAAACAAAACAAAACAAAAGTCCCCCATAAAACTATAATGAAGTCATTGAGGCAATCAAGGATGTCTAGTTTTACAGACAGTATAACAAAATTGAGCCATATTCAGGGAAAAAGTCATACTGGCAATGTGCATAAAGTAAATCAGAATTATATATTTAATGGCTTTAATGGCTTCATCATCTGCACCAATTGCAAACCAGCTTGGCTAAAGACTTAGTCATAAGTGTTGATATACTATCCAAAGTCTATTGTCTGGATAGAGTATGGTCGTTCCATTGCTACTTTGGATTCTTCAAAGCCAATTCAATGGAACAGCCAACATGGTGGCTTTTCTCCTGCCACAAACCATTTTAACTTTGTTAGGAACTGCTGTTGTCCCTGGTTCTTCTTGTTGTCATTATCCCTCCACCATTTTTCAGTGGATAATTGCTTTCCATTCAGTAAAGTAAACACGTGCTATAGTGAAGGATGATATTCCAGAAAATGTAATGATTCTTCTCTTGCACTATGACTAAATTGAAGCAGCTGTGGCTGGAGGGAGGCCCGTTGATGGTTTGTATCACACAATCTGGCATTTCATGGAAAGCTTCTCATGTTTTCATTTGGGAAATCATCATGCTTCCATGGTTGGAAATTCTGAATAAATTCAATTTTGTATCATGGGAAAAGATGCCCTCAGGGGGGAAGATGCCCCTAACTGAGAAATCTTGAGTTTTGCCTTGTTTTCCCTTCCCCAAAAAGTACAATAATCCTATGATTATTTCACCAGTCATCAATGTAACACTGAAAAGGGGATTGTTGCTAGAAAATAGAGGCATTGTTACAAGTTAATACATACAAAAAGTATCTGTCTGTCTCTATATCTCTGTCTGTCTGTCTGTCTGTCTGTCTGTCTGTCCGTCCGTCCGTCCGTCCGTCCGTCCGTCCGTCCGTCCGTCCGTCCATCCATCCATCCATCCATCCATCCATCCATCCATCCATCCATCCATCTATCTATCTATCTATCTATCTATCTATCTATCTATCTATCTATCTATATCCATCTATCCGTCTGTCCATTCATCATCATCTCTCTCTCCCTCCGTTCCTCCCCGCTCTCATTATCCCTCATCTATCATCTTTTGGTCCCACAGTTGAATACAGCATTTCTGTTATTATTTTTCTTTAAGATTGCACAAAATCCATGCCCACTTAAGTGGAAGATAAGCAGTCTTTGTCAGCTGTAGAGTGATTGAAATTGTAAAAACTTCAAGCTTTTAATGTTTCTGTTTGACTCTGTTATTTTTCCATGTTCTGCTCTGCATTATTTCCTTTGCATTAGTTTTCTTTATTGTGAGAAGACTAAATGTGATTATTATCACACAATGCTAAGTTACCAGGCAGAGTTCCCAAATAATAACATTGAGGATAAGCATGGCTAGTTGGCAATGAGAACAATTTTTTTCATCAGAATTTTCCTTGGACTAAAATGACAAGCATTTTGATTTCTGATCAGATAAAGTTCCTCAAAGAGGATACAAAGTGAGTTTTTTCCCCATGTTGTTAAGTGGTTGATAACCAGCCCCCTCATTTTTAGAAAAGTTCTATTTTAAAAAAATAATCAACATTTTTCAGAGTTATTGTATTATTCACATCCTTAGATGAAGCTTTTGATTTCAATCCTAGAAATTGGGTTACACTATGTTTCCCCAAGATAGTATTAGCCAGTTTGATTGTTGTTTCCCAAATTCTTGGAGATTGGAGTCAACAGAAATCCAAAGAATTGGAGACCCAAACAATGTGGAGAATGACAAGCTGAAATGGCTGTTCTGCACTGATCAAAATGTATGTAGAACTTATTGTGTGTCAACATCTCAAGTCAATGTTGACTCCCAGTGATTGGCTGGGCTAACCCCTGCAATATTCTAGGCAAGGTTTTTCAGAAATGGTTCCCTATCACCTACTACCTAGAAGTGAGAGAGAGGTCACCAGTTAGTTTTGTGTCTAAGGCATGTCTAGAATTCACACTGTCCCAGTTTCTAGCCTGATGTCTTAACTACACCAAACTGGCTCTCCTCATTTATCATGCTCATAGCAATAACTCAAACTGCAGTGTTTCTAATTGTGAAATATTTGTTGCATGCTTACAACCAGTTGCCAATAAAAAGCTTCAAAATTTGTGAATTTTATTTGCATGTGATGAATAATTTCATCCCTGACATCTGTGATGAATGTTATGTTCAATAAATTTATATTCAGTCTTGCTATTCCTACTTAGCTTGGAATATTATTTTCAATTGTAATTGTTAATGCTGTAATACATAGAGAGAAAGGTCGAGAAGATAGAATTTATTTTAAATATCTAATCAGGGAGAATATGAACCAGTGTTGATCACATTCCATATCATACTGGTGTCAGTCTATGATTAGGGTTATCTACATATTTGCTTTTTTTGAGATTCTAGACATCCAATAGATTTTATGGTTTTCTTAAATCCTTGATATAACTCTAGCTTTGCTGTGTATTTATCAACTGTTTATCCAAACACTATCTTTGCATATATTTTGTTCAATGTTCTAAAAAAAAAACCCACTTTATTCTGTAATGTCTTTCACATAACCTTTTTTGGTCATAGGTTTCTTTCTTAATGCTGCCTTTCCTTATTGTCAGACAGTGAAGTTCCATAAGGATGGGAAGTCCCCTGCCATTGTATTACATTTGATGTATGGTTTAAACATGTAACAAAACTCAACAATTATGTGGCATCCCAACTACAGTATATGTATTAATATTATTCAAATTCATAATGAAGGGCTGGGTGGAGTCTAGGTGTCATGGGAAAACCTTATATTTTTACCACAATACAGGCCAAAAAACGAGCTCAATTATTTGAGTATCCAATCCATATCGTAGTTTAAATTATGTCACTGTTTTTTTCTTTAGAGTTAGACATTCTTTTAAAAAGTTTAAAATGTGTCTAAAATTAAAGCTCCAGAGTTTAAATTGATATCATTCCTTTCTGAAACAAGTTAATAAGAGGAAGTTAGACAGTTTTTTATATGAGAATCAAGTGCCTAATTACATAATAAATGCATATTTGCTTTCAAGGCTACATTATTTGAATGCCTTTGGCTATAATTTTCAACCAATTTGTTCTGGAACAGCCTCAGGGGAAATATCCCACAACCTGCAAAGATTCTTCAAGGAGTCCACCTCAGGGCATGTAGTCTGAGGACTAAAATCTTTGATCAAATGTTCCAGAAGCTGATGTCCAGTGTTTTGCTAAGGTTTTGAATATCTGCATCTGCCCTTGATCTTGGATACTAACATCTGCATTTACACCCTAACATCTGCTCTTTTGGCAGAACTTTCCCACAATTGGCCCTTTCAGCAGGAAACTAGTGAACTCTCCTCCTCATCCTTCTGGTTAAAGAGACATACATCTTCATTTATGGACAATCAGATTCCAAGAAGAATAACTGACCCGTGACAGCTTAGAACAAAAGAAGAATGTGAGAAGAGCCTTGATGGATCAAGCCAAGGGATCATCTAGTCCAACAATTTACCAGATGTATCCTGAAAGCTGATGAGCAGGAGAAGAAGAAAATCTTGTACTGATTTTCTACAGCAGCTAGGATACGTAGCCTGTGATTTAAAAGGCAGTTTATATGCATCAAAGCTAGTTGCCATTGATAGTTTGCTTCTCCATTAATTTTTCTAGCCCCGTTTAAAGCAATCTAGTTTAGAAGCCTTTGCTATGTCTGATGCCTTCTTTGTGGAAAGAAGTATTCAGTTTTATAGGCTCTGAATCTTCCTGCATTTAATTTAATGGGATGATCTTGAATTCTAATATTGCGAAGGAAGAAAAAGGAAAACGTACTTCTCTCTGCTGCTGTTGAATCCATAAATATGCAGAATCAGTAATGGTGGTTGATATAGGCTAATGTCTTTCTGGGGGCCCACTACTCCCTCTCCAACCAGCCATAGAGACAGTTCTATGATGTCTTTTAAAAAAGATTTGTTTTCTGAAGTTGTCCTGCTTCTTTTCTTAAACATAAAATCTTACAGAACTGTTAACCCTCACACTCATTCAAGCTGGCATTTGAATGACTCACCTGGGCATCTGGATCTGGGTTCCAAATTCAGGATAAATGGAAGAGCAGCAGAGAGATGGCCTTTACTGATGATAATGGTGAGAAAACACAGATGCACATGAGATGGATCTTAATCGGTATGAAGTCAAGAAAACTGTTGTTTTGCTGTTATTATGCTACACTGAACCGTGGTGGCACAGTGGTTAGAATGCAATATTACAGGCTAATTCTTCTGACTGCCAGTTCAGCCCTGATCAGCTGAAGGTTGACTCAGCCTTTCATTCTTCCAAAGTCAGATTGAGAAGCCAGATTGTTGGGGACAATATGTTCACACTATAAACCACTTAGAGAGGGGTGTAAAGCAGCATATAAGTCTAAGTGCTATTGCTACTTCTACCACTGTAAACATTTACCTTCTCTGCAGATACAACTAGCAATAGCAATAGCACTTAGACTTATATATCTACTCTTCACAATACTTTTTACAGCCCTCTCTAAATGGTTTACAGAGTCAGCATATTGCGCCCTACCATCTGGGTCCTCATTTTACTAACCTCGGAAAGATGGAAGGCTGAGTCAACATTGAGCCTGGTGAGATTTGAACTGCCAAATTGCGGCAGCCAGCAGTCAGCAGAAGTAGCCTGCAGTATTGTATTTTAACCACTGCACCACCACGGCTCTTATGTGCAGCCCAATTAAGGGCATATCTGAATGTGAAAACCATTACAGGCTTCACCACAGTTTATCTCCTTTGCCTCCTATACTCTTCTATTATATACCAAAGATGTTTGTAAAAGTGGCCCAGTGGTGGGTTTCACAATTTTTTAGAACCTCTTCTGTAGGTGTGGCCTGCTTTGTGGGAGTGGCTTGCTGGCTGTGTGACCGGGTGGGAATAGCTTGCCAGCCATGTGACCAAGTGGGAGTGGCTTGGCAGTCATGCGACTGGGTGGGTTTGGCCAACTTATAAAATGTGGTAAAACTCACTTAACAACGCTCTTGCTTAGCAACCAAAATGTTGGCTCAGAAACTCTGGCATTTGAAGCACGCAAGTCTTAAAGGTGTCAAGTTACAAGACCCTTGCACTCCTAACCCTTTAGAAAAAAAAATCCCAGGGGTGTTCAGACTTGATAGCTTTAAGACTTGTGGACTTCAACTCCCAGAATTCCTCCTCCAGTCGTGTTGGCTCAGGAACTCTGGCATTGAAGTGTGCAAGTCTTAAAGCTGTCAAGTTACAAGACCCTTGCACCCCTAACCCTTTAGAAAAAAATCTAGGGATGTTCAAACTTGACAGTTTTAAGACTTTAAGGTTTTAGATAGGACTCTTAGAGGCAGGCTGGGCAATTGGTGAGCCAGCCAATAAGTGAGCGGCGGGCAGGATAAGCGTGGTACAGATGGGCGGGGGGAGGGAGTTGGAATTGGTTGTAAATGGCACGGTAGATTTGTGGAACCTCTTCTATAGAAGAGGTTAGAACTGGCAGGAACCCACCCCTGAAGTGGCCAGCTGTGCAACCTGGGAGAAAGAGGTCAAAGGGGAATGAGGGCATGTAGAACTTTGTTTGCAGCCACTAATTGAAGCATGAAAGGATAAAGGAGAATTGAGGGCAACATAACTTTTCTTCAAATATACTATAATGCACTGGAAGCACCCAATATTTTAGAATGCACTGCTGTCTGAAGGCATTCAGACACAATCATTTTGGAGATATAGCAATAACACCCCCATATTCTGGATCCAGAAGCCACATCATCTGATCGATTATGTTCTTATATCCCCAGAAGTCTAGGGGCTACAAGATTTTTTTGCCTGCTAGCAAAATAAGGGAGACAATTTCTTATATCACATCTTGTGGGAATCCCACAGGTTTTGAAGTGTTATTTTGATACACATGGCTTATGGAGTAGAGGCAATTATTTATTGCCTTTGTTGAACTGATCTTAAAGGTTTGATCAACTTACTGGTAAGCCGCCTATTTAAATTGAAATTTTTGTGTTACATTTTATCAATACGTAACACAAATCACTTCAGTGATTTCCAGTGGCAGTGCCTACATTAAATCCTCTGTGTGCAGAGGCATAGCCCTGATGTCCATGATGGGGGAAAAATCATTGAAGTATGAGAATACTACTAGCAGTTTGCTGGTGGAATAAGCTTGGATAAAAATACTGGAATAAGATTTAAGAGAAACCCTCTGGGCATACTTGTGTTTGCTTTTGAATGTGTGCAGCCCCAAGGCACCAATAACCAATATTTTAAATTTGCAATTGAAAAGCTTCAACCCCACCACCAAAAAAAGTTTCAAAACCCACCATCAAAAAAAAAATCAGAAACAAAAACCCAGAAGCAGTCAGAAGGCACTGCTCATACCATATCTTTAGGACAGTGGTGAAATTCATTTTTTTTTACTATCGGTTCTGTGGGTGTGACTTGGTGGGTGTGGTGTGGCTTGATGGGCATGGTGTGGCTTGGTGGGTGTGGCAGGTGAAGGATACTGCAAAATCTCCATTCCCATTCCAGGGGAAGGATGCTGCAAAATCTCCATTCCCACCCAACTCTGGGGCCAGCCAGAGGTGGCATTTGTTGGTTCTCTGAACTAATCAAAATTTCCGCTATCGGTTCTCCAAACTATTCAAAATTTCCACTACTGGTTTTCCAGAACCTGCTGGATTTCACCCCTGCTACATCATACTGTATTCATGCATTTGATCAAACAAGTAAAAAGTCAAGATTTTGACAACTGAATAGCTGAAATGATTCATGTTGGGGTTGTAGTATACAGAGTGAGAGACTTAAGTTTCTGATTTTGCCACAGTCCTGGTCATAACTGAAACAAAAATATAATCAGAATTTTAATAGCAAAAACACTTAGACTTATGTATTGTTTCACAATGCTTTACAGTGCTCTCTAAGTGGTTTACAACATCAGCATATTGCTCACAACAATCTGAGAACTCCTTGTACTGACCTTGGAAAGATGGAAGTCTGAATCAATCTTAAGCTGGTGAGAATTGAACTGCTGACAGTCAGCAGAGTTACCTTGCAATACTGCATTCTAACCACTGCGCCACCACAGCCTTTTTACTATTCACACTTGTTGCCAGTGGTAGTTTTGTTCTTATGACAAATGGAAGGACATAGAATATGGTTGCACTGCACACACTCACAGCTAAGATTCTGACTGGAATATATATTAAGGCCAAGGCATAAACTGCTCTTCCTCTCCTTATAATTGCCAAACCATTGTATCCCACTATGCTATTTGTTTAGATTTAACAGCTTGGTTTGCTAGTTGAACCACATAAAAAACATCATGTACAATGTAGGCCTGAATAACCAGTTTTGCAAGCCTGTAACTGCAGACATCCCTGGGCATTTAACTATATTTGAAGATGCCTTTTGTTCTCTCCAAGGTTTTTCAACTCCATCTGCCTAAGAGAAGTGGCCATGTACATTGATCTTGCCTGACACAATTTGTTTCCCCAAACTGCCTCTACTCCACAGAAATGACTCCTCTAGAATGATTTCAGTTTCCCCAAGCAACAACATGTAAGCTTGTTTCCAAAAGAAAGTGCAGATGTTAAAAATGCACATAATTTTAGATAAAAGCAAGTTAAGATTAATCCAAAATAACTAAATTACAAAAAAAATGTTTCCCTTGAAGATTTGGGAGGCAGCTGAGCAAAATGTCAAAGAGAAACAGGTTTTAAATTTTGCTCTTCTGGTTTTGTTTTGTTTTGCACGAGCCAGCTTGTTTCTACCCACACTCTCTGTTGAAACATCTGTTACATATATCATTCACCAGGCAAGTCTTCTTTGAGGACTTCATTTCCTCCTCACAGGGAAAGTGACACATTCCTTCATTCGAACTGATTCCAAATCTATATTGGGCTCAGCGGCAATCTGAAGGTTGACTAACAAAGAGCTCACATTGAGTCCAAATGTTCCGATGTTCTAATTTGTTTTTCAAGGAGAAACAAAACTTTCTTAAGCTTAGCAAATCAAAATAGCCCTGTGATCGTTTATCTCAAATGGAACTTTTGAACAGTGCAATGATTTAAGAACTTGGAAGCACTCATTACAAGAGGGTGAAGTGGTAAGGAAATGTTAAGAAAATGAAGTATCAAAATGTGGCAGCTAGGAGAATTGATAGATTAAAAATTAGCACTCCTGGCTGGACAATTATGGCAACTGCCCAAGACATGGAATGCAGATTTTATATGTATTTCTTGTTATCCATTGTGGAGGATGCAGAATATTAGTAACAGAGGTTCTTCAAATATCCTTCCAATTCTAACTCTGAGACGCAATAACATGGCTTTAAATATCCCAAAGATGCCTTTTCAAGACACAACTGGAGTTTCTTTGTTTTTCCTTAAAGATCTCATCCAAGAAGCTTCTTCAGTTCTGACTGAATGGTGGGGAATGGAAGGATTTATATTCCTTGCAGTCATCTGGTCATTAGCACTCTTTCTGAGAGTGACTGAGGCCACTGAGAGGTTCATCTGTGCTCTCAAGGCCAACTGACTAGTACAAAGGGGTATCGGACCATTTTTTTTTTTGCTTTGAACTGAAGTAGCTTCTTGGATGAGAAGCTAAATGTCTTCAAGGAAAAATAGAGAAAGTGCAGTTGCCTCTTGAAAAAGCACTTTTCAGGCAACCATGACCTGGATGACTGAGAATCTCCATATATGGTTTTAGATAAAAAATCAAATCAGGAGCCTGAAGTGGCTGGGGCTTTTCTGTGAAAAATTAATTTAGCTGTGATTAAATGAAGCATTGAAATTAGGCTTTGCCAAATTTTGATTTGATTTGATTTGTTTATTTATAGGCCGCCCTTTTCCCTGAGGGGACTCAGGGCGGCTTACAATCAAAAAAAGGAAGGGGAGTGTGGGACAATACGAAGAAAGAAATGTGCACAAAATAAATTAGACAATAAAACTCAACATTCACTCTACATTCGGGAGGGGCGAAATAAAATTATCCCCAGGCCTGACGGGTTAGCCAGTTCTTGAGGGCTGTGCGGAAGGCCTGGACGGTGGTGAGGGTACGAATCTCCACGGGGAGATTGTTCCATAGTGTCGGAGCTACAACAGAGAAGGCTCTCCTCCGAGTAGTCGCCAGTCGGCACTGACTGGCGGATGGAATACGGAGGAGGCCAACTCTATGCGATCTGATGGGACGCAGGGAGGTAATTGGCAGAAGGCGGTCTCTCAAATAGCCAGATCCACTACCATGGAGCGCTTTATAGGTGGTGAGTAGGACCTTGAAGTGCACCCGGAGACCAACAGGTAGCCAGTGCAGCCCACGGAGGATCGGTGTTATGTGGGCGAACCGTGGTGCGCCCACGATCACTCGCGCGGCCGCATTCTGGACTAGCTGTAGTCTTCGGATGCTCTTCAAGGGCAGCCCCATGTAGAGCACATTACAGTATTCCAGCCTAGAGATCACAAGGGCTCGAGTGACTGTTGTGAGGGCCTCCCGATTCAGGTAGGGCCGCAACTGGCGCACCAGGCGAACCTGGGCAAATGCCCCCCTGGTCACAGCTGAGATATGGTGGTCAAAAGTTAGCTGTGAATCCAGGAGGACTCCCAAGTTGCGGGCCCTTTCTGAGGGGTTTAAATTTTGTCCCCCCAGCCTGAGTGATGGTCTGGTGGTCAGATTTTTGGGAGGGAAACACAACAGCCACTCGGTCTTGTCTGGGTTGAGTATCAGCTTGTTTGCTCTCATCCAGTCTTTAACGGCTTCCAGTCCCCGGTTCATCACGTCCACCGCTTCATTGAGTTGGCACGGGGCGGACAGATACAACTGTGTATCGTCCGCATATTGGTGATATTTTAAATTAAAATAATGTTATTTATTTTATTAATTGCTAATAATTAATTGAATCAATTAACAATGCAAGGCAAGGAAGGATGATCTCCTTCCACCTTTTTTCATACAATCCTATGAGTAAATTGGGCTGAGAAGAAGAGGTTGACTGGCCCAAGGTCATCCCATGAGTTTCCTTGGCTGAGTATAAATTTGAAACTGTATCTCCCTCATACTAGTGCAACACTTCAACCACTATAAAATGCTGGTGTGACAAGACTATCTGGTACGGAGTAGTAAATGGTGCTACCAGGGCTGTCTTAGCACATGGACCTGATGGGCACTTGCCCATTGGCCCCACAAGCATAGGGGCCCCATATTAATCTGTGCACCTTGTATCATATAAATACAGCAACATATTTATTAATTTTACTGCATTTTAAAATTTACTAACATGCAAATATATGTTTAATTTTATCAACCATTTACATTTTTATTCCTGGGAGTAGTTGTCATAGGGGCCCCCAGTACACTACTTTGCCCGGGGCCCCATAATGCTATTAAGATGGCCCTGTGTATAACTTTCTCACTAAAATTGCAACCCAGCACTAAAAATGCTTTGCAAAATGTTTTGTTTCATACCAACATTTACAGCAAATTTCTAATGAATTATTCTGGGTATAAAAGCCAGTTTGATTCATTGGTTAAGTTACCAGGCTATAAACCAGAAGACCATGAGTTTTAGCCTTAGCTTTAATACAAAAGCAGCTGGATGACCTTGGACCAGTCACTTTTTCTCAAGTCTAGAAAGGAGGCAGCAGCAAACCACTTCTGAAAGTTTGCCAACAAAACTACAGGTCTTTGTTCAGGCAGTCACCCAGAATCAGCACTCTCCCGGAAGCACAAACAAACTAATCCATGCATATACTAAGAATAGGTAGCATGGCACCCTAGGCAACAAAATACTTTTGTTCCCACCAAGCTCTCTGCCCCACCTCAATTTAACTTTTAAAGGTTATCTTAATTTGTAAAATTGGAGGTGGCATCCTCCCTCATTTTATATTATTCCCATAGGCATTCTTAGAAAATAGAAAATGGTGGGTGGCTATAATCCCATGTTTTGACAAGAAGCTCTGCCTCTGCCTGTCTAATCAGCCCTGGGAGTGGAACTGTCAACGTGTTCCTTACAGCTGCTCTGAGTGCTCTCAAAATTCGAAATGTGTCCCTTGTCCCAAAGGTTGCCGATTTGTGAGATACAGCCTTTGAGCCATTATCCTGATGGATTTTCCAACATCACAAACAACTCTAGGTAGCTTTGGGATAAAGACAAATGGTGTACAAGCCAAGATAGGTTTTCCTACTGCAGTTGCTACTGAACTCCTCTCCTGAGAGAGATTCATCGGACTGCTTCTGTGGCATCTTGTCATCATTATATTATTTGCACCTTCAGGTCAGTCTTGACTCCTGAGGACCAAACCACATGCAGCTTTCTTGTTGGTAACATTTTTAGCAATAGCATTTAGCAATAACACTTAACCCTTCATAGTGCTTCACAGCCTTCTCTAAGAAGTTTACAGAGTCAGCATATAGCCCCCCAACAATCTGGGCCCTCATTTTACCCATCTCGGAAGGATGGAAGGCTGAGTCAACCTTGAGCCGGTGAGAATCAAACTGCCAAACCTCAGGCAGAGGTAGCCTGCAGTAGTCAGCAGAAGTAGCTTGCAGTAAAGCATTCTAACTATTCTGCCAACATGGCTGATACCACTGCACCAACACAACTCATTTTTGCAAGCAATTTAACCTTCTTCCTAGGGCTCAGAGGAAACAACTGGCCCAAGGTTCCCCTGCTGGTCTGTGTTCCCAAGACAGGACTAGAATTTGGGTTTCCCAGTTTTAGTCCAATGCCTTAAGTGCTAGATTATATTTTACAGAATATAGGTAGCATACACATTTTGTTATGTTCTATACCATTGCCAAAATTATTGCAACAAAATTGTTTTAAATGAAATATAAGAATTGGATCCAGAAGTAGATTTCATTCCATCTCGACTCCCAATAGTGTTTAGAGATTAAAGGTCTTTGGTGCTCTCTGAGCTTGATTGTTTTCTTGCAGATGTTTTATTATCCAAACTAGGTAACATCATCAGTTGTGAAGTGAGCACTGATGATGTTCTCTAGTTTGGGAAATGAAATGTCTGCAAGAAAACAACCAAGTTCAGAGACCACAAGGATGCCTCATTTCAAGCCTGAGCTGCAAATTTTCTCCTTCATTAGTGTTTAGATAGCCTGTGTAGTTAGTAGGGTGTTGTAGTGGCACTTGGGAGGCTCAGGTTCAAGTCCACAAAATTATGGACTAACATTGGGATATTCACTCTCCCTTAATTACAGCGGCAATGAGTGCACTGTTAGGAGACCTAGAACAAGTTAGGGATAGGTCATAATGTAGAAAAATCTAGGAGTTGAAAACAACTTGATGGCACATAGTCAACTGATGAATCAATCAATCAATCAATCAATCAAGTCACTATCTCTGACCCAAGCTAGCTCATAGGATTTTTGTGGGTGGAAAATGGGAAGAGAAAGGGCTATGCACAATGACTTAAGCTTCTGAATGAAAGGCAGATCTATTCATATATGTATGCATGCTGGAAGAGATTTTCTCTGAATAAGACTTGTGTTTCAGCAAAAGAGTCCAAGTGCTAAAATGGAGGAGGAGATAGTTATGGGGCAAACAATTGGCTGACGTGCAAGCTAGCAACATCTCCTCTAGAGGGGAGGAACACATCCATGCTGATGAGTCTACTCATTTCCTAAGGTAAGGATGAATAGGCAAGTTGCCTAAGCCATTTGTGGGCCTAATTAACAAGGACAAAACAAGGGATTCTAGTTGCCCTTCGGGACAGTGCTTGTAATAATGACAAATCAAAGAGATTGCCAAGGCTGTCTCATCCTTCTACTACTGCCAGCAGTGGGCATTAACAATTGCAATTGCCCCAATTTGCCTTACAAGAAGACATGTATACAACAAAACTTTTTAATAATATTGCTGAATCAATATATGGTATCTATTTTGCAAGCACACCCTTACATGCATATGCAAGTATAAACATTCCAACACAGCCCTCGCAGTCTGCCACATGTCGTGAAACAAGGCAACTAAATTTCTATTCCAGTTGTTTCCCCATTCCTCACTTTGGCATTAGGAAACTGTGTGCTCTGTTAGCAGACTCCACAAGCTTCATTTATGTGCATCTCAGTTATCAAGTGAAGCTAAATTATGAGAGATTTGGGGCAAAGTAAAAAGATGCACATTTTTCCGCAGCATACAGACTTTGCAACTGACCTCTGCAATACATCCTTATGGCAGCCAACATGAATGGCTTTAAAATGAGAACAGGTAAGTTCATAAAAAACAGAGAGCAAATCCAACTCCTTTCCAGCACTGAAGATGTTACCTGATTGGGTAATGAAACATCTGCAAGAAAACAACCAAATTCAGAGAGCACCAACACAGTTCAGTTCAGCTGATACTCTCTTCTATTGGTAAATTCATGAACAATAAATGGTCACGGGCGAGTAGTCATGATGTCAATATACAGTATATTAGCCTGTAGAAGAGAAGATGAATCTTGTCAATGACAATCCAAAGGATTTGCAAGGGCAGAGTCAAGTCACATTTCCTCTTGCTCAATCCCACTTAAATTCATATTGTCCTTTCCAGGGATAGTTCAGGGAAAAATCTACATAGTAGGAAGAACTTATTTTTCCCATTGTTCAATGGAGAATTTTGCTCTCATTGACACTGTCTATGAAGATTCTCAATCATCCAGGTCATGGTTGTCTCAAAGAGAAAAGAGAAAAGACCGAGTGGCTGTTGTGTTTCCCTCCCAATAATTTGGCTAGTGTTCCATCACTCAGGCTGGGGGGCCAAATATTATACCCCTCAGACAGGGTTCGCAACTTGGGAGTCCTCCTGGACCCACAGCTGACCTTTGATCACCATCTGTCGGCTGTGACCAGGGGGGCATTTGCCCAGGTTCGCCTGGTGCGCCAGTTGCGACCCTACCTGAACCGGGAGGCTCTCACAACAGTCACTCATGCCCTTGTGACCTCTAGGCTGGAATACTGCAACGTGCTCTACATGGGGCTGCCCTTGAAGAGCATCCGGCGACTTCAGCTAGTCCAGAATGCGGCCGCGCGAGTGATTGTGGGTGCACCTCGGTTCACCCACATAACACCTATCCTCCGCGAGCTGCGCTGGCTACCTGTTGATCTCCGGGTGCGTTTCAAGGTGCTACTTACCACCTATAAAGCCCTTCATGGTAGTGGATCTGGGTACTTGAGAGACCGCCTCCTGCCAAATACCTCCTCACGACCTATTAGATCTCACAGATTAGGCCTCCTCTGAGTTCCATCCGCCAGTCAGTGTCGACTGGCAACTACGCGGAGGAGAGCCTTTTCAGTAGTAGCTCCGACCCTTTGGAACGATCTCCCCGTGGAGATTCGTACCCTCACCACCCTCCAGACCTTCCGCACAGCCCTTAAGATCTGGCTATCCCGTCAGGCCTGGTGTTAAAGATTATAATCCGCCCCCACCCGAATGATGAATGTTGTTTCTATTTTTAATTATGTATTGTCTTTATACGTCATTGTGTGTATTCCCCTTCCCCATAAGTTGTAAGCCGCCCTGAGTCCCCTCAGGGAAAAGGGCGGCCTATAAATAAACTTATCCTATCCTATCCTATCCTAAAGGTGCTTTTTTCAGGAGGCAACTGGACTTTCTGGTTTTTCTTTGAAGACATTTTCGCTTCTCATCCAAGAAGCTTCTTTAGCTTTGAACTGGTACTGTTTCCTTGCAGCTGCTCCACTCTGCAACCTTACTATAACCACTCAGGAGATCTGTATTCCTTCCATTCCTGAGATGGCAGAAAGAAGGGAATCTTTGGTTTCTGACTGGGATGGGCTTCTGAGTGGTTGATTGGGATTAATGGCTATTATTTACTCCAGATTGTTTCCTCTTTATAGCTATGCCATGGGCAAGCAGGAGATGATGTGGGATTTCCCCCCACCAATGTCAAATCTCAGGATGCCCTAATCCTACAAAGTGGAGAACAAATGTGTTAGAGTTATGTTTTGCACATATATTGCAAGGCTCTCTGTCTGTCAGAAAAGTCAAGATAGTGAATGGCATGAAGTCCCTTTAAGCTCTTTTTGATGTGGCTACCTATCTTTTTAAACTGCTCCACCATACTTCTGATGCATCTGATAACCTGATTCTGTACTTCTTTGGCTTTCTGATTATCCATATGAAGACTGGTTGCCAAATTGGATTGGCCTTTAACCGGAATAAATTCTTTTTATTCACTTTTCGTAAATGACATTTCATCCATTCTCACACCTGTAAAAATCACTATACAATGTTAGAAGTTTGGAAGGACATTCTCAGCAACTGAAGAAATTTGGATTTCCAAATCTCCATCTGAAAAGAGTCGGATATTCTGGAAACAAAAGAGCACTGAAAGTGTTAGAGTCCCTGCATCTGTTTATGTTTATTTAATCTACATTTAATATTACATCCAGGAATCACGACAGAATCCATATGGCTGTTTTCTCTAACATTATGTCCATCTGAAGTAGGTTGGTCTGAGAAACCTAATGGCCCAAAGGGTCTCAATGATCAACAAGGATTGATACATGAATGTGGACATCTTCTTGAACTGTTCTTAATCCTAGACCAGTATTTCTCCTGCACACCGCTTGGAGAGTCCAAGCAATGGGTTATTTCAGTCTGGTTGCCCTGGAACTGAGGAAAGACTTTTCCTTGGCCATGCCTCCAGGCGTGCCTAATCCCCAGAAATTTTCCTCAGTTTGGCCCGTTTGGAAGCTGTTTTTGGGAGCTCCAGCTGAAATATCTCTTTGCTTGGACTCTCTTCTATACTTCCTGACTTTTCCTTCTGAGAATCTCTCCCCTTAGGCAATCCTTGCCTTTCTTCACTTCTATTCACATTTAAAAATCTCTACAAGCCTCCAGGAGGCAGGAGGTAAGCGTTTGGCAGGGGGGAAGAGCCTCCCTCTTTGATCCCTCAGGCCGATCTCGGAGGCTTGCCGCGCCTTTAAAACGGCACGGCACGGCGGCAGGAAGGCTCCAGGAGCTTGCTTTCCCCTCGTGGTTCTATTTTATTGTGTTCTGGTGAGTTTCTTCGCTTTTTCAAGCCCCTCCTTCATAGGAACTGCCGCGGAGGTGCGCGCGATCGCCCGATGGCTAGGGCGATCACCGCATGGCTCCTTTACATCCCCTCATGGTGCGGCGGCCATTTTAGGAGCATTTTGCGCTGTTTAGGCCCAGCTGCAGGCCGTGCAGCCACGCTACTACAGGGACCTCTGGAAGGCACTCGGCCAGCCCAGGGGGGGGGGTGCCCACTGGCCTCTGCCTTTCCCTACCAGTGCTTTTTTGCCATTCCTCTACAAGCGGAGCTGGGGCCCTGGCCTAGGCAAAGGCCTCCTCCCCGGCCTGGGAAGCCTACTGCAATTCGGGCCTACTTTAAGGGCCTAGGCCTCCCCTTATCCCTGCTGGGCCTGCCATCCACTGGCTTCAGGCCTCAATATACCTCCAGTTAGGACACATACCTGTCTCTTTATTTATTGTGTTATGAATACTGACTGTGTCTTGTTTAATGACATTTCTCTCTTTGTCATTTATTGAAGAACAGCCCACAAACTACTGCAGCTCTTCTTCGACCTGCGCTTGCTTGCCTGTGCTTTTTGGTCATGGAGAAATCGGGACCTCTGTCCAGTAGACCGGGACCCTCCCAGGGCCTGGATCAGGTTCCTTCCCCTTCCTTGGGCTGTGGGGCTAGCGGAGACAGGGCTACCATTCAGACCCCTCCTCTTAGGGCCCCCTCTGCTGCTGAGGCCATGGATGCCGCAAGGCGCCAACGGGCGCTTGACATGCAATTTGAAAAGGCCCGTCGCCTGGTGGCTAAGGAGCCTCCCTCTGGGGAACCCTTTGTCCTGCCACTCCCAAGAAGGGACTTGTCTGCTCTTATGGCAGAAGAGGTTGACTCTCAGAACCTGTCCCCAGACCGGTCCTTTTCCGAACCTCCTTCCCCTGCCAACCCGTGGTTTCCTTGAGCAAGAACCGGCCCAGGATTGACCTTCCCAGGGGGACGGACCCATTGATGCTGATGGTGACTCAGACCCAGATCCCGAGCTGTCCCCTAGAATGCAGGCAATAGTGGAACGTGCCATAGGAAAGGGCATTGCTGATGCCATGCGGGCACGTGATAAGCAGTTGGCTCCCTCCGTTCCCCCAGGTCAGGGTGGGCTCCCACCTGCCAAGCAGGTACATCATCCATCCTTGGAATCCTCCGTTGTTAGCGAGGCCTCGGCCTTGGAGGCAACGGATCCTATAGAGCAGGGCCTGTCCGAAGATGAAGACCTCTCTCTGGACGCTCCTTCCTTCTCCGGCCTGTTCAAGCCCAGCTTGTTTAAGTCAGTCCTCCGCAAGGTGAAGGCCACCACTATGGTAGGCATTAAGCAAAAACCCACTCAACCCCAGACTGATTCGACCCCAGTCAACCCGAATGCAGTCATGTTTGACGCCCCAACTTCCCAGCAAGAGTTGGTTCCAGTTCCGGGTTTGTTCCTAGACCTTATCCAGCATCAGTGGGTTCAGCCAGCCACCTTGTCCTCTCCTAGCGGGGTGGACAAGAAACCGTACACCATGGAGCCTGTCCTGGAAGATCTCTTGGCTCTCCCGGCCATAGATCCTCCCATCACGGCTCTTACTTCTAATGCCTCCCTGCCTGCAGACCTGTCTGAAGGCCTCAAGGTGGAAGACAGGAAGGCTGACAAAGTCTGTCACAAAACTCACCTGGCGGCGGCCTGGGCCATTAGCACCTCGTCTTCAGCCTCTTTCTTTAGTAGGGCCGTGGTCATCTGGTCGCATGACATCTTAAATAAGATTCCCGCAGGGGATGCCCGGCTCCATCAGGACGTGACCAAACTCATCGCTGTGTCGCAATACGCTGCTGACGCGGCCCTCAATGCCACCAAATTTGCCTCTAGGGCTCTAGCCGCGAACGTCACCTCCCACCATCTGCTCTGGCTCCGACATTGGCAAGCGGACCAGAAGCACAAGTGGAAATTGGCTTCGGCTCCCTTCAAGGGATCTAAATTATTCGGTGAAGTCCTGGATTCCTTTCTTATTGAATCGAAAGACAAAAGGAAGGTCCTTCCCTCAACTTCTAAGAAACAGGACCGCAAGTCCACACCCTATGCGAGGCGGCAGTCCTTTCGGCCCTCAGAACCATCCACATCTAACTCCTACTACCCCTCTAACAGAGCAACTGGGCAGCAGGGGGAGAGGCCTCAGGATAGGTCTTCCTTTCGAGACAGAGGAAGACAGCAGTTTGGCTTCTGCAAATTCAATTGCGGAGGCGCCTACAACAGGCCCTTCTGGAAGTCCAAGTGACTCCCCGAGCTCATCACCCATAGGGGGCCGACTTCAGCTGTTTGCCTCCCATTGGGCTCAGATGGCTCACAATGCCTAGGTCCTGCAGGTGGTCTGGGAGGGTCTATCCCTAGAATTCCTATCCCCTCCTCCCAGGAACTTTATCAGGTGCCCCACTCCGACATGTCCCACCAAGAGGGAGCAGATGAACCAGGAGGTTCTCCACCTCCTGGAGATCAATTCCATCGAACAGGTTCCCCCGGACCAGGAGGGGAGCGGGTTCTACTCCATTCTCTTCCTGGTACCGAAGAACTCGGCGGTGGGGGGGGGGGTGGAGGGCCATCTTGGACCTCAAGAACCTCAACAGGCACATCGCCTACCTGAGGTTCAAGATGCAGTCCCTCCAGTCCATCCTGGCGGGGATCCTCCTCACGTCCATCTATCTACGGGAGGCTTACTTACACATCCCCATTCACCCCCGTCACCGGAAGTTCCTGTGCTTCTTCTATGCAGGCCGCCACTTCCAGTACAGGGCCCTTCCATTCAGCCTATCCTCGGCCCCCAAGAACTTCACCAAGGTTCTGGCGGTAGTGGCAGCCCATCTCCGCCGCAGGCCCATAAGGTTCTAATGCTACCTGGACGACATCATTATCCAGTCATCGTCCAGGCAGCAGGCCTTGCGGGATCTACAGATTACCATGAGGACCCTCAAACACCACGGGTTCTCCCTGAATCTAGAAAAAAGTCACCTTACCCCTACTACCAACATCAATCACTTGGGGGCGGTGATAGACACCATATCCTGCAGGGTGTTCCTCTCCCAAGACAGGTTACAGGCCCTCAGGTCCATGACTCTCTCCGTACTGCACGCAAGACAGGTTCCGATTGTCCTCCTCTCACAGCTGTTGGGGAAGATGATCTCCTGCCTGTCGATCGTCCCCTGGGCACGCCTCTACTCCAGAACCCTGCAGTGGCTGCTCCTACTTCACCAGAGGGCCAACAGGAGCAACTCGCCAAGGCTGATTTCGGTACCCCCGTCCGTCAAGAGGTCGCTCTGGTGGTGGACATCTCCAGCTCTGACCAAGGGACACCTGTTCAAGTGGTCATCACCACTGATGCCAGTCTCACAGGTTGGGGAGCGCATATGGATCATCTCGTGGTCCAGGGCAGGTGGTCCCCAGTGGAGTTGCGTTGCAGCATCAATCTTCTGGAGCTGCGAGCTGCGAGGTTGGCCCTTCGTCATTTCCATCATCACATACGTCGCCGTCATGTCCTATTGATGACGGACAACGTCGCCACGAAAGCGCACATCAACAGCCAGGGCGGCACCAAGTCCAAAAGACTGATGGTGGAGGCGGAAGCCTTGGAACTCTGGGCAGAGCGGCACCTGGAGTCGATCCGCTCCGACCACATCTCCAGCGTGGACAATACCCAGGTGGACTGGCTGAGCAGGACCACCATCAACTCTGCAGAATGGTGGCTGGATCCTGCTCTGTTTCATCAGCTGTCCCGCAGGTTCGGACTCCCTCAGGTCGACCTGTTTGCGACAAAAGCCAACGCTCACCTGCCGTGCTTCTTCTCCCACTTCCACTGTTCGGGAGCAGAGGGAACATACGCTCTTCGCTGCAGCTGGCCTCACGGCCTCCTCTACATGTTTCCTCCTCTGCCACTCCTTCCCCATCTTCTAATCAAGATCATAGAAGAGAGGGCGGAAGTGCTCCACATGGTTCCCCATTGGCCCCGTTGGTCGTGGTTCACCGACGTAGTCAGCCTGTCAGTGTCCCCGCCGTGGCAGATTCCCCCGGACCAGGTCTCCCTCAGCCAGGGGCCCATTGTCCATCCGGAACCCCAGTGGCTACAGTTGCCATCTGGCACTTGAGGGGGATCTGCTAAGGGCTGAGGGTCTGTCAGAGGACGTCGTCAACACCATACAAACGGCTCAGCGTCCGTCGATGACTCGAATCTACAACTCCACCTGGGCTACCTTCGCCCAGTGGTGTGAGGGCTCAGGACTCGACCCTGCCACTGCTCCAGTGGCTAGGGTGCTGGACTTTCTACAAGGGGGCCTTGGGAGGGGTCTCGCTCCGGCCACGCTTCGTCGCCAGGTGGCGGCTTTGTCCACCGTTTGAGCAGGAGACCCTTCACTTACTCTCAGCAGGGTTCCTAGGGTACGCTGCTTCCTCAAGGGCGCCTCTAACATCCGGCCCCCCACGGTCCATCATTACCCAACATGGCAACTCTCTGTGGTGCTACAAGTCCTCACGGGTCCACCGTTTGAGCCTCTCCAGACGGCTTCTCTCAAGCATCTTTCATTAAAGGCTTCCTTTCTTATCGCCATCACCTCTGCCCGTTGGATCTCTGAGTTGGTGGCCCTGTCAATTCGCCAGGACTTATGCGTCGTCCATTCCGACAGGGTCATTTTGCAGCTTGATCCAACCTTTCTCACCAAGGTCAACTCCTGGTATCACAGGGCACAGGAGGTTGTCTTACCGAACTTTTGCCCGCGTCCTTCCCATCCGAGTGAGTGCAAGTGGCACAAGCTTGACGTGCGACGAGCACTGAAGATCTACGTCCATCGCACCTCAGAATTCCGGAAATCCGAGGCCCTCTTTATATCCTTCCAGCCCAGATCTCTGGGAAAGAAGGTCTCTTCTTCTACGATTGGCAGATGGCTCAGGGCCTGTATCGCATCTGCGTATGAACTACAGTTGAGAGCGGTGCCTCTTCGTATAACGGCTCACTCGACATGCAGTGCTGCGACCTCAGCGGCCTGGGCCATGCAAGCCCCAATCGAGGAAATCTGCAGGGCAGCCGCGTGGTCTACGCTGTCTCCATTCGTTAGACACTATAAACTAGACACGTTTGCCTCAGCTGAGGCAGCCTTTGGCAGGCGGGTGCTGCAGGCAGTGACTTCTTCTGCCATATCCCATGACTCTGATTCTGCCCGCCCAGATGGACATTAACTTGGGTATGTCCCATTGCTTGGACTTTCCAAGCGGTGTGCAGGAGAACAACCATTGGTCTTACCTGAAGGGTCCTTCTCTGCACACCGCGGGAGAGTCCAACCCACCCTGGTCTGTCCGGGGATACGGGGTCATCGTGTCAACATGATTCCATTCTACAGTCATCTTCAGCTGCATCTCAACGGCCAAAGTGTCTCAAATTTCTGGGGATTAGGCACGCCTGGAGGCGTGGCCAAGGAAAAGTCTTTCCTCAGTTCCAGGGCAACCAGACTGAAATAACCCATTGCTTGGACTCTCCCGCAGTGTGCAGAGAAGGACCCTTCAGGTAAGACCAATGGTCATTCTCAACCTTGGCCACTTGAAGATGGGTGGACTTCAACTCCCAGAATTCCCCAGCTACACTATGCTGTCTGGGGAATTCTGGGAGTTGAAGTCTACCCATTTTCCAAGTTGCCAAGTTTGAGAAACACTGTCCTAGACATTAGCCATGATGCCAAACTGGCCTGATGAATTTACAAGTCTTGTTCAGACATTCATAGTGAAACTTCAAAACCTGAACCCACTATAGATGTACATTATAGAGGTGAGGATTGCATGCATGCCTTGTTCGCCTTCCCCAGATAAATTTTCTCAAATGTTGGAATTTGGTTTGCATCCATAATGAACTATGAGTTTCTTGTTGAAGCAGGGGAGGTGGGCCCCAGAGGCATCTTGGAAATGAAGAAGATTGTAATCAAGCCTCTTGCTTAGCAACATTTCATTTAATAATTTTAATATTTAGGGAAAAACATCATATCAGGCAGCATATGAAGAAATCCTGCTTTAACTTAAGGACTTGCTGCTGAAATGTCTTTCAAAGGAAAAGAGAATGCATGCAAAATTCTTGGGATTCATTGTTTAGTTGGGTTTATTTAGTTTCAAGGCATGCTCTTCTACCAATGTCAGAACATCCCGCTAGAGATTTACTCCCTCCCTGGCATCCTAAACCTCCAATAGATTCTAAGGGAAGACATCATAAAGAAACTCTTCCCATTGGCTGTTTTGCAGCCAAGGAGACTGATGGAAAGACATGTAACAGAAAATATCACTGGAGCAGAACATTTTCCTCTATCCAACTATAAAGTTCAACACACTGCCAAGGGAAAAAATACCAAAGATATGAAAAACAGAAGACTTTGTTGCAAGAGAAGGAAGTTTCTGGGCAATTGTGAAGCAACTCTAAACACAGTTTTAGATTGTTCAACATCAGTTGCTAATGGTCTAGCCTTTCATCATGTTATTGAATGTTACTGAATCTACTTATAGAATAATCACTGCCATATCATATCCAGCCAATTTATACAATGTCTGTTACAATTTGCCAAAACAGATACAAGCTATGGTATCTGGCTTCAAAAACCCAGTGTGAGAGTTAAAGGTTATTTTTTGTACATTATCCTAAAATAATGTACAAGTCAGATCAGGATACTGTTATCCTGATTTTTCACTTTTTAAAACTTTACCCTATAGGTTATGATACTAACGTGTGTGTTAAAATGCACATTTCCCCATTAAATGCATATACTACCATTATAAATCTTTATGAAGTATAAATCTTTATAAACTTTATAAATCTTTATGAAGTGGATTTTTAAATGAAGATTAATGTGGGAACATAACTGAAGAACTTATGAAAGATTCATTACATGGTTGCAAACCAGACGCAGACTGAAAACAGTCTGATCCATCTATCGCTAATGAGTGTTTTTAACTCTTGATACTTAATCAGAGTGAACAACTGCAAGCTTTGAGAATTTTTTTTTTTTGCTGAGTCCTGTTCTAACTCAGCAGAATTGGGATTCCCCATTTTTTTGGAGGTGTTAATCAGTCTTCAGCATTCCTTGTACAACCCAGTTGATGAAATATGTTAATGGAAGGAGACGAGAAGGAGTGCGACATGTCTGAAGGCTGAAAGTGCTGCAAATTGAAAAATGAGTTATGACTGATAGATTTAGTAGGGTTCCCGTTGGGCAATTATATTCCGTGAGGGTCCTTCATTGTATAATGTGCTATCAATTTTCACTTTATACAGTAGAGGGGATAATGACTTCAGGTGCAGAGTGTAAGCAGGTTAAAGTCTTTTTCTCTTGTTCTCTCTTGGCTGGGAGAATAGAACAGTGATTGTTTAGCTTCTGACTTTTCTCCCACAGTTCTTACATTTAGATTCAGAGGTACATTTTTGCATGCATGGCAGATTTGATCTGTACCACCATTCTCTTGGAGAACTCCTTAACTTATCTCTAAACACTTTATGTTCTCATAAATATAAAAAACAAGGTGGTCAAGTTTTTCCCCAGATAAGACAGTTTATGTAACTTTGACTCCATCCCTAACATGTAGGATTGCTGGTAAAACCTTCAGATAAGAAGGGAAACTTAACTCTTTTAATGTCGTAATATTTTAAACTTGGGGGGGGAGGCAGAATTATGCTAAGCTCAGACAACACTAAATAAAAGGAATGTATCACCCACCTAGTTAAAACAACCACAGATCCTGTAGTTCCATGCAGTTTTCTTGGAAATGTTTGCTACTGGTTTGGGGAGTATATTCTAATTTTCTTTTTTTTTTTATTGAAAAGTTTAGAAAAAAATCTTTTACAATTGTTTACCTCCCCTCCCCCACCATCCCCTCCCGAACCCAACCCCCCCACCTCCCCTCCCACTTTCCAGAACAAATACAGGGTATAAATCTTTAACAAAGATGTTCTAAAATAAACTTTAAAAAAAAGTTAGTATCATCTTTCAATTGAGCTTTAACTCCTCTTTTGTTAGGCTAACTCAGATTATATCATTCCTTGCTTCTTCAATCATAAACTATCTGGAATTTCTTAGTCTCATATTTATTTTGAATATAGTCAATCCATCTTCTCCACTCCAGTTTATATTTCTCATTTGAGTGGTCCTTAAGATATGCTGATATTTTAGCCATCTCTGCTATGTTTGTGACTTTTAATGTCCATTCTTGAATAGTAGGAAAATCTTCCTTTTTCCACTATTGCGCTACCAATAGTCTTGCTGCAGTTATTAAATGCAAAATCAAATTAGTCTCTATAACAGTACAACCAGTAGTTATACCTAACAAGAATAACTGAAGGATAAACTTTATCCTTTTTAAAGAACATTTTGCATAATCCACTATATTTTTATCCAAAATGCTTTTACCTTTTTACAAGTCCACCATATATGGTAATATGTAGCATCAACACAATCACATCTCCAGCATTTAGGTTGTAAATTCGGATACATGCAAGCCAGTTTTTTAGGATCTAAATGCCATCTATAAAACATCTTATAAAAGTTCTCTCTCAGATTTTGGGCTTGCGTGAATGTTACATTTCTTACCCATATCTTTTCCCATGTATCCAACATTACTGGTTCTTCAAAGTTTTGTGCCCACTTTATCATACAGTCTTCAACTAATTCTGTTTCTGAATCCATTTTTATTAATACATTATATAGTCTCTTTATATGCATTTGACTTTGATCCCTAATTTGTTTTAGTAAATTATCCTCATTTTGTGTAAAACCAATTTTTTGATCTTTTTTCCATCTGGCCTGTAATTGCCCATACTGAAACCATGTTTGAATTACCTTTTCCTCTCTTAAAACATTCAAGGGTTTTAATTGTAATACACCTCTTTCTAAGGTGAGAAGCTATTTGTATGTAGTTACATCCTGTTTTTGTACTATATTTATGTTTTCTATTGCATGTCTAGGAATTGCCCACATAGGTATCTTATCATTTAGTTTGTATTGATATTTTTTCCAGACCCGCAGTAGAGCATTCCTTAAAATATGACTTTTAAAATTCTTATCCACTTTTTTGTCATATAGCAAGTAAGCATGCCAACCATATACCAAATCATGCCCTTCAATATTAAGTATTCTATCATCTGTTAAGTTAATCCAGTCACTGATTACTGATAAAACTGCTGCTTCATAATATAGTTTTAAGTTTGGCAATTTCAAACCTCCTCTCTCACATACATCTTGCATTATTTTTAGTTTTATTCTCGGCTTCTTCCCTGCCCAAACAAATTTATTAATGCCCTTCTGCCATTCTAGCAAATTTGCACCTTTTTTTAAGTATTGGTATCATTTGAAAAAGAAATAAAAATTTAGGCAAAACATTCATTTTCACTGCTGCTATTCTTCCCAACAAGGATAATTGTAATTTTTCCCAATTTTTCATCTCCGTCTGTATACTACGCCATAGTGGCTCATAATTATACTTGTATAGTTTCCCATTTGAGGTTGAGATGTAGACTCCTAGATATTTGACCTTTTTAACTATTTCATATCCTGTCATTCCTTCTAATTCTTCCCTTTGATTAGTGTTCATATTTTTAACTAGCATCTTTGTTTTTCCTAAATTTATTTTAAATCCAGATACTTGGCCATATTGATTAATCATATTCATTAAAACCTTGCTAGATTCCTGTGGTTGGGTTAATGTTATAACAAAATCGTCCGCAAATGGATGTAATCTATATTCTTGATGCCTAATCTTGATTCCCTGTAAATCATCTGATTCCCGTATTTTATTGAACAATAATTCCAGGGTTATAATAAACAATAATGGGGATTGGGAGCAACCCTGTCTTGTACCTTTCTCGATTTTAAATGGGTCTGTTAAACTTCCATTGACTATAATTTGTGCTGTTTGTTCCTGATATATTGCTTTAATTGATTGTAAAAAGTACACTCCTATTTGCATCTTTTGCATTATTTTCATTAAAAATTGCCAGTTCACTCAATCAAAGGCTTTCTCAGCATCTAAAAATATAAGCGCTGCAGGGATTTGATTATTCTTTCCCAAGTATTCCAGTATATTAACAATTTGTCTTACATTACTTCTCATTTGTCTCCCTTGTATAAAACAGGTTTGATCATTATGAATCAATTGCTGAATAACCAACATTAACCTATTAGCTAATATTTTAGTGAAAATTTTATAATCTATATTAAGTAATGATATAGGTCTATAATTTTTTGGTTGACTAAGATCTTGATCTTCTTTAGGTATCAGGGATATGAAGGCTGTCTTCCAAGATGGGGGTATCTTCCATTCCATTTGGATCTTATTAAATAATTCCTTAATAATTCCATTTCTAATTGTAAATTTTTGTAATAAGCCGCTGTCAAACCATCTGTACCCGGTGCTTTCCCTACCTTTAGCTGTTTAATTACCTGGAGAATTTCCCCCAAAGTTATTGGTTGATTCAATCTTTCCCTCTGCTCATATTTAACTATGGGTATTTTTTCTTTGTCCAGGTATCTATCTATATCTAAGCCTTGTATTTTGTCGTTCATGTACAGTCCTGTAAAAAATTCACGAAAGGTCTTTTGAATCTCATCCTGTTGATACACTTCCTTCCCTTTATAATGTATTTTCGATATATTGAGAGATTTCTGTTTCTTCCTAATCAAATATGCTAACCATCTACCAGAATCGTTTGCATTACAAAAAGTATTATGTTTTGCATATAACAAATTAGTAGCCACCTGGTCTGACATCAGCATATTAAATTGCACTCTTAATAAAGTAATTGCTTCTTTAATCTTCTTATCTCCTGGGTTTAATATTAATTCCTGTTCTCTCTTCCTGATCTCTTCCTTTAGTTCAGTTCTTTTCCCCCCCTGTTTATGTCTATGTAACCTATTTAAATTTATTAGGACTCCTCACATGTACGCTTTACTTGCGTCCCAGACCATTTCCATAGATGTACCCTTATTCATATTAAAAACAAAATATTCTCTTAACAATTTTTTACATTCATTAATACTTTTCTCATATCTAACTAAATTTTCATTTAATCTCCAAGTCCTTCTTGCTTCCATCCCAAATTCCAGCTCCATCCAAATCGGATTATGATCTGATAAAGCTCTGGAACGTATCTTTGTCTTCTTTACCCTAGAAAGCAAATCATTTGTTGTTAGTATAAAATCAATCCTAGAAAAGGATTGATGTCTATCAGAGAAAAATGTAAAGTCATGTTCTTTTGCATTCTCTTCTCGGCAGATGTCTCTCAGATCAAAATCATCCATTATATCGAAAAAGACTTGGGTAGTTTCGCTCACGTTTGGATACTTTGCAGAAGACCCTTCTTGTCTTTCTTGGTATCCAAAACACCGTTCCAATCACCCATTAATATGCAAGATCTATAGTCCCAGTGTATTAACTTAGTATGGAGTGTTTTATAAATTTTTTCTTTTTGTTGATTGGGAGCATATATTCCCATTAGAAGCATCTTTTTCTCTTCTAATATCAGTTCTATTGCAATATATCTTCCTAGACAGTCTGCTTCAATTAATTCGGCTTCAGGTCCTTTCTAAAGTAAATAACTATACCATTTTTCTTCTCTGGGGCGGAGGCTACAAAGTGTTGTCCAAGTCTTGTATTGATCAGATATTTCTGGTCAGTTGATGTAATATGAGTCTCTTGCAGGCAAATTATGTCATTTTTAAATTGTTTCAAATAATGATTTATTTTCTTCCTTTTCTGTGGGGAGTTTAAGCTGTTAACATTCCAGATTAAGAACTTAGTTATCATCTTTAGCTCCCTGAAGCTTTTTAAGAGCCACCTGAAAATCCTGTAGTTTGGCTTTTGGCCTGGCTCCTCCCACTGTTTCTGAGCTAAAACCTGTAAGTTCTTGGATGGTAGCGTGTGCTTGTTGCAAAGCTTATTGCTTTTTAAACTCTTGTTCCATTCGCCTAGTAAGCACGCAGGTTTGTCTTTGCTCCTTCGCTCCTTCTAGTTCTGAGAGAGGAAGTTGATCCAGCCTTGATGATCCTTGGGTATCTTGCTGTCTGTCCTGTCCTTCTTGTTCTCTTTCTCTGGGTCCTGGAGGGGGGGATGTCCAGCCTTCAGTATATTATTACAAAAGTCTTGACCCTTCCATACTGAATTAAGACAATATCTTTGCCCCTGGTAAGTGACTGCTAACCCGGCTGGGGCCTCCCATCTGAATTGTAGCTGACGATTTTTGAGTTCATCAACTAAAAAGACATAGTCTTTCCTTGATCTCAACATTTTGGGTGGTATTTCCTTCAAAACAGTCACCTCCTGACCCCCAATTTGCAGCTTGGTTTTGTAAGACTCTTGCAATATCGAATTCCTCATATCTCTCGTGGCAAAATAGACCACAATGTCTCTTGGGAGTTGCTTTTGTCTGGCGAGCCAGGAATTAATATGGTATATCTTGTCAATCTGCCAATCGAAAATCCCTCCTGACCGTCTCATCAATTGATCAAAAGCTTCTGAGAAGATCTGCTTCAAATTTTCTTGGTTTTTCTCTTTGAGGCCTCTTATCCTTAAAGCAAATTCCATTTGTCTGTACTGCAACATTATAATTTCATTTTCTGCATCACCAGCCTTTTGTTTGACCACGTCCATTTTCGTTACCAGGTTAATATTGGAATCATTAAGATCTTCCAATTTATCCTCAATTCCTGATACATAACCCAATAAGCATTTAAAAGCCTCTAAAATATCATCTCTAATTTGTTGATTACGAATCTGGACCGAATTTATAATTTCTTCTGACAGTTCCTTAAGGGCAACAGATATTTTTTCCTGTATTTTAATTTTCATCGCAGCTGCATGATTTTTTAAAGCCTCAGGTAAGGCCACACTTGGTTCTTTTTGCAGTATTTCTTGAGTCAAAGGTGCCCTGTAGGAGTAGGAGGGGGTGGGGGGAGTAGTGACTGTAATTTAGATCCCAGAGCAGGTGAATTGTCAGCGCTTTTAGAGGCATTTATTTTTTGCTGCTTAGAGGCCATTTCTCATTTAATCTTCTCCACCCAATTACTAAATCCAGGCAAGCCGCTTGTCCAGCAATTACTATTTAGTTTAGTAATAAATCACTACTGAATTAATAATCTTTAATGGTCTGAGCTCTGTGAAACTCTGTAACATCAGAGCCTGACCCTGCCTACAAAGCTGTTCGGCGCCATTTTCTTGTGTTTTTGGCAAATAGTTTATCAGAAGGAATTTTTTAAAAAATGGAGTTAAAGTCTGATACATACAATTAGAAGTTTTCCCGTATCAGTCTGCCCGTGTTGGAATCAGTAATAAATCAATCATTGAGCTGAGGGTGGACGTATGCCTTCGTTCTGCAAAAAGGCAGAAAAAGTCCTTGGCACAGAGAATTCACTGAGTTGCAGGGCGGCTCACACCTTCCACCCCCAGATTTATGTTCTGGGGGGTGGGTGTTGAATGGAGCACTTCCCAAACACAGCTTTCTCACCTCTTTTCCTATGCCCGGAGGAGAGGTAATCAAACTGTTAAACAGTTGATGGATGCTGTTTAGACAGTTTAATGCAGCCAAGGGTCCGGAGCTGTTAAAAAAAACAACTCCTCACAGACAACGCCCAAGTGTACTCTAATTTTCAAGTTGGGTCTATAATCCTGGAATTACCTTATGCTCTCCTGTCTGAGTAGAGCAAGCATCATTTTTGCCACTGGTATATAGCTACACTAATACCTGAATAAACGCAGACATTTTTTCTTATTCTACATTATTATAAGTCTCTTTGGAGTCAAGTGAAGCTTAGTTTCTCATTATGGTCTTTATGGGAATGGCAAAAGAAAATGTACAATAGAAGATCTTTCTGTCTTTTTCTTTTTCTGTCTCCATCATAATTGAAAATCTCAATGACTCCACCCTCAGCATTTACTAACCTTACCACATATGAACCCGAAGGACAGGAATAACTCTGTACCTGCAAAACTGACACAGCACTGTAACATGGGCCTGCAATTTTCACAGCTGTTCTTCCTGAATTCTAACCAAACATTCCATTGTGGTACTGAGAACACAGAGGGGATTTAAAGCTAGATCCAGCCATGTCCTCAATCTTATCTGCTTCTGTTTTGTTTCCACTTCTCCCGAGGTACGTTTGGTCATTGACCATCTGGGTGGGCTTGGCAGAATCTGCAATTGCTTTGACTTTTCAAAAATCTGCAATTTGGTTATTATTCATAGTTCAACTCCATACAAGTGTTGATTGCCCAACTTGGCATCTTCTGAGCCCATTAGAAATGCTTGAGGAATTTGGCCTTTGTGAATTCCAATTCCATCTGACCTTATTTGCACCTCGAGGTTAACACATGGAAGAGAATGTAGACAGCTGTTACTGCTCTAGTAACTTCACTACATACTTTGAAAGCATACATTTCAAGATGAAGCAAATGTAATTACGTGTATGTTCAAATTACTTAGTCATAGTTTTTTGCAATATTTTAAAATTGCAGATGAATGGGGAAATGGGATAGGACAGACCTATGTGTTTACAAATGCAGAAATGGTATGGAGCCCACATAAAACATATCTCCCTCCCATTCTATCAACATGAAAGATTCAGATACATGTGCTTGTCCACTTCTGAGGTTGATGTTGATGATTTCTAAGTGGGCAGAGATTTTAAAAAAGCCATTCTAAATTTCTAATCATCATATGTTCAGCTTAATGGACATAAAGAGCGATATGTTACTGATTACTGTTTATTTAAAGTATTTCTGACATGCAGTTCAGCCAATAAAGTTTCCAGAGCCAGTTTCAGATTAACACAAACAAGAAACTTCCTGATCCTAGGTTTACTCTGGAAGAAAAAGAATGAGGAAGGAAAAAAAATATAGGTAAACCCACTAATGTTAATATTCTAAAATTGTAAAATATTTGGTAGGGGTAAAATTGTTAAAACTTTTAAAGAAAGTCCAAATGAGCCTTCAAGAAAGAATCTGAAAATGAGTCAACTTCCTTGGATACAATTATTATAACACATCTAAAATTTATGGTTTTACTTGGAAGTAGGGATTGGGGGATTGACTATCAGGTATCTTCCTGGAATCTTCCACTATAGTGAAGATGTGAGGTGGGCCAGATCAATTCATCATTGTCATCATCCTGAGCATATGGTTCTTCTCAGAGCAATGATGACCTCTCTGAGATGGGAAATGAAGACAGGAAGGATAGATCTAGATCAGTTGATAAAAGCAGGAAGAAATGGAGTCAGCTGTTCCCCCACCATCTGCTGTTCCTTCTGAATTTCACCCTGCAAATAATTCCAGTGGTCTCTCTGGGAAGACCATTGCAGCAACACTTCATCTTTACTCCACATTCAACCTAAAAATCTCAATGCTTTCATCTCTCTACCAGGTAATCATCTAATTACCTTTTTCTGCCATCATCACTGGTACAAAAATGGAGATTGTGTGAAGATTTATCTGTTGAGAGGAAGATCCTTATACATTCAACATATCTGAAAGAAAGAAGGAGGTCATTTTCTGTCCCAAGACTGCTCCAGGATGCCTCGCCTTTTAAGCAGCTGCTGATACTCTTCTGAAATCAACTTGTTCTAAGCAGCATTCATCACTCCACTCCATCACAATTTATTGGTGGTGATTTTCTATTTCCAGCTGCTGATCTCATGACCTGGAAGGTTAAGATGGTTCTTATGCTACTGAACTTGGCATCTCTGAACTTTTAGAGTTATGAACTTGCCTTAGCTTCTTGTTTTCTCAGAAGAATGGAGTTTTTTCAAGAAAACAACAAAATTACATCCTGTGTACCTCAAGACCCCAGATTTGCCTGTAAAGCAATAGCAGAGAGTTTTAAACATGTTTTTTTAACCTTTTACTACCTTTCTCCAAATGCATCCACTGATAAACAAATACCCCAGATAATTTAGCATAGAAACACCACATCATGTGATATTTGACATTCTGATTGGTGATAAAGGTAAAGATTCTCCTTACACATATGTGTTAGTTGTTCCCAACTCTAGGTGGTGGTGCTCATCTCTGTTTCAAAGAGGAAGAGTCAGTGCTGTCAGAAGATGTCTCCGTAGTCATGTTGCTGGCATGACTAAATGCCGAAGGCACACAGAACACTGTTACCTCCCCATCAAAGATGGTTCCTATTTTTCTACTTGCAGTTTTACATGCTTTCAAACTGCTAGGTTGGCAGAAGCTGGGACAAGTAACAGGAGCTCATTCTGTTACATAGCGCTAGGGATTCAAACCGCTGAACTGCCGACCTTTCTGATCGACTGTCAGCCTCTGCTTTGCTGCTGCTTTGGCTGCCATTGTAATGGGGAGGGGGGCATGGTATTTGGGAGGGGAATCAGGATGTGCTGGAGGAAGATTCTAGATGCTGACCTGACCATCTTACTGCTCATGTGGAGGAAGGGAGTTTCCCGCCAAGGTTAACTGTCCGGCATTCTATCCTGGTGATGTCTTTTGAAGTTATCTCCCACCTGACAGTTGGGTGAGTTATAATTGGACTATGGACTAGGGTGCCAAGGGGAGGGGATTGAATTATACATGATATTCTTTGCTTTCACGCCTAATTAACCAGATTCAGCTTAGCTTTGCTACTGTTCGTTTATAATTAGTAAAAGTACACTTGATTTCAAACAGACAGGGCTCACAACTTGGGAGTCCTCCTGGACCCACAGCTGACTTAGAACATCATTTGTCGGCTGTGACCAGGGGGGCATTTGCCCAGGTTCGCCTGGTGCACCAGTTGCATCCCTACCTGAACCGGGAGGCACTCGCAACAGTCACTCATGCCCTCGTGACCTCAAGACTGGACTACTGCAATGCGCTCTACATGGGGCAGCCCTTGAAGAGTATTCGGAGACTCCAACTCGTCCAGAATGCAGCCGTGCGAGCGATTGTGGGTGCACCTCGGTACACCCACGTTACACCTATCCTCCGTGAGCTGCACTGGTTACCGATCGGTCTCCGGATACGCTTCAAAGTGCTAGTCATAACTTATAAAGCCCTTCATGGTATTGGACCTGGGTACTTGAGAAACCGCCTGCTGCCAATTACCTCCCAAAGACCCATTAGATCACACAGGGTCGGCCTCCTCCGGGTTCCGTCCACCAGCCAATGCCATCTGGCTACCACCCGGGGGAGGGCTTTCTCTGTGGCAGCTCCGGCCCTTTGGAATGAACTCCCCGCAGAGATTCAGACCCTCACCTCTCTCCAGGCCTTCCGGAAAGCCGTTAAAACCTGGCTGTGCCGGCAGGCCTGGGGTTGATGAGTTCCCCTCTCCTCTCGACCTGTGTGGCTGTGTGATTCTTGGTTATTTTAATCACTGTATTGTGTTCTATGTTCCCTTTCCCCCTTTGAGTTGTTCGCTGCACTGAGTCCCTCCCGGAAAAGGGCGGCATACAAATAAAATAAATCTAAATCTAAATCTAAATGGAATTGAGTGGTTTCTTTCCTGATTATTAAATGAAGTCGCACCTGACAATAAGCTGAATCTGACCTCGCACCCAACCAGGAGCGAACAACTACCGAGGGGGGTGCCCTCACAAGAAGAAAAGAAAATGTCTTTGAATGAAAGCGACTAGGAGGAAGAAGTGGGGGCAGCGGCGGGACCATCTCTAACAGAAAGACTAGCCGAATTGAGAGTGGAAGAACCTGCTGTCCATCCCAGATGGATTTGGGGAGTGGGACAGAAAGAGGAACCTGAGGAATTACAAGCTGGAGTCATGAGAAGGAGGCCAAAGAAAAAACCAGCGGCTGACTGGAGTGGCACTGGAGAAGAAGACTACAAAATCTCCCACACCATGAGGCTCCTCGAAGAGGCATGGAGTGAACGTCGAATTCGAGAGAGAGCTGTGGAAAGGGAGCCAACAGAGGAGCTGGAGAAAAGGTACTCAATGCATAGCTTAAGGGAAACTGGAGGGGCTGAAGGGGGTTGTGCACAAGAACACCCAGAACCAGCTTCCCCCCCGGCGGCTAGAGACATTCAAAGAGCAGGGGGGGGGGCAGGTGACGCCGGATGGCTAAGGTCCCACCCTTAAGCGTAAAATATGATGGGGAACCCAGAGGCCTCGGGTTGTTTATCATTCAGGTTTCCATATTTATATGGAAATATATGGGCCTGATTTAGAGACAGATGAAACTAAAGTGAGAATGGTGTTAATGGCCTTGGAGAAGAAAGCAGCTGACTGGATGGTTGGGCTACATAAAAGCAATTCCCCTCTCCTGAGGAATTTTGATGAATTTATGGCAGCCATGAGAAGAAGGTTCGACGACCCTTTGACCGAGCGTCGTGCTAGGCTGAAATTTACGGCCCTTAAGCAGGGAAAGAAAACTGTGCCCGACTATGTGCAGGAATTTCAGGAATTGTCAGCCTATATGAGGGGGTGGTCGGAAGAGGCCTTTCTGGATCAATTCGCTGATGGCTTGGATAAAGATGTATACCAGCAATGTATAAACAAACGCCTGCCCCGTCGTTTAGACGCTTGGTATGAAAACACGGCAGACGTGGAATTGGATTTAGTCAGACTTCGTTGCATGAGAGAGGGAGAAGTAGAGAAATTCCCCCCATGCCTCCTAACCCCCCCCCCCACACCCAAGGAGTGAAGGCAGGGGAGGTTTTGCGGGCAAAGCCAAGCCTTTTACTTGTTTCTGCTGTGGAAAGGAGGGGCATCGGGCTATGAATTGCCGCGTCAAACTGACTCAACCCGCTCCACCCCCCTGGAGGGAGGGGAAACTGGAGAAGACTACAGGCAAGAGGAAGGAGGCTGCCTTCGCTTCTGAGAATATTTCTTGACGCTTTGAGCCAGAGGAGGAGGGAGACGGAAGCCCCAGCTCGTCTGACGAATCTGATGATGAGAATTCTCATCGCTGGGTAAGTTCCCGATCTGGCCCTATGTTTATCCCAATTGAGCTTAGAGTGCCCTCTTCTGGCGCAACAGAGAAACTTCTAGCCCTATTAGATTCTGGCTGTTCAATTCAATTCAATTCAATTCAGTTCAGTTCAATTCAATTCAATTCAATTCAATTTATTAAATTTATATGCCGCCCTTTCCCCCCGAAGGGGACTCAGGGCGGCTCACAACTCGAACCGGGGAGGGGAATACAGACAAAAGAAGCAACAACATAACAATATATAATTTAAAAGCTCACAACAGTCATACCATTCGAGACGGGGGCAACAGCTCTTTAGCCCCAGGCCTGTCGGAACAACCAGGTTTTGAGGGCTTTGCGGAAGGCCTGGAGGGTGGTGAGGGTTCGAATCTCCACGGGGAATTCGTTCCAGAGGGTCGGAGCAGCCACAGAGAAGGCTCTCCTCCAGGTAGTCGCCAGTCGACACTGGCCGGCGGATGGGATTCGGAGGAGGCCTAATCTGTGGGATCTAATCGGTCTAGTGGAGGTAATTGGCAGCAGGCGGTCTCTCAAGTACCCAGGTCCAATACCATGAAGGGCTTTATAAGTAACGACTAGCGCCTTGAAGCGTATCCGGAGACCAATAGGCAGCCAGTGCAGCTCGCGGAGGATAGGTGTTACGTGGGTGAACCGAGGTACACCCACAATCGCTCGCGCGGCTGCATTCTGGACAAGCTGAAGTCTCCGAATACTCTTCAAGGGCTGCCCCATGTAGAGCACGTTGCAGTAGTCCAGTCTAGAGGTCACAAGGGCACGAGTGACTGTTGTGAGGGCCTCCCGGTTCAGGTAGGGACGCAACTGGTGCACCAGGCGAACCTGGGCAAATGCCCCCCTGGTCACAGCCAACAAGTGGTGTTCAAGAGTCAGCTGTGGGTCCAGGAGGACTCCCAAATTGCGAACCCTGTCTGAGGGGGGTACTGTTTGACCCCCCAGCCTGAGAGATGGAACACTTGGCCAATTAGTAGGAGGGAAGCACAGCAGCCACTTGGTCTTATCTGGATTGAGTACAAGCTTGTTAAGCCCCATCCAGTCCCTAACAGCCTCGAGGCACTGGCACATCACATCATGTTCCCGTTGTATGATAAGCCCTGAGATGGTGGAGAAGCTGGGCTTGAAATTAAAGACTTTAAAAATCCCTATTGCTTTTTGCCAAATTGATGGTTCTATTGCGGGAAGCGGCCCTGCTCATTTTTCCACTGAGCCCATTGAAATGTGGATGGGTACCCACCAAGAATTAATAACTTTTATTGTGGCGCCAGGGATGGATCAGCCCCTTATCTTAGGACTCTTTGTATTGTCTTATTTATTTCCCTTTCCCTGTTTATTGTGAGCTGCCCGGAGTCCTTCGGGAGTGGGCGGCATACAAAACTAATAAACAAACAACAACAACGACTCCCCTGACTCCATAGATGGAACCCACGCTTAACTGGAGAGAGGATTGGTTACGGATTCGAACAACCACACCCCCTGAGAGGAAAGTTGAAACTCCAGACTCTGATACTACTACCCCCACACTGGCAGCCAGAGGGCAGGAGAAAATTGAGGGGGAGGAACGAATTCCAAAGGAATATTGGGACCCCAAGGATGTTTTTAGTGAGAAATCTTCTGATAAATTGCCCCCTCACAGGCCCACAGATTGCACCATTGATATTTTACCTGGAGTAAAGCTTCCAAAGCCCCAAATATATTCAATGTCCCCTAGAGAAATGGAGGAAATGAGGGAATTCATTGATAAAAACTTGAAAAGGGGTTTCATTGAGCCAGCGAGGCCCAAGGTGGCAGCGCCAGTATTGTTCAGAGAAAAGAAAGATGGCTCCCTCAGATTGTGTGTGAATTTCAAAAACTTGAACTGCATCTCAGCTCAGAACCTGTACCCATTACCACTGATGGACATGCTGGCCCAACTGGGGAAGGGCCGTATTTTCACTAAATTGGACCTAAGAGAAGCATACTATAGAGTCAGGATCAAGGAGGGGGATGAATGGAAAACTGCTTTCAACTGCCCCCTTGGTTGTTTCCAATTTTGGGTAATGCCATTCTGCCTCCAGGGGGCGCCAGCGGTTTTCATGCAGCTAATTAATGAGGTTTTACATGACCATCTTTACAAAGGAGTTACCGTCTATTTAGATGATATCCTTATTTACATGGAGACACGTGAAGAACACGTGAGGCTTGTTCGCACAGTGCTGAAAAAACTCCGGGCGGCTGAACTCTACGCCAAATTATCCAAGTGCGAATTCCATCAGGAGCAGGTTGATTACCTGGGCTATCGCATCTCCCACAGGGGCATTGAAATGGACCCAGCTAAGGTCAAAGCAGTCACCGAGTGGGAGGCCCCTTGTACACGTAAGCAATTGCAAAAGTTTTTGGGTTTTGCTAATTTCTATTGTCAATTTATTCCCTCCTTTGCTAAGATAGCTCTCCCAATCACTAACCTCCTTACATATAAAGGAGGGGCCAAATCAAAACCTAGCAAGCCGCTGGATTGGACTATGGACTGTCAAGCTGCTTTCGAGAAGTTAAAGCACCTTTTTGCGGAGGAACCAGTCCTGAAACACCCAGACATGGACACACCGTTTGTGGTCCAAGCTGATGCCAGTGACGTGGTGGTGGGAGCTGTACTACTTCAAGCTAATAGCCAAGGTAAATTACAACCCTGTGCTTACACCTCTCGCAAACTAACCGACACGGAGAGACGTTGGGCCATTTGGGAGAAAGAAGCTTTTGCTGTTCGCTGGGCTTTGTCCACATGGCGCCATTTTCTGGAGGGCGCCAAACACCCTTTCGAGGTGTGGACTGACCATAAAAACTTGGAAGCTTTGAGAACCCCCAGGAAACTTTCTTCTAAGCAGATGCGCTGGGCTCAGCATTTCAATAGATTCAATTTTACCTTGAAATACATTCCAGGGGGGGAAAACTTTATGGCTGATGCTTTGTCCACACTCCCTCAGTATAACTGTTCTAAGCTCAGTGCGGTCCAGCCTGTCATTCCCGCAAAGAGCCTCGCTGCTCCTGTTGTTACTAGAAGTCAAGCAATTTCTAAGGTGGAGGTCACTCAGGACTTTCTTTCTAACCTAAAAAAGGCCCTTACTAGAGATGACTGGTTCCAACAGCACATGAATGAATGCACTATGAAGGATGGATTGCCTTGGATTGGGACGAAGTTATACGTTCCTCTATCCATTAGACCCAATGTTCTTCAACGGACTCATGACTCCTGGATGGCTGGGCATTTTGGATTCGTCAAGACTCTACACCTCATCAAGCGGCAATTTTGGTGGCCCTCTTTGAAAAAGGACATTGAAAAATATGTTGCCAGTTGTCCCGTGTGTGCTGCTGCTAAATGCCCTCCAGGTAAGCCCCAGGGGTTACTCCAGGCGGTGGCTCGCCCAGTGGCCCAGTGGAAGGAGATGGATTTCATTGTCGAGCTTCCTGAGAAATCCTGAGATCCATGGATTTCATTGTCGAGCTTCCTGAGAGTCAGGGACACACTGTCATCTGGGTTGTTATGGACTTATTCTCCAAACAAGTCCATTTCATCCCTTGCTCCAGGATCCCATCTGCTAAGTCCCTCGCTAAGATGTTCATCTCTCATATTTATCACTTGCATGGGGTGCCTGACCGCATCATTTCGGACAGGGGTGTTCAGTTCACCTCCCTCTTCTGGAAAGAGTTTCTGAAGTGGATTGGCTCCGCCCAGGGGCTAAGCTCCTCCCACCACCCTCAGACTAATGGGGCCTGTGAAAGGACTAATTCTGTATTAGAACAATATTTACGTTGTTTCATCAACTACCAGCAGGATGATTAGGTGGATTTGTTGCCTGATGCTGAGGTAGCTTACAATAATTCTGTGCACAGCAGCACTGGCTTTACCCCTTTTCATGTGGTGTTCGGCCAGGATTTTGTACCCATTCCTGAAATTCCTCGCGAGCAACCGCAAGTGTTGCCGCTGTCCGAGTGGAGTGATCGCCTTTGGGACATTTGGCCTTTGGCTCTCCAGACTCTGGATGCTGCACACCGCACTCATAAAAAACAGGCTGATAAGAAACGGTCTAAGTCCTTTGAGTACAAAGTGGGTGATCAAGTTTATTTATCCACTAGATTTCTTCAAACACCCCAGAAGTTGAAGAAATTGGGCTCCAAATATGTTGGCCCATTTTCCATTGTCAAGATCATCAACCCTGTTTCTGTCAGGCTCCAGTTGCCTAAGCATCTCAACCGGGTTTACCCTGTTTTTCATGTTAATCTCCTGAAGCCTCTCTGCACTTCGTCCTTGAGAACACCTCTCCCTCCTCCACCTGCTCCACTTTTGATTGAGGGTGAGCAACATTTCGAGATCCGTGAGATACTAGACTTTCGTAAACGGTGAAACCGGGTTCAGTACCTGGTGGCTTGGAAGCATTTTCCTCCGTCTCACACTGAATGGGTAGACAGGTCCCATGTTTGAGTGCCTTGTCTGCTCCGCAAGTTCTACTCTGCCTATCCTGACAAGCCCTAATTGTCGGACAATCTCCTAATTTTTCCTTTCTTTTGTTTTTCTCTCTCCCTTACCCTTTTCTCTCTTTTGGGTATTGTTGTCTGTCTGTTTGTTTGCGTTCTTTTCGTTTCTGCAGATCTGATCGCCCTTTTCTGGAGGAGGGTCAGATGTCAGCCTCTGCTTTGCTGCTGCTTTGGCTGCCATTGTAACAGGAAGGGGGGCATGGTATTTGGGAGGGGAATCATGATGTGCTGGAGGAAAATTCTAGACGCTGACCTGACCATCTTACGGCACATGTGGAGGAAGGGAGTTTCCCGCCAAGGTTAACTGTCCAGCATTCCATCCTGGTGATGTCTTTTGAAGTTATCTCCCACCTGACAATTGGGTGCATTATAATTGGACTATGGACTAGGGTGCCAAGGGGAGGGGATTGAATTATACATGATATTCTTTGCTTTCGTGCCTAATTAACCAGATTCAGCTTAGCTTTGCTACTGTTCATTTATAATTAGTAAAAGTACACTTGATTTCAAACAAATGGAGTTGAGTGGTTTCTTTCCTGATTATTAAATGAAGTCGCACCTGACAGACAAGCTCAGCATCTTAGCCACTGAGCCACCACGGGCTAGCGTATGCCACGTGGCTGAAAGGGGCGTGGTGGCAGTGGTGGGAAGCTAGAGTATGCCAGCCCACAGCCAAAAGCAGGTGGGCAGCGGCAGTAGTGGCAGCAGGCTAGTGGACACCAGCTTGCGGTTTTCGTAAGCCACGAGCTGGCATACACCACATGGACAAAAGGGGGTGGGCAGTGGCAGTGGGAGGCTAGCGTATGCCAGCCCATGGCCGAAAAGGGGTGGGCAGCAGTGGCAGGCTAGGGTATGCCAGCTCATGGCTTTTACAAGCTGGTGTACGCCGCGTGGATGAAAGGGGGTGGGTGGTGGTGTATAAGGCAAATACCACTCACTCACCATGAAATCTCCATAACTGTAAAGCCTACAAAGTTGAAATTTGGCATGTACATGCCTCTTGGTTTGTAGGTGCTAACTAAGAAAATATGTTTTTGAAATGACCATCAGATCATTAGTATTTCATATACAGTAATTAACACACTCTGATGCTAAGGAGTTCTACTTCTCCCTCCCCACCTGAAAAGAACTCTGTTTCAACTGCCAGTTACCTCACATTCCACTGCCTCAGTTCAAACTGGCAGATGTTCCACTCCTTCATTTAGGAGTGGTCTGGGGCTCCTTACAGTACTAAACATCGGTACCTCACAAAATGTCTTTGCCTTCCATCTATGGAACTGCTTCCAGACTCAAGGCAGCGGAAGCAACCCGTATGTGTTTCAATCACATGGTTTTGTTGCAAAGCATGGGTATCCAGCTAGTAACTATTATGAAGGTAAGATGTAACAGGTGCCAAACTGGTTATAGCCTGTAGCAGTATGGATAAGCCCATACTTCACTCATCCAAAGTCTTAAATCAAAAGTGGCTAAAAATTTCTGCTGAAAATTTTTTTAGCTTCATCCCAATTAAGAGAATAGCAAGTATTTCAGGTAAACAGCAGTTCTGCAAAGTAAGGAAAAGAAATACACAAATATTGTCTAGTTTCTGGATCATATCAGCATTGTCCCACCCAGAGGTAACCAGCAACAGATACAAGAGATGCTCTTTAGCCAGCGGTTCTTCAGACGGCAAAATAAGATGCAGATCATGTTGGTTCACTTCAGGTGTACATTGGTGACAACGGCAGCCATTTATATAATGCTCCAAAGTGAAGCCAAACAAAAGCTGTTTTAGGAAGGCTTGTTTCTGCCTACGAAAAGGGAAGAGATGAAAAAAAAAATGTTCTGGGAAGATGATCTAGCATCCCCCCACCCTTCCTCCTTTCCTTCCAATGCCCCCCCCCCCCAATGCATTCCAACGAGTTACACACCAGATAGAAATACTTGTTGGCTGGCGGAGCCTTGCATAGACCATCTGGGATCTTTAAAGACTGCAGGATGTGAGTCCGGGCTGCACTGGAACTTGAAGCCGAGCTGGTATCTTATGTCTAAATACCAACACAGCTGTTTGGGCCAGGAAAGGAGAAACCCTCAGAGGAGCTCATGTAGGGTCTCTTCTTTACGGAGGAGATTATTTCCAAATTATTGAACTGCTCATGACTTCTTGCTTCAGCCCATGAAATGGGATCCCCTCCAGTAGAAGGTACTGCTTGTAGTTGTTGCTGGAGACTCAAAGGGTTTTATTTTAATAGCCACTGGAACTGTTGGTGTGCGTGTATCTGCATGTGAGAACGAGCATGTATGTGTGTGTGTGTGTGTGTGTGTGTGAGAGAGAGAGAGAGAGAGAGAGGGGGGGTGGACACAAAGAAAAAATTGCACATTCCCAAGCCAGGACGAACCAAGTAGACGGATGGCTTAAGAGGCAACAATAGTACATTGGAAAAAAGTCGATGGACTTAAAAGGAGAGAAAGTTTTAAAGGCAGCCACTTCCCAGATTTGGAAACAGAAAACATTTACTGGCTTTGAACATTAGAGACATTCCTTGGGATGTCATGACCTTTCAAACCATGGGCCTGGCTGGTGGGAAAAAGGAGGCAATAAGCTCATATTTCCATGACAAACTAATTGTTTGGATACAGACATCAATTATACCAATATAGAGATCTAGAGGCAAGCTCTTGCTAGAGAAAATTCTGTAGTATAAAAGCAATCTCCCCTTCAGTCACCTGTGCAAAAAAAAAAAAGTATATACAGCTCATCAATCCCAATGTACTTGGATATTAAACTTGAGTCCCTATGACAAGATAGACTAGGGCCACAACAGACTTGTGTTTGACTTGGCGGGGAACAGGTGGATGTGGTCAGCTCAACGTCACTCCTGTCAGGGACGCCTATGGTGGCCCAAGCATGCTGCCAGTGAAAACAAGTTCCCAAGCTCCATTTTTGGCTGCCAACAGAGCTCCATTTTTACTGGCAGAGAGTTGCAGGAGTCCTGGGAGCCTGTTTTTGCTGGCAGACTGCTTGGGCCACCACAGGTACCCCTGTCATGAGTAACATTGAGCTGACCACACCCACCCTTGCCACACCCACCATGGCCCCCCAAAGTCAGGGTGGCAGAGCATCACAGGCCGGTCCTTTGCTGTTTCCAGAGTGGCCCTGCAGGCCAGATTTAAGTACCCTGTGGGCTGGATCTGGCCCCCGGGCTTTGAGTGTGACACCCCTGAGATAGACCTAAACTTTGCATCACAATCCCAATGCATGTTCTACCTCCTGCCGTTGCTAAAGCATTTCACTGAATAGCCCAATATGCAACACAGTCAAAGCATTTCAGAAATTGGCTAGCACTCAGCTAGTCTATCCTGAAAACCAAGAGTGAAAACTATTTACTTCCCATCTCATGAAGAAATACTGTTGTCCCCCCCCCCCCCCCCCGGTCCCCCATGGTTGTATCCTTTCTTGCTTTGGAAAAGCGATGAATGCATACAAGCTTAATAATATGGGAATTAACTGAAAGGAAGTCTCATTTATTTTATTTATTTATTTATTTGTTTATTTATTTATTTATTTATTTATTTGTTCGTTTGTTTGTTTGTTTGTTTGTTTGTTTGTTTGACTTATATACCGCTTCATAGAGCTTTCAGCCCTCTCTAAGCGGTTTACAGATTTTTAGCAAATTGAGTCAGCAAATTGCCCCCACAGTCTGGGTCCTCATTTCACCCACCTCAGAAGGATGGAAGGCTGAGTCAACTTTGAGCCGGTGAGATTTGAACCGCTGAACTGCATATAACAGTCAGCTGAAGTGGCCTGCGGTACTACACCCTAACCACTGCGCCACCTCAGCTCTACCTCATCATGTTCTCTAGGACAGTGCATTTACACACTTGCCTGTTTAGAAATCATCCATTTATTTAACTGCAGCCTATAAATGAACCTCTTCCCTTAGTTTTCATGTATATTGTTTTGGTTACATTCTGTCAGCCTCTGCTTTGCAGTTGCTTTCGGCTGCCATGAAACGGGGAGGGAGGGCATGGTATTTGGGAGGGGTTACTCATTGTGCTGGAGGAAGGTTCTGGAGCTCAGCTGCCTGTCGGACTACGCACGCGTAGGAGATTCCCGCCAGGACTAACGGCACCGACATTCCATCTTCGTGATGCCTTTTGAAGTTATCTCACACCTGACACTTGGGAGAATTATGATTGGACTGTAACTGTGATGCCAAGGAGTGGGGAATGGGTTATTCTATATATCAATCGCTTTCATGCCTAAATAATCAGACTTCGCTTCGCTATGCCTTTAATCATTTATAATTAGTAAAAGTACACTTGATTTCTACTCATGGAGTCTCGTGGACTTCTTTCCTAATTATGTAATGGAGAGGTTCTGACAGTAAGCGAAGTCTCACTCACACCCCACCAGGAGATTTCAACCTTCCGTGGGGGGTGTACTTACAAGAAGGAACGAGGAAAATGTCTTTGCGAGCAAGCGATGAAGAAGAGACTGAAAGGGAAACTGCAGACCCATCGTTACCTGTGAGGATGGCTGGCCTAGGAATAGCAGACCCTGCGTTTCCCCCTCGTTGGTCCCTAAGTGTGGGGCAAAAAGAGGACAGCGAAAGTTGGGATGCTGGAGTTACTAGGAGAAAACAAAGGGGAAAACCAGCTGACTGGGAAGAAACCTTGACCGAACGGAAGCCCCGAGAAAGAGACCAAACGGAAGAGTTTGAACAAAGGTACTCTATGCAAAAATTTAGGGAGTGTGAAGAGGCCGAGGGAGGATGGGAGCAAATAAACCCAGAAACAGCTTCCCCATCCCCCAGCCAGGGTGGCTGCCAGAGTAGGGCCCCCCCCAGAAGATGCAGAATGGCAAAAGTCCCTCCCTTACCTGTAAAATATGACGGGAATTCCAAGAAACTGGGTCTCTTTGTTATACAAATTTGGAACTATATGGAAATTTATGGGCCTGATTTAGAAACAGATGAAATGAAGGTGCGAATGGTTTTACTTGCTTTGGAGGAAGAGGCGGCCGAATGGATGATCAGCTTGCACCAAAGCAATTGCCCCCTCCTGAGGAATTTTGATGCTTTTATGACTGCGTTTAAAAGACGATTTGATGACGCACTAATTGAGAAACGGGGAAAGATGAAATTTATGGCCCTCAAACAGGGAGGTAGACCGGTGGCTGAATATATTCAGGAGTTTCAACAGCTTTCTTGTTATATGAGAGGCTGGTCTCAAGATGCCCTTTTGGACCAGTTTGCATTAGGATTAAATGAGGACATTTACCAACAATGCGTTAACAGACACCTTCCCAAGCGAGTTACAGCTTGGTATGAAAATGCAGCAGACGTTGAGCTCGATTTGATTAGACTTCAACGTGCGAGAGAGGAGAAAGCAGGAAAATCACCCCCCCCCCAGCTCAAAAGGCCCCATTCCGCATCAGGGGTGAGGGAAAGGGAAGCTCCACTGGCAAGGCCAAGTCGCTCACATGCTTCCGTTGCGGGAGGGGAGGCCACCGCACCACAGATTGCCGTGTTAAACTTCCTGCAACCGCCCCACCCCCTGCCAAGAGGGAAGGGAAGACGAGCAAGGGCCCAGGGAAGAAGAAAGAGGCTGCTTTCGCTGCTGATAACACCCCCAGCGCTTCAGGCAGGAGGTGGAGGAAGAAGCAGACGTCACCCCCAGCTCCTCTGATGACTCCGATGATGACGCCTCGCCTCACTGGGTGAGTTCAAATAAAGGCCCCATGTTGATCCCAATAGAATTAAGGGTACCACCCGATGGGGTGACAGAACAGCTTCCTGCCCTCCTTGACTCGGGCTGTTCGAGATGTATGATTAATCCTGCAATGGTGGAAAAACTGGGCCTGAAATTAAGAACTTTGAAAACCCCTATTGTGTTTTGCCAAATGGATGGATCCATTGCAGGGGGTGGCCCAGCCCATTTCTATACTGAACCTCTAGAGATGAAAATGGGCACCCACGTAGAATTGATCTCTTTTATTGTGGCTCCTGGGATGGACAGACCCCTGATTTTGGGACTCCCCTGGCTTCGTAAATGGAACCCTCGCATTAATTGGAGGGAGGAATGGCTGCGCATTCGCACCAGCACAGCTCCAAACGGGGAGGGCGATACCCCAGAGCCTGCTGGCTCCAGCCCCGCATTGGCCGCCAGGGGCCAGGAGAGAATTGAAGGGGAAGAAAAGATTCCAAAAGAGTATTGGGACCTGAAAGGAGTTTTTAGTGAAAAATCTTCAGATAAGCTTCCACCTCACAGACCTACTGATTGCTCCATCGATATTTTGCCGGGGGTAAAGCTTCCAAAGCCCCAAATATATTCAATGTCTCCTAGGGAAATGGAGGAAATGAGAAAATTCATTGATAAAAACTTGGAAAGGGGTTTCATTGAGCCAGCATGACCCAAGGTAGCTGCACCCGTATTGTTCAGAGAGAAGAAAGATGGCTCCCTGAGATTATGTGTTAATTTCAAAAACCTGAACTGTATCTCAGCTCAAAACCTATACCCGTTACCGTTGATGAAGGACATGCTGGCCCAATTGGGAAAGGGCCGCATTTTCACTAAATTGGACCTCAGAGAAGCGTACTATAGGGTCCGCATAAAGGAGGGGGATGAGTGGAAGACGGCTTTCAACTGCCCCCTTGGTTGTTTCCAGTTCCGGGTGATGCCCTTTGACCTGCAGGGGGCGCCTGCAGTCTTCATGCAATTTTTGGGTTTTGCCAATTTCTATCGTCAGTTCATCCCTTCTTTTGCCAAAATTGCGCTTCCCATCACTAATTTGTTGAAGTCCAAAGGTGGGCCTAAACCTAAGCCTAGCAACCCACTGGATTGGACCATGGAGTGTCAGGCTGCTTTTGAGAAGTTGAAATGGCTCTTTGCGGCAGAACCGGTTCTGAAGCATCCGGACATGGACAAGCCTTTTGTCGTTCAAGCTGATGCCAGCGACGTGGCAGTTGGGGCCGTCTTGCTTCAGACCAACGACCAAGGTAATTTGCAACCATGCGCATACACCTCCCGTAAGCTCATGGACACAGAAAGGCGTTGGGCAATCTGGGAGAAAGAAGCATTTGCAGTGCGTTGGGCTTTGGCCACGTGGCGCCACTTTCTAGAGGGCGCTAAGCACCCATTTGAGGTGTGGACTGACCATAAAAACTTAGAGGCTTTGAGAACTCCAAGGCGCCTCTCCCCTAAGCAGATGCGCTGGGCTCAGCATTTCAATCATTTCAATTTCACACTCAAGTACATCCCAGGAGGGAAGAATTTCATGGCTGATGCTTTGTCCAGACTCCCTCAGTACAACTGCTCTAAGCTGAGTATTGTTCAACCCGTGGTTCCCGCATCCAGCCTTGCTGCTCCGGTTGTCTTTATGTTGCCAGTTGTCCTGTCTGTGCAGCCGCTAAACGACCACCAGGGAAACCGCAAGGTCTACTCCAATCTGTAGCCCGCCCTGTCGCCCCTTGGAAGGAAATTTCTATGGACTTTATTGTCAAACTTCCCGAGAGCCAGGGGCACACCGTCATATGGGTGGTTACTGACTTATTTTCCAAACAAGTTCATTTTATTCCGTGCCACAAGATTCCTTCTGCGAAGGCACTTGCTAAGCTCTTCATTTCTCACATTTACCGTTTGCATGGGGTGCCTGATCGCATCATTTCCGATAGAGGTGTCCAGTTCACTTCTGTTTTCTGGAAGGAATTTCTTAAGTGCATTGGCTCCGCCAAGGGCCTAAGCTCCGCCCACCACACTCAGACTAATGGGGCTTGCGAGAGAACTAATTCTGTTCTGGAACAATATTTGCGTTGTTTCATCAATTATCAGCAAGATGATTGGGTGGACTTGTTGCCGCACGCTGAAGTGGCTTATAATAATTCTGTCCATAGCAGCACTGGATTCACTCCTTTTCGTGTTGTGTTTGGTCAGGACTTTGTTCCTATTCCTGAAATTCCCCTTGAGCAACCACAAGTTTCTTCCGTCTCTGAGTGGAGTGAGCGATTGAGCCATGTTTGGCCTTTGGCACTTAGTACTTTGGATGCTGCGCATCGCGCTCATAAGAAACAGGCTGATAAGAAGCGTGCATAACCTTACCAATACAAAGTGGGTGACCAGGTTTATTTATCCACGAAGTTCCTTCAAACTACACAAAAGTCTAAGAAGTTGGGGCCTAAGTACGTGGGCCCATTTCCCATCATCAAGGTCATCAATCCTGTTTCGGTTAATCTGGGCTTTTGAATTTGAGCTTGTTTTCTGATTGCTTGTCAGACTCCCATGGGGCCATGCAGGAGGAACTCTGTAGGCTGTCCTGAGTCCCAAGCTTAGTTGAGCCTTGCTGGGTGATGTAATCTTCCCAGGTGCCATGTGGTGAGATGGGTAGAGGGCTAATCCTATCATGTCCTGAGGGCCATGTCTTAATCCCATCATCCTGGAGCTGAATGATGGGGCAGGGAGCTGCAGGAAGCTGCTTTGTCTTTAAAAACCTGTTTCTCCTTTTCTCATCCAGGGAAATATAATATTCTGCCTTTTTAATATTTCATAGAATATTTCATTTTTCTAGGAGAGGGGTGAGTGCTAACTTCCTACACTGTCTTTCTCCAGTCAATCCTGTAAATGGTCTTGTGGCCCATCATTTCCCAAAAGCCAGTGAAATGTTTGATAAATCTGAAAAAGTGGCACCTGAAGCAAAACCCCAACCCAGATAAGTATTGCCAGCACTTTCAGAGATTCTCAACCCTTTCAATGTAGTATACTTAGAATATGAAGAAAATCTTCTGATTCATCATGCAGTAATGTGGAGAATTAACACTTGGTAGGATTATCTTCCAGAAGGTCAAGCTGTTGCAGATAACAAAGAAATAATCCATGAATGTTAGTGGATACTTTTGGACCTATTAGAGTTAGAATCCTCTGATGGGACAAACATATGATGCTTTTTACAGTTGTACTCATGAAAGGTATGCTGAAATGGGGGGAAAAGAAAGTATATCCTACATGCCCACATCTTTCTTGCACTCTCTACCAGGACATATTTCTACTATGTGCAGGTGATATGCCAACACACCAACTGGGACTTTGCAACTTTTGTGATGAGAAGCATGTACTGGAGAGTACATGATGTTTTATGCATTGAGTGAAAGCTATAGAAAGGGGGGGTGTTGAGTAGTAAAACTGTTACATGCTGAGTGCTCTATGTGGAATTGCCCCTTTGTGAATTCAAGGTCTTCTCAGTGATGTTTTAGCCCAGATGACTTACTTATTTGTATTCTGCCTTTATTTTATTTTTTACAAATAACTCAAGGCAACTAACATACCCCACACACCTTCCTCCTCCTAGTTTCCCCATAACAACAACTCTGTGAAGGGAGTTGGGCTGAGAGAGAGAGTGGCGCAAAGTCACTGTAGGAGATGACAAGGCTGAACCCATGGGAGGGGGTCAAACGCATCATAAGCCATGAGTCCCTGCATGCCCGCAAGAGATCTAAGTCCAGCCCACCTTGAATGCCTCTCTTATCTGATGATCATTTCCCTTGACTGCTAGTTGGTCAGATTCTCATAGACAACTTAAGCTTGCAACAAATCTTTATATTCACTTGAATTGCCTGAATCTCCTGATTTCCCCTTTGCTTGAAAATCATCCAGTCTGCTTTCATGTTAAAAGGGTGACTAGAACTCACAGTCTCCTGCTTTCTAGCCTGATGCCTACATAAGGTAAAGGTTCCCCTTGCACATATATGCTAATTATTCCCAACTCTAGGAGGAGGTGCTAATTTCTGTTTCAAAGCCGAAGAGCCAGCATTGTCTGAAGACGTCTCTGTGGTCATGTGGGTGGCATGACTAAATGCTGAAGGTGCACCAAGGTGGTTCCTATTTTTCTACTTGCATTTTTTACATGCTTTCGAATTGCTAGGTTGGCAGAAGCTGGGACAAGTAACGGGAACTCACTCTGTATGCAGCACTAGGGATTCAAATTGCCAAACTGCTGACCTGCCGACCTTTCTGATTGACAAGTTCAGCATCTTAGCCACTGAGTCACCACATCCTTCTTTGATGCATATATATACTATATCATATTTCTTAACAGCCCATCTCCCTCAGACACTATGTTATCCAAAAGAGAGGTTTTGCATTAAGAATGCTGTCAATCCACTGCAACTCCTTGCTGGACAAAATTGATTAGAAAACTAATCTGGCTAACATTGGTGGTGAGAGGATCCCATGAACTTGTTGAGTTTCTACAGTGGCCTTTGTGGGTTTATTACTACAATACTCTTAAGATGGCATGACAGCCTAAGATAGAGGAAAAAAGGTTTTTATTGCAAGTTTTGTCAGTGTTTATTTGTGTCTAGGGCTCTACTAAGGAGTGATGCCTGTACATGATACAGACTTGGTTATATCTGTAAGTCAGGAGGGCAAATAGATGCTCCTGTAGGTGATTATTTAGGAGATCTCACACATAAAATCTCTGACGTTCAGTTTATTAGGTGTCATCCAGTCCAAAAAAACACAAGTTACAAGGTTTCTGGAGATGCAGTTACCATGAAAGTCAGACGAATTACTTCAGCCATGAACAATTTAATTTTCAGACACAGGGATCTGGGTTTTAAAATAATTTTATTATGTGAAACAAACAAATGGAAAGCATATAATATACACATTGTATTAATGAAATAAATCAATGTAATCAGCAAAGTGGGAGGAAGAAGTGACATAAAATTATATTAGAGTAATTCTCAATATTCTGTTTATATATGACTCAAGGCATTGCCCTTTTATTGAAAAATAAGAAAAAAATAATTCAAAAGTTGATAAACCAGGCACACTAACAATACAAAGTTTAAATTATTGAGTAGAATTTAACTTTAACTGAACAGTACAATGAAGTATCAGTGTAGTCGATCATAAAGCACTAGATTCAATGGACAAAATTCCTTTGCATTGATGTCATCTGCATCATTTTTCATCATTTTTATAAAGTAAAAAAAAAGGTAAAAGAGTCCCTGTGGATTTTTCTCTGCTAGTTGTTGCTAACTCTATGGGGCGATGCTCTTCTCTGTTTCAAGGCCATTCAGCCAGCACTGTCAAAAGACATTTTCACGGTCATATGGTCACATTTTCATGACGTCACCAAGTGCTGTTACCTTCCCACTGAAGTGGTACCTATTTATATACTTGCATTTTCATGCTTTTGAACTGCTAGGTTGGCAGGAACTGGGATCAAGATGAGAGCTCACCTCATTGCATAGCGCTTGGTCTTGAACCTGGACTGCTAGCTTTTCAGCTGATAAGCCCAATGCTTTAACTACTGAGCCACTGTGCCACCTCTCATTTCTTTATAATAAATTACATAATTGTCACATATAAAGTGCTTTCCAAATTAATAGACAGCTAGTAATACAGTAATGTATACTCCCTTCTTTAGTGACTCCTTAAACTAAATTTCACATTTCTAGCAGAGGAACCTGCTAAACCTGACAGATACATCAGAATGATTGATATAAGAATGTGACAGCCTCTTATCTATGTCTATAGAATTTGTTATGTCTATTTGAAAAAGACAACAAAATTCTTGTTTTGTCATTCCTCCCTCTAACCCCAAGATGATTTTTTCTGATATCATACACAGTGCACATATAAAACAAAACACCTGCCTGACAACCCTCAGGTGTATTTACAATTGTACCTGAAAATCTTGCATGTTATCCTTGTTGACAATCTTCTTACAAAAAGCTCATTTGTTAATTATTCCCTTATTCAATTTATCTGAAAGTTTTGATAATAACATATTTCCCCTTGATAAAACATAACCACAAATGTTTTGGTGATAGATGATTTAATAACTGATAATAGGAAGATATTTGCCAAAATTTGTTGTTAATTGTGAAGTTTATGTCTGACACATCACAACTCTATGAATAACATTCCTCCTCTACCATTCTCTGGATTCCATTTAAGCTCATGCAGACTACTTTGGTGACTCCATCCAGCCACCTCATTCTCTGTTGTCCCTTTTTTCTTTTGCCCTCAAAGTTCCCAGCATTAGGCTGAACTCTAGTGAGTCTTTCCTTCTCATTAGGTGGCCAAAGTATTTGAATTTCATCTTCAGGATCTGGCTTTCAAAAGACCAGTCAGGGTTGATCTCCTCTAGAGCTGACTGGTTTGATTGCCTTGCAGTCCAAGGGACTCGCAGGAGTCTTCTCCAGCACCATAGTTCAAAGACCTCAATTCCTTGGTGCTTAGCTTTCCTTACGGTCCAACTTTCACAGCCATAAATTGCAACTGGGAAAAACAACTGGGAAAACTACCTTCTTTGTCACAATAGAGAAGCTGAAATAACATTTACCCAATATATGGGTTGTAAGAATCTGAGATTTGTCTTTTCACTATAAATTTATATTTTTCTGTGAAAATATTAGCCACACAACTAGTCAGAATTATGGTACTTTAAAAAAAAATGAGGACAAATTATAAATTGCACTTTAGCTTGTCAAATGTACCCATAAAATGTTAGGTTCTTCATGTCATGAAGGTTTTTATTGATGCCATAAATCAGCTTTCTATTATTGTGGATTTAAATGCTGTGAGTCCTGGATATTATAGATTGAGAACAGGGCTTTTAGTTATCTGGGCATATCTGGATGCAAAATTATTCAGTTTACCTGAGTTCCATTAAAAAGAAGAGTTTTCTGTCTATCTTTTTGTTAACACCTAAAGGTCATTAGCCTTCCTTTTGTGAAGCACATGGAACATTGAGAAAAGTATGTAAAAAGATCCTTACCCACCATGATATTCCATTCTTGCTTACACCACATCTACTGCTTCATATCTGGTCTTATGTTCTTTGAACTTCTTACTTCTCTGTTTTTCAGTATCTCATCCATTCCATCCAGCCACAACGTCCTTAGTCATCCTCTTCCTTTGAATCATGTATTCATTCTTCCTTTCTATATTTATTTTGTGATTCAGTTCAGTCACTCTTTCTGTATGACTAAACTTCCTCAAGATAGTTTTTCTGCAGTATTGTTATATTACTATTGGCTACAGAAGCTCCCAGCTCCAAAGAGTTGGTGTTTAGTTAAATGTACTTCTCCATCAGAAAAGATGACCAGTACAGATATCCTGTTTTATGTGGAACCCCATCTCTGGGATATCTCAAACTGCTTCCAACATGGAGTATTAATTTTGGAAACTGTTAAAGTGCATCCAGAATGGCATGGTCTGGGAGGGGGTCCATCATAGTCCAGAGAGGGAAAGGAACATTCTGAGTGTTTTCTAGAATGTTCTGTTCTATAATCAAGGAATTTTGTATATTTCAAATGTCCACCTATGAAGAGAGAAATCTAGCCATTTTAAAACATCATCTAAGACAGGGCTGTCAAACTTCTGGTCCTTTGGCCGGATGCGTCACATGCTGGCCATGCCCACGCCCAATTTAATGAAGGGAGAAAAAGTCCTGATACATCACTTGAAGCCACTGTGATGAGGTAGGTTTGACATCCCTGTTCTAAGACATCACCAATTCAGAATGAAGAGATTTTACGTCCACCTTTGGTTGACCTGATTTCTGCCTCTTCAGAAATAGCTCTCAAGATTTGAAAAAGCAATATATCTCTCTTCACAAGGAGTATGCATTTTTTTTAAAAAAAGTAGTATGTATTCAAATCTAGGTAACAATTGGAATCTTCTACAAAGCAAAAGAATTGGGGAAATAATCTAGAGTGTTTATTGGACTATATTTTGTGGGTACAGCATCCCCTCAGAGATATATACAGTTAACACAACCTGCATTTGTTCAAAAAGTCTTTGAAAATCTGGCTTTGTTTCCAGGCCTTGATTTATTATGGTTGGTTAGCTTCTGCTGTATTTCCTCCTTAATATGCTCGGTTCATTTGCTTTTTTAAAAAAAAATGTACGTTATTTTTTCCCCTTTATTTTATTGTTTCTCACTTTTAAAATGTAAGTCGCTTAGAGTTGTGTTGGACCTAGGCAACCTCTAAATCCAAACAAATAAAATTGAAGGAAGAAATGTCAATAACTTGTACTATGATCTGCACGTTCAGGAAGTAATGGAAGCCAAGAAGTCAACTATCAAGTAACCAGCATTCCAGAAATATGCCGTAGATTAGAATTTGGCAGAGTGTCAATTAAAGCCTTGGAAAAGATATTGAGATGTGTATAACTTCAGCTCAGAATCATGCAGACAATGGTTTTCCTATAGAAGTGAAAGTTGGGCTTTTGAAGAAGTAGGACAGAAAGAACATCAAATCTTTAAGCTTCAGTGTTAGAGAAGATTGAGAAGACTCAGGCTTCCTAAGAATACCATGGATAACAGAAGCTCCCCCCCCCCCCCAAGGATCATATAATATATTAATCCAGAGCTCTATCCAAAGGCACAAATGACCAGGCTTGAACTATCATACTTTGGACGTATTATGGAAAGACCCAACTTCATTGAGAAGTCTTTAATGTGGGAAAACTATAGAAGGAAAGAGGAGAAAACAACAATCAGCAGCGAAGTAAATGAACTTGTTTATATTGATGCAGCAATGCAGTTTTTGGAAGTCTTGAACACCAGGTTAAGGACATCATCCTGGATAATGACTAACAATACGGTTGCTAAGAGTGGACACTGCTCTGAGGACACACTATCATAACAATATGGATCAAGAGTTTTAATAAAATTATTCAGTTAGTTAGTAAACATGGTCTGAAAATGAGATAATGGAGTTACAATTCATGTAGCACAGGAAATGATCCAGTAGGACAGCTTTTACGAACTGTTAGTTATTTTCAGGCTACTTGTTAAAGCAAAATAACAATGAGACACTGTTTGAATGGAATTTATACAATTTATTTCTTATGCCCTGTTGCGGTATAAATGATACAGATGAGGCTTTTTCTATGTGTTCTCTCATGCTGAAACGTCAGCCTCCTTTAACAGGAAATCTACAAAACTAAACCAAGGTCAGACATACAACTGGGTATAATAAAGCAGATGTTTCAGGGGATGATCTACATATCAGAGATGGCAAATTGGAGCAGATACCCAACCCACTGCTGTTCATACTCATCACAGAGCAATTACCATTTTTTTTCAGAGTATAAGACGTACCGGAGCATAAGACACACCAAGATTTTGAAAAGGCAAATTAAAAAAAAAAGTTTTTGTACTCTGCAGACCTCCCAAAAAGTTTTTTCACAAAAACGGGCCCATTTTTTTGTCAAAAAAAAAAAAGGGCATGAATAGTTTTTAGGAGGCTTGTAGAGTGCTCCTGGGGGCTGGGGGGGAGAATGAGCAAAAAACAGCTGGTTTTTCACTCATTTCTGCCCTTCCCAGCCCCAGGAGCACTCTGGAAGTCTCCTAAATGCTATGCACAGCCATTTTGGTGAAGGGGAAGGGGTTTTGGGAGGCCAAAAATGCTGTATTCAGTGTATAAGATGCATCCAGATTTTCACCCTCTTTTTTGAGGGAAAAAGGTGCGTCTTATACTCCGAAGAATACGGTACTTCATTACCCTTTAATATATGGAGCTACTCTGTAGTATTTTCAGGTCTCTTCTCAAAGTGATCCCTAGGTCAGGCTAGACAAAAGATGGACTCAAGGATTCAGGTGAAGGTTCACCTGGATCAGTGGTAGGTTTCTGCCAGTCCGCACCGGTCCGCGCGAACTGGTTGGTGAAATTCAGCGAGCCGGTGAGGATCGGTGGACCCGGAAGTAACTTCCGAGAACGCCATCACTGGCCCTGTCACTTGATCGCCCTTGCTGTCCCGTTGCAGCTCGCTCGCTCCCCTGTCCATCCACACTAAACTAGGCTAGCCCAGCCCAACGCTCACTGATTGGCTGGAGACTGGAGTCCAGCCAATCAGTGAGTGGGCTGGAGGCGACCTGTTTAAAAGTGAGCTGCCAATGGCCAACATTCCTCTCTCTCGTTCCCGAGCTGATCGGTCCTCCCTTCCCTTCGCCTTCCAGGAGCTTGCTACTTCCCTCAGGTAAGCAACTAAGTGTGAGAGGGGTGGCGGGACTCAGGAGGGAGGCTCTAGCTTATGCCAGCTCACAAAAGCTGCGAGCTGGCGTATATCATGTGGCTGAAAGTGGGTGAGCGGCGGCGGTGGCCTAGCTTTCGTGAGGGAAGTCCTTCAGGCCTTCCCTAGCAAAAGCCATGGGCTGGCGTACGCCACGCAGCCGAAGGCGGGTGGGTGGCGGCCTAGCTTTCGCAAGTGAAGGCCTTCAGGGTTGGCGAAAGCCATGGGCTGGCGTATGCCATGTGGCTGAAGGTGGGTGGGTGGCAGTGGTCTAACTTTTGTGAGAAGTCCAGTGTCTTACCTGTTCCTGCTGCCTCTCTGCCTGCCTGCTCCCTGTTGCTTACATCCATCTCATCGGAGTCGGATCCATCGCATCAGAGTGCTGCTGATTCTGCCTGCTGGTAAGTGACCCAGTTTTTTTTCATTTATTTTTTAATGTATTTTAAAATAATATTTTATTTATTGTGCATAGAATTTTTTTAAATAGTTTTACTTAAAAGTGTTGAGTATATAATATTTTAAAATGGTTTACTTCAATTTATTGTGTGTGGATTCTTTTTTAAATTGTCTTAGACTATTTAAAAAATGATTCTATCCAAAATAAATTAAAATAAACCATTTTTAAAAATTCTATACTCAATACTTTAAAATGTATTGTGCATAGATTTTTTTAAATTTTCTTTTAGTTTTGTTGTAATTTATTTCTGTATGGAATATTTTTAATGGTTTCATTTTAAATTATTGTGTGTGGAATAGTTTGAAATGGTTACAGTATAAATTATTGCTGGTGGAATAATGGTTACAGTATACTATAGCTGGTACAATACCTTAAAATAGTTACAGTATAAATTATTGCTGGTAGAATACTTAACAATGGTTTTTAAGGATTTTTTTATTTATAGAATATCTTTTTTTAAAATTATTTTTAGGGAATTTTTATTTTTTAATTGTTTATAAAATATATTTACTACAAGAAATGTTATTCCTTTTTGCAAATGTTTTCTTTGCGATGCAATATGTTTTTTTTTTAAGTATGCAGGTTGGTGCATGGTTTATGTGTCTCAAAGTGGCTGCTTTTCTATGGGCAGGCCAGGTTGGTGCAAGGCAGCTTTGCCAGATTTTGTGTGTTTTACCCTTGTTGTTTAGATAATTGTGAGGTAGTTGCTGGCACTGTCCTTTATAATTTCCCACAATGCCTTGATGGTTTTTATTCCAGTGGCTTTGTCTTTCCTGTCCTTAGGGTTAGGGAAAAACTGGTTTCATTTGCAATCTTTGGGAGGGGGGATTCTAGTCAGAAAATGGTCATATTTGTTTTAGTCATAGAGATCACATAATTAAAAGGGATGGGATGAGAGTTGACCACGTGGCCAGTCTCAGGACCATACATGCATGTCAGTGGTGGGTTTCAAAATTGTTTAGAACCTCTTCTGTAGGTGTGGCCTGCTTTGTGGGAGTGGCTTGTGACCAGATGGGAGTGGCTTGCCAGCCATGTGACTGGGTGGGCATGGCCAATGTAAAATGTGGTGAAACTCACTTAACAATGCTCTTGCTTAGCAACCAAAATGTTGGCTCAGGAACTCTGGCATTGAAATGTGCAAGTCTTAAAGCTGTCAAGTTACAAGACCCTTGCGCCCCTAACCCTTTAGGAAAAACCCCAGGGGTGTTCAAACTTGCCAACTTTAAGACTTGTGGACTTCAACTCCCAGATTTCCTCCTCTCACTCTTCATTTTGATGATGTGGGGATGGGCAGGGGGAGGGAGCTGGAACTGTTCTAAACAGCACTGTAGATTTGTGGAACCTCTTCTATAGAAGAGGTTAGAACTGGCAGGAACCCACCCCTGATGCACGTGCACTCAGGGAAATGAAGAATAAGCAGGGTAATAATAATAATTATGCATCCAGATACTGTTTGTACTCAAGGAACAAATCAGAATCCCAATAGCATTTTCCGTGATGCAAAATCTGACGAGTACAGAAGTTGTACCAATCTTAGTTAATGAAGAATGTTGTTGATTCAAGTGCCAAATTCCAAGTTACCATTTCTCTTCATCCCAATTTTAACGAATATTCCCCACACAATTATTTTTACAGACCCTTTCTCCACTGGTGATGAGTTAGTGCTGTTATTCATTTTCAAACCAGTGAAAAACTGTATGGGGAGTCTTCACTTGATGATCACAAGTGGGATGTTGAATGAAGTTGTCATTAAGTGTGGAAGTCACAAGAGTGTTTTGCTCAATAACCATGATATAGGCACTCCTGGTTGCAGTTCTTAAGCAATCTTACAGGTTGTTAAGCGAACATGTGTGGGGATGTAGGCATAGAGACTCAGGGAGAGAAGAATTTTAGCCCTGTACCTGCTTGAATTTTGGCTACTGAAATCCTTCAGCAGGGAGTTCTTTTAGCCAGACCCCAGAAACAAGAAGGAGTCCTCTCAGCAGATTGCAACTTTTTTGTACAGCAGGCCGAGAAGGTGGCAAATGGCAATCACATGGTTGTGAGGCACTTGACAACTGGTTGTAACTCCAAATAGGCAGCAATGACCCAGTTCTTAATCACATAATTGCAGGAGGTGGTACAGTGTTTTCCAACTTGTTATGCATTGTATATAGTGCATAGTTGTCAGTTGAAGTTCTCATTCTGGTCCTCTGTTGCAGTGGGAAAATACTCTCTCCTGATTGGTTGTTTGGCTGAACAGTTTCGTATAAAAGGAGCTTGTGTCATCCAGGGAGTTCAGTTGCCTCACAGGCAGTGTTGAATAAAGAGCGGTTAGTAATCACTATGACCTCCCCTACATTTTTCACCCCACACTTAACACAACTGTCAGAAGTGCTTTATAGTCCATAAAGCACTCATCATTAATTTGAACCATCATTAAGCAAAAAGTCATTAAGTGGCCCTACATGGCCTTTGCTGCCCCTTTTGCTGGTCCCTAGTCTGCCTCTAGGGCATCTGCTGTTGGGTTTTGTCGGTGTTCAAGAGATTGCTTGCATCCTCTGGCATTGATAGCTTCCTGTCACTGGCTGGGAGGATCATCTTCCAACAATAATAATATTACAGTGAAAATGGGGTGGGTCTGGCAGCAGAATTCTGTTATTACCTCTAGACTCTTCTCTCTGGGTCTTCTCCAAAACCTCATGTTGTCATTACTTAAACTGAATGAAGCTGCTTTGTTTTGATTACTCCCCATCAAAGATTAGGATTATAAATGACACCTCTGCTTAGGATGTCTACCATCCCTTTGTAGAGTCAACAATAGCCAATCCATATTCCTTCCTGTTGTATTTTGGAGGCAGTGGGAGGGGGAATTAATAGCACTTTGCAATAGCACTTAGACTTGTATACCACTTCACAGTGCTTTACAGCCCTCTCTAAGCGGTTTACAGAGTCAGCATAGTGCCCCCAACAACCTGGGTCCTCATTTTACTGACCTCAGAAGAATGGAAAGCTGAGCCAGTGAGAATCGAGCTGCCAAACTGCTGGCAGCAGGTATTCAGCAGAAGTAGCCTGCAATACTGCATTCTAACCAGTATGCCCTCATAGCTCTTAATTAATATTTTTCTTCCACTGTTTCACATCTTCAGCCATGCCCAGAAATGCTAATAGCTATAAGTCTGAAACAGATACACTATATAGTATTGCCAGCTGAATGTCAGAATACTCTACCATACTCATTACTATAGTATTCCCTATAGCACTGAATGGCAGTAGTATAGTGCCTCTTTTGCACAGTCCTGATGGACTACCAATATAGCAATGTTGGATCCATCTCTTAAGGGAGTCAGCAGGTGTATGAGCATACCCACATGAGCCTAAAATAGCCTATGGTATTGTGATCCAACCCGTTTCTGAGCATCAAATTTTACAGGGGTGATGAAACATACCACTATAATGGTCTTAAGTGGGCAAGGCAAACACTCCTTTAACACTGACAAAGCTAAGGATGTCTCCCTCCTGGGTGGAAAATGAGATGAAGGACAACTAAAAGATGTTGAAGCTTCCAAGTTGTTGAAAAAAAAGTTTCTATCATGGAGGGATGCGATGGCTAAGACACTGAGCTTGTTGATCAGAAAGGTCAGCAGTTTGGCGATTTGAATCCTTAGTGCCGCGTAATGGAGTGAGCTCCTGTTATTTGTCCCAGCTTCTGCTAACCTAGCAGTTTGAAAGCATGTAAGTATAAAAATAGGAACCACCTTTGGTGGGAAGGTAACAGCATTCCATGCACTTTCAGTGTTTAGTCATGCCGGCTACTTGACCAAGGATATGTCTTCAGACAGCGATGGCTCTTCAGCTTTGAAACTGAGATGAGCACCACCCCCTAGAGTCAGGAACAATTAGCATACATGTGCGAGGGGAATCTATACCTTTATCGTGGAATACTCACTAACAGTTTCAAAATGAAATGCTTAGAGATGGAACTTGTGTATATGAAAGGCTTATTTCTAATTTTTCCTAGATAACTGCTGCCATTCAGCATGGACAGTTATGAGCTGGACGGAACAATGATCTCGGTCTCTATAAGGCAGTTTTTTATGTTGGAGACACTTTTTGATAAATCATGTGAAGCGATCAAATTTATGAAAAAACTCCACTGCATCCAAAATATCCCCAAATGCTATATATTACTGCATTAGGTTTCTCTTAATAACATGGCTCGAAGCAATGAAACTCACAGGCAAGAAAACTCAACAGGTGTGCTGCAGCACTATGCACACAAATTAAAATCACATCCTACACTTGCAGATTTGCCCCCTCCAGAAAAATACATTCAAAAATATATCCAACTCACAATTAGATGCATATATTGAAGCTAGGGACTTGTAGGAGCTTGCCTTTCAACACTCCTGAATTGAAAACGCCATTCCTTTACAAACCAGAACCCAGATATCTTTTAAACTGGATCTAGTTCAAAATAGGAGCCAGTCTTCCTCTTAGACAGCCAGCTGTGCTGGGTCTGCTACCCTTCCCTGAAGAACTTACATTTCAGAAATTAGAGAGGATAACCCTTATAAGTGAGCTCTTACTAGGCTAAGCTTACCAAATTTCTTAACTTGCATTTTGAATAGTGTGCCAAAGATCTCTTTTTTTAAAAAGAGGGTGGGAGTAAGGCAACACGTTTTAGACAATTTTCTGGATTCTTTAAGGGGTGACGGTGTGTTTATGTGTGTGTGTTAATTCTCTGTCACCTGTTTTTATCTTTGAAACATGCCCCAAATTCTTTAGAATGGGCCAATGTGTGGACTCCTGGAAGCAAAGGGCTCCTAGTAGCCCCACGTAGTATACCCTTGCTTTGATTTTCCTGGTTTCTTGGCAGGAAATGATATTCCCAGTGTGCTCAATAACATCATTTATTTCCTTTGCTGTCTAACTTGAAATGTGAAAATGATACATCCAACAGTCCAGAGTAGGAAGGTTTTTAGTTAATTTTCAGGAAAAAAAAAGTGGCAGGAAAGTTTTCTGTATCCATAAAGCAAGTCATATGATCACTCTTCACTTTTCAAAAATATTTTTCCTGTTTCAGAAGGGGGAATTTATTTAGCTGCACTTCCTTGAAAAAAAACAAACAGGAGAAAGCTTAAGGATGCCCTGCTTAATCCCAAGCATTTTCAGGGACAACTAACATGACAAATAGATAGTGGCATGGTCTCAGTAATGTTTATTGTATAAAATTATTTAAGTTACTAAAAGCAGGGAAAGAAACCTATACAGGTAGTCCTTGACTTATGACCACAATTGAGCCCAACATTTCTGTTGCTTAGTGAGAGATTTGTTAATTGAATTTTGCCCCATTTTACAACCTTCCTTGCCACAGTTGTTAAGTGAATCACTGCAGTTGTTCATAACATTGTTCATAAGTGAATCTGGCTTCCCCCTGACTTTGCTTGTCAGAAAGTCAGAAAAGATGAGCCCATGACACCAGAGCACTGCAACCATCACAAATATGAGTCAGTTGCCAAGTGTTTAAATTTTGATCGTGTGTAAAATGGTCATAAGTCACTGTAACTTTGAACGGTCACCAAATGAACTGTTGTAAGTTGAGGACTACCTGTACTTAGCTGTAACATATTTTGATTGAATTGATCACAGCTAATTGTAGTCAATTCTTAAAAATGTGGATACACTAGGCTGCCTTAATTACTTGCTGCAGCATTTGTATGATGATCAAGAACCAAGAGTTAGAATTGATTATGGAGCAATTAAAAGCTTCAAAATAGAAAAAGGAAAGGAACATTCCAAAGTAGTACATGATCACATTATATATTTAACATATATGCAGAATATATAAATAGAAATGCCATTTTAGAACAAATAGGAACTGGAATTAAAATTTCTAGAAGAAAATTGAACTTCAAATACACCAATGATGTCATTTCATAGTTAGAAGCTTGCTGAAAGTCCAACATAAAAATGCAAAAAGAGATCTGCTGCTAGTATTAAAAAGAAGGAAAAAAACTAAGTTAAAGACAACAGGTAATGCTTAAGAGCTGTGGTGGTGCAGTGGTTAGAATGCTGTACTGCAAGCTACTTCTGCTGCCTGCCGGCTGCCTGCAATTTGGCAGATCGAATCTTACCAGGCTCAAGTTTGATTCAGCCTTCTATCCTTCTGAGGTGGGTAAAATAAGGAGCCAGATTTTGGTGGGCAATATGCTGACTCTGTAAACTGCTTAAAGAGGGCTGTAAAAGCACTATGAAGTGGTATATAAATCTAAGTACTATTGCTATTGCTATTCATCCAAATTGATGAAGTAGTGACAGATTTAGTTTTCTTTGGCTCAAAAACTCACAGGGTGAGTGACTTTAGCCATGAAATTAGAAGATGTTTGCTAATTGAGAGAAGGACTATGGCAGATCCCATGAACAAAAAGAAACAATTATTGATTGATGAACCTGGCTGTGTTTTTTTGTTGTTGAAACACTTTAGGAACCGAACAAGAATAAACAATTCATGAACGAGGAAGACTTTCACATAATTTAGCTTCTCATATAATCCTGTGGGATGGCAAATAAGAAGCTATGAGTGGGCGGAATAATAATTGATAATCCTAGAAAGATTGGAAGAGACAGGAATGCTATTTCTCCTCTAGTAAAAACCTGTATTTTCTTAGGGACCTCAGTCTTAACTTGTAAAGATCATTATAACAGGTGCTTAGAAAGTGCATCCCAGAATAACTAAACCAACATACCATTGAAGACATTACTACACTTCATATCTCTGTTTAGGCTGCCCACGATTCCTACCGCACCTGCTTCTGTTATGCCAATAATTCTTTAGTCTCATCTCTATTATGTATCTACAACATCTAAAATTCTAGTCCTACATCAGTAAATTATGCTGAATGCCAAGGGTAATCCAGGGCCCTCTGGATAGGAGTCAATCACTAAGATCTTGTTTTCACATATTTTTTTAATCTTTCCCATCAGAAATTAGTGAACTAGAGGTGGCAGTTTTATGGCTTATGGCAAATTGCCTGGGTGTTCTGAAATAATACACAGAAAAATTAACAAAAGTAATAACTAATACATACAAATATTTGCTTGAAGCTACATGCCTTTATAGCCATTATTAAATAACATCTTGCTTATACATTACTAATCTCTTATTATTACTTCATGAAAGTAATGCCAGCTCAAACTGGTTCATTCCTTGCTTAGCAAGGTTTAGCTCAAGGTTCTTCTCTGAACAAGATATGTTTGGAGCAAAATGTACAAGAAGCCTGCCATTTAGACAGAGTAGAATCAGGGTATCAGCCACAGTTACAATATTTAATAAAATTGCCATAGACTGTTTTGCCAAAGAAAGGAGCACAATGGTGAGGAGAAATTGCCAAACTTTATCTAATGATCATTGGGGTCTGTTTTTCAAGAAAGAGGGTCTCTGAACAGTATAAAGACAGAGGTTCTTATATATTTTGGAATTAAGGGCCAAGAAATTCAAGAGACCATATTTTGGGGCAAGCTTTTGGAGGAAGTGAGGTAGCAATAGCACTTAAACTTATACACCACTTCATAGTGCTTTACAGCCCTCTCTAAGCAGTGTACAGAGTCAGCCTGTTGCCCCCAACAATCTGGGTCCTCATTTTACCCACCTCAGAAGAATGGAAGGCTGAGTCAACCTTGAGCCTGTGAGATTCGATCTGCCAACTGCTGGCAGCAGTTGATCAGCAGAAGTAGCCTATAGTACTGCACTCTAACCACTGCGCCCCCACCGCTCATCTAAAAGGTGAGTGATAGACAGGAGAAAATACTTTTCTATTGTAGAACAAATGTCACACCTTTGGGATAAGTGGAATTCCCAGACAACTGGGCACCATGCTTGATTATCAGGGGCTCCCCCCTTAAATGAGTTTTTGACAGACAAGTGAGTTAGTTAGTTAGTTAGTTTATTAAACTTGTATGCCGCCCTATTCGGTGAGACCTTTCTTTTCATATGGAAGGGGGGGAGGAGGAATTTCAGAGTGAAATGAAGGAAAGAGTTTGAAATGGGGGGCGCAGAAAGGAGAGGCAAGAAAAAGATGAGGGGACTTTCGAGAAGATTTTGTAGCTTTATAACAATAGCAATAACACTTAGACTTATGTACCACACCGTAGTGCTTTGCAGCACTCTCTGGGCACTTTACAATGTCAACAAATTTCCCCCAACAATGTGGGTTCTCATTTTACTGACCACTGAAGGAACCTAGGCATATGTCACAGAAAGCTCTAGTATTTACTCTGGAGTATTCAATAAGGAGGTTGTCCAAACAGAAAGCATTTGAAACTACTTTAGAGTTTTTTTCAACATGAAAACAAGAGCTATGGTGCCTTTAGATGAGGGTTGAGAATGGTGAAGCTGTATGAATTATATTCCTGCAAGAGAATTCCTGCTGAGCAAAAAGGGGCCATCAGTGGTAACTTTACTAGCTCAAGAGGAGCTGAGATAAGACAGCATGGGAACATATGAAGCTTGTGTGTTGGATAATGGTAAAAGTACATTAAAAATGTGGGTAGAGATGTTGGGGCAAGAGATCAGGAATGATGGAAAACCAACCAACCAGAGAGTTAGTGATATGAAAACCCAAAGGTGGAAAATAAGTTTCTGAAAAAGTTATAGCTGATCATTATCTGTCAAAGTGATGATACTTTGATGGCATTAATATTCAGCTGCAAAATCTAAAAGGCTTTGGAGTTGCATAGACTACCTGCAGATAGACATTATAGAAGAGGGCTGCCTGCCCTATCTGTAAACTATGCTATGACCAATGTTACAAACATCTTACTGAGTACACCATTAACCCGAAGTTAAGATATATATATATCAGGCAGTCTTAATGGGAGACCAATTTTAGCTGAAATCATTTGTATTCTGCCTTGTCTTAGTAAATTCAATTTTACAAGGACAACATTCATTTAACATTTCCCTTCTCTTGGATTTGATTTAGGTTCTGATACAATCAGGACTGCAGATACCATAGATTGCAATTTGAGCATGAGTTTTGCTAAAACACTGTCTGTTTTCTTAACTGTCATCCAAATTGCCACCCATAATTATTTTCTCCAAAGAAAGAGAACCTTTAGAGTCAGCGCAATTATATACACACCGTGGCTTCGATGTAGTGTCATGGCATTTGAAACCATTAACAAATCTTTCTCTAATCAGAACAAAGCTCAGCATATGAAGCTCCTTCCAACTTGGAACTCTCTAAAGGAAACTTTGGAGTCAATTTTCTAAGGATGGTTAGTGACCGGATCTTCTCTTAGAGAAAACAAAATAAACTCTGGCTCCCCTTTTTTCATTCAGAGCTTCTCTTTTTAATGGTTCCAATTTCTAGTCACACGGAACATGAACTAGAGAGAGGAGGGGGAGGAGGAAGCACCGGTGGGATAGATGGGGAGAATTTAAATGAAAAACTTCCTCAGTGGGAACTTGGAGGCTCTAGAGAGTGGTAATGAGATATGGAGTTTTCACCTCTAGGTCAGATGTCCCAGATCTATCCCACACTTAACAAAGTTCAGAAAAACAACCTCACTCCACCCTTTGGCTATTCTTTGAGTGGATCTCTGTGTTGTTATGGGGATCACTTTTTTAATGCTTGCTTTTGATATTGTCCCACAGATGAACTGTAGCCTTACAGCCCTTGCAAGACTGAACTAATTGGACATTACTTAATACATTGTATCTTAATAATTCATGCAATGGAGAATTGGGATGAAAAAAAAATCACAAGAAGAAAAAAGGGATGTTTAGAGAGCATCCTCTAATAAATTTAGATATCCGTTGAAAAAAGCTTCTCAATGCATGATATAGATCTTTGTAAGAGAAATAGGTATACAACCGTAACTCATATTTAGATGACATGCCATTGAAGGCCAATTGAAGGGTATTACAATAGAAGGAAGTTCTGATATTTAAGAACATCCTAGAACAATCTATTTGGCCATTGTAAAAAAAAAATCGGATGTAGATTGTATCTTCTCATGACTCTGGAAATCTTGGGATACTAACTGTCCTACCAAGATAGACCAAGTAGTAGACTGACAATTTTCAGTTGACAAAAGAGAGATGAACTTGGCAATTCCTTTTCTTTTGGGGGGTATTCCTATACCTAGCAGGTGCAATTCGTTTTATGCTGAAACCAAGACCCAGAATAATTCAAGCTATAAGTGCTGAAGGAAGATAACTCAGTTCCAGGATGCCAGTTCATATGATGACACCACATGACTGTTGTAGAAATTCTTCACCTTGCTTTGTAGCATAAGCTTTCATACTGAACCAGAGGTGGTATTCAGAAGGTTCTGATCAGTTCGGTAATGGAAATATTGAGTAGTTCGGAGAACTGGTAAATATCACCTCTGGCTGGCCCCGCCCCACCTATTCTCTGCCTCCCGAGTCCCAGCTGATCAGGAGGAAATGAGGATTTTGCAGTAACCTTCCCCTGGAGTGGGGAGGGAATGGAGAGTTTACAGTATCCATCCCCTGCCACGCCCACCAAGCCATACCCACCAAGCCATGCCATGCCCACCAAGCCAGGCCCACAGAACCTACGGTAAAAAAATTGAATCCCACCACTGTACTGAACATTCTACTTTTTGGGGGGGAGGGGGGAGAGAGAGAAAGGATCTGGTTTGACAAGGGCCACAGCTTGGCATATTGAGCATCAAACTTCAAAAAAGGGAAGAAATGGATGTTACTGTATTTGTATTTGTTGCAAATTAAATGCATCAAAATCCTAAGTACAATGAGAATTTTGTTTGGTCTTTATTCACTTTGGGGATTGGAAAAAAAGAAAAAAGAAGAGCTGTAGGAGGCCATTAAGTTTCATGCCCCTTCACCCCTGAATGTAAATAAGATGTCTTTTTAGACTTGGGGAAATTGGCCATTTCTGAAAGCTATAGTATCTGGTTGTCTGAAGATGGATATTTTAGAGATGCTGATTTTATAGTAACTTTTTGGAAAGGGAAGTGATGACAGTGTTCAGTGTTCAGTGAATTATGAACAAAACTATACTCTTTCCTGAAGGCAGAAACATATGACATCACTCTGTCTTAATCCCCACTCACTGTCATTACAAATTCAGTGTGCCTTGTTCTACCCCACTTCTGAAGTACATTTTTTCCTGATTTCCTGCCTTAAGTGCTCCTGTCCCTTTGAGCTTGAGGGCTTCAGTTTGTTGCATGCTAAACTCAGCAGGTTTTGAGCTACTTTCCAAAAGAAGGAACCTCCTACTCAACGAAGAAGTTAACCTTTATCATATGCATCAATAGGTTCTAGACCACCCTTTATCCACACTGCTCTAGTAGATTATCTTCATAGAAAGTTGCCAGTTGAAACCATATGTATGTATTCGTATGCATGTTATGTGTCACCTGACATGCACAAATGAAAGAGGGGCATGTTGCTGTGACAGTGAGACACCCACTGCATCAGGCAATGCATTGGGTCAGCTGATACATATTGAGGCTAAGTATTGTAGAATGACTGGAGTCTCCCTCCCCATGCCTGTCAGCTGTCAGGCAAATTATTTTTAAGCATAAATTTAGTATTCTTCTGAAAAAGGGATAAACCCTATTTTAAAATAGACCTCTAAGAGAGCTGATGGGTAGCAGTATTATGCTGTGAAGTGGGAACCTCTCTCCTTTTGCACCATGCAATCTCATCCCCAATCCCTATCAGCTGTTAAACAAGCTATTTTTAAGGATGGAATAATAATCTTCTGAAACAGCCTTAAACCCTTCTTTAAAAGTACCCTGAACAGCTGATGGGCAGCAAGATTGCACCTGAATCAGTAGTGTACAGTACCTTACGGTATTCCATGCTGACTCTCCCTGTGTCTATCACCATCAGGCAAGGGTGGAAACGGAAAATGTGTTAAACCCTTGCTTAAAAATAGCCCAATATACATTTGACAGGTGCTGGAATTGCATCACGAAGGCCATTTCTCTCCTTCTGTACTGAGTAGTCCTTTCCTTGTATCTGTTCAGCTGTTGGGTGGGTGAGTTTTAAACACAGGATTAATGTCCAGATTAAATAATCTACTAAATGCAGTCATCCTGATTGGCTGTCATAGTTCTGCAACTTGGAACTATGAATTAAAGACATTATGTTAAATGTGGATTAAATCCAGGTTGAAAAGTGGCTTCTTAACATCAAATCCCTATGATTTCCAAGAGCTTGCAAACAGCCACCAGCAAGTTATGACTCACACTGAACTTTCTTCATGTGCTATTTTTTTACTTAATATATTTTAGAAAGGGCATATAATGATTTAAACAGCAGAAAAAAATGGAAACAAAAGAATAATTTCTGCATGCTTGCTTAACTATCTCAACAATCACATCCTGACTTCAGTTCAAATTCAGTTTCGTTTATAGAGACCCAAAGCCATTTGCAAGACAACTTTTTAAATCTTGTATTATTTCACCTTTTTCCCTTCTAATTTTTCTATTTTCTTAAGGGCCATTTTGCTTCTGTCATATGAATTATATAGCACAAGTCATACTGTGTTACACATGAAAAAGGCTCAAAACTGAACCATTAACTCAACAAAGACATTGAGGTAATGAACTTTATACTTCCTGCTGAGAGTAGTATGGTTCTCCATGATCATTGCTTGTAGCTACTCTTAGAATCTATTTTCTGCTTTTGAATAATTTACCCCCCTCCTTAAGGTCAATTTTCTTCTCAGATACCTAGCAAAACCTTCTGAAAGTTAAAAAGGCTCTTCTGATGACTTCAAACTTCCTTCTTAATCTAATGACACCTTTGCACCTCAGAATCGGAAAATGAAGGATTCTATTAGACTTGGAAGATTGTTGCTGAACAAGGAAGGAGAGATTCAGCTCCTCTAGATTGCTGCTAAACCAAATAAAGATCCAAAGTGTCTTCTAAAGCCATTTCTCCAGCATCTGGATCAGACTGACTTTTTAAATGATATAAACAAATGCTGGTAGCTTCTTTCCTTTTATTCTATTTGGACAAAGACAATTATATGGCCCTGGAGCTACTCATGTGTTTATGATTTTTGTCTGAATTAAATGAACTGCTGAGCATTAAACAAATAACCACTATTATGATCATCCTGAATCATTTCACTGCAAAATGAAGTATTTCAATTGAAGTTTTTGGACCGTAATCTATCATATAGGCCAATGTGGTTTGGTGTAGATGTTTTCCAATTTCCCTATTTTCTTTGGGATCAGTAACTTGTAAGAGAATTCCAAAAATCATCCAGCTGGCTTCCATGCCTAAAGTAGGATTAGGACTCTGTCTCCCAGTTTCTACTCCTATTAGAAAATTTACTGTTCCAAACTGGCTTTTATATGATCTATAGAACTGCTGTTTCACATGCACTGGCAAACTGTACATACAGAATTAATTCAACATGAATCTGCTGTCCAAGCAAACACTGGTTCATATGGTAATGCACACATAAACTTTATTACTTACAATTTAACTTTTAAGATTCACCAATAAACCAATTGTAGGAGATAACCAGGTTGAGCCTGAGGGAGGGGTCAAATGTTTCACAAGTCATGAGTCCCTGCATGCCCACAAGAGATCTAAGTCCAGCCCACCTTGAATGCCTCTCTTATCTCCTGCACATTTCCTCGACCATTAGATGGTCAGATTCTTGTGGAGCGCTTAAGCTTGCAATAAATCTTTATACTCATTTGAACTGCCTGAATCTCCTGATTTCCCAGTGCTTGACACAAATTACTACAAATGCTTCATGATTTAAGTTTCAGTCAGCTAAATTGCATACTTAATATGACTATATCTCATTTTAAATTTAAGGGATGAGGTGACTCAGTGGCTATGATGCTGAGCTTGTCGATCAGAAAGGTCAGCAGTTTGAATGCTTAGTGCCACATAATGGACTGAGCTCCCATTACTTGTCTCAGCTTCTGCCAACCTACCAGTTTGAAAGCATGTAAAAATGCAAGTAGAAAAATAGGGACCACCTTTGGTAGGAAGGTAACAGTGTTCCATGTACCTTCGGCGTTTAATCATGCTGGCCACATGACCATGGAGACATCTTCGGACAGCACTGATTCTTTGGCTTTTAAAATGGAGATGTACACCATCCCAGGGGTGGGTTCCGGCTCCTGCTACAGCCGGTTCGCTCATTTATTTGTCTAATTATCCATTTTTCTTTATTAAATGTTTCATTTATTTAATTCCTTATTCATCGGAATGATATACATTTTGTTATGGATTTGAACTATTTATTTCAGACCTGGTAGCAGAAGAAAACAAATGGGAGGGACAGAAATAAATGAAGTAAGCATAAAACTTGTCATGGGTGCCAAATTTTTTGGGAGTGCTCCTAGACCTAGCTCCTTTCCTGGACCAATGAAGAGCACAAGTCCTCTTAACCATAATTTATATCAAGAATTTTGATTAGAGTAGTAAAAAGGAATATATTTAAACTTAGAGAAAGAGAAGAGAATAAAGGAAAAAAATAAACAGGGTAGAAAGAAAAAAAAGAAATATATACCCCCCGTTTCCCTGAAAATAAGACCTCCCCGGATAATAAACCCAATTGGGGTTTTGAGTGCATGTGCTAAAATAAGCCCTCCCCGAAATAAGCCCTCCTCGAAAATATTGCAACACTGCAGCAGCCATGAGGGAAGTTTGCTGCCTCCTGCACCTCAAAAATAATAAGACTTCCCTGAAAATAAGTCCAAGCACTTATTTCAAAGTCGAAAGAAAATAAGACCCTGCCTTATTTTTAGAGATACATGGTAATGAATTGATTTCCAACATCATCACAACAAATAAAAACAAATTTAGTACTGCTTTACTCCCTATAAGATTCCAAACAGATGTCTCCTCCCATATACAATCTCTTATTTATAAAACATAAAATCCATAAAATACTAGCTTTTTAATCCTGATGTTACCAAAAAGTCTGTAAATGGTTGCCAGAACGCCCAATTCTTATTTTAACCTCAATCAAATCCTACTTTATATTCTTTCCTTGTACCTCTAATAGACTTTAAATTAAACAAATACTGTCATAGGATTTGATTCTCTTCAATTAATCTCATCATACAGATTTCCCTCTTTTGTAATTCCAATAAAAACATTTTCTAGGTCAGTCTCTTGGTTAACATTGCATTTTAATTTTAATTTTTAAAATTTCGATCAGTTTCTTTTGTACCTCCAGTAAATCATCCCTTTCCAAACCATTCTCTCTATCTAATATTCATAGTTGTAGTTTTGGTATTTTCTCTGCTTTGTTAGCTTAGACTTGTTCCACAGCTCTCATTCCTTCATTAACATATTTTGGACATATTCGATCAAGAGAAGCATACATCGTTACTGATATTGTTGTTACTAATGTCTGGATCCATTCTTCAGAGATCTTTAATATTTTCAATGTTATAATGTTTCTCATCAATTTCTAAGCCTCAGTATTTACCATTATGAGTTAGCAATAGCAATAGCAGTTAGACTTATATACCGCTTCATAGGGCTTTCAGCCCTAAGCGATTTACAGAGTTGGCATATTGCCCCCACAGTCTGGGTCCTCATTTTACCCACCTTGGAAGGATGGAAGGCTGAGTTAACCCTGAGCCGGTGAGATATGAACCGCCGAACTGCAGTTAGCAGTCAGCTGAAGTGGCTGCAGTACTGCACTCTAACCACTGCGCCACTTCGGCTCTTGTTGTATTATTTTAATATATTTTTTCTTATGGCTAAAATCTTTAGTCCCTGCTGGTGTCCAGTTTCTAAAATCTCACAACTTTTGTTATCTTGCAATTGTCAGAACAACCAAAGTAAGTCTGTTTCCCATGAGAACTTTATTTTTTATAGTCAATTTCAAAATCTTATAGTAAAAGTCAATATTTCAAATGCAGTCAGACTCTAAATCTGTTTATAACTTTCTTAGAATAAAAATTTGTTTAGCTTTTTGCTGATTATTTCAAATTCTTTAAGTTCTTAAGCACATAATTAACTTTATCTTATACAGAGTTGAAGATAAAACTCATCCAATGACTTTCGAAACTTGTTCCAAAAGTCTCTAATACCTTAATATCATTAATAGGCAATGTTTTAAAGTGATGAGAAAGTGAGGCTTATGAACTTACTATCCTTGAAAAGGGCAAGCAAGGCAGCTGATCCTTTCAATTTTTTTAGCAGTCAATCCTATGAAAAACCACTGTCCTGTGCTTACATGGAGTAGATATCCAGGGCATATATGAGTTATCTCCTGTCCTCTCCTTACCTTGAGAGGCACAGTGGTTCAGTGGCTTAATGATGCTGGAAATGGTCTCTGCTCCAGCAGTTCAGGTCCTATCACTGCATGTCAGGGTAAACTCCCATCACTTGCCTCTGCTTCTGTCCACTTAACAATTCAAAAGCATGTACTATGCATGGGGAGACAATAGGAAGATGAGTTGGTGCTCGGTGCAGTCAGTCAGATACCTGCTGGCTCTGAACCTTCCTGGTTGGGGCACTCATTGTGAGGTGGCTCCGGGGAAGGGAGGTGGTCTAGGATGACATTGCAGGAAGAGCCAACTGCTCATCTTTTTTTCTGGTGCGAAGCCAGCTTGCCCTCCTGTGGCATATCTTGGGAAGCGTGCTAGAGTGTCCTACAACAAAGCTGGTAAATTGGAAGCCAAACTGCTACTCTGCAATAGCATTGCAGTCTCCTGGCTAGCATAACAACACCATATGCTAATAATATTAATAACATATAATAACCCTTACCTGGAGACATTGCAAGGAATCAGTCTATACAGAGGTTCCTTGGTCTTTGCCATGGTCATGAGTTCCACTTGCATAGAGACAGCTTTAGCAATAACATAGCAATAGCATTTAGGCTTATATAGCACCCATAGTGCTTTATAGCAGTCTCTGAGCAGTTTACAATGTGTTGCATTATTTGAATACTGCCCTCAACAATCTGGAACCTGATTTTGCAGACCTCAGAAGGATGGAAAGCTGAATCAACCTTGCTCTGTGTCAGGATTGAACCCCAGACTGGGAGCAGAGTTTGCCTGCAGTTTGCCTGCAGTTTAACCATTGTACCACCAGGGCTCTATGTATCTAAATATATGTGTGTTTTTTCATTTCATATTGTAAATCAGATCTACATGCTTGCTTTTTTGCCTCAGGAAGAAATCAGGTTTGGCATGCTCTTTCCAGGTTTCATGATGGCATGTGAAATATTATAAGAAAGTACAGCTGAATCTCCAAAACTACACTGGAATGTTTGGTTTGGAAATTTTGGAATGAAGAAAAGAAGAACAGAAATATATCCATTAAACCAAGAGCCATTATTTTATTTAAATAGGAAAGAAATATCCAGAGTTCGGTCTCAATTTGATCCGACAATGTCTCTTTAACAAGAAAATCACAGGGAGGTAATCAATATGCTAGTTGAACAATATTACACATTGTTTCCTGTCTGTGTTTTGACTGTCTTGCTCTAATAAGCTTCCAAACCTAACACAAGGTCAACAAAAAGAAACAAACCTTCAGCCACTTGGAAAGCTAGTATTTCTGCTACCTTTCCTCCTGAAATAATAAAAAATATTTTAACCACAGACTTACTATGTGCATATGAAATCCACAAGAAGCCATTGCTATCTGACTCTTGCTGTACATCGCAGTTGGTTCAGCTACAACCTACTAAGATAGGGAAAGGAATTACTGAGAGGGTCTTTATATTCCACGCTAAACAAAAGGCCGGGCTCAAGTTTTATTTTTAATAGTGTTAGGTGTGAAAACTCTATGCAATTGCCTTCTTTTTTCAGGGACCATGTCTTTCCAAGCTTTATTATAAAAAATGCTAGCATATACTAATATGTTTGTTGTCTCCCAAAGTGTACATTCTAATTTTTTTCTGGTTTAATCTAAGTGTTTTCTGGCAATAAGCAGACCTATGCTAACAGCAACAATAAAAGTTGCAAATATTATACTAGGCCAATGATGGTGAACCTTTTGTGGCTCACGTGCCAAAAGCGGGGGGAGTGCATGAGGGTCATGCGCGGGCAAGTCACACCCATAATGCTATGTGCACGACCCCAGCATACATGCGCACATCACCAGCACTCCTCCCATTTTTGGAGTGCTTTTTTCACGCTCCCCAGACTCCACAGGCTTTATAGGAGCCTGGGGAGGGCAAAAACATCCTCCCTTGCCCCCTGGAGGCCCTCCGGAGGCTTCCGGAGCTTCCCTGAAGCCTCCAGAGCATAAAAAACCAGCCCTAAGGGCAAACCAGAAGTTTGGGAACGGACTTCCAGTTTGCTCGTAGGGCCGGTTTTAGCCCACCGGAGCATTCAGGTGCCTTCCGAAGGCTCCAGATGGCAAGAACAACTCTATGAGCAACCCGGAAGTGACTTTCAGTTTGCTCGTAGGATTGTTTTTTGCCCTCCAGAGCCTTCAGGGAATCATCCTGAAGGCTCCTGAATGTTCCAGAGGGCTAAAACCTGCCCTAGGAGCAACCCAGAAATGATTTCCGGTTTGCTTGTAGGCTCATGTTTTCCCTCTGGAGCCTTCAGGGAAGCCTCCTGAAGGCTCCAGAGGGATAAAACTGGCCCCACGAGCAAACCAGAAGTACGTTCCCAATGGCCTCAAAAGAAGGCTGAAGTCAACTGGCCAGTGCGCGCATGTGCACTGGCCAACTGACAGGGCAATGCCTCACGTGCCCTGACAAATAGCTTCGTGTGCCACCTGTGGCACATGTGCCATAGGTTCACCATCATGGTACTAGGCCTTTTAAAGGTATCTCAAGGAAAAAAAGATTTCATAATGCATTGCCTACTAAAGGCCAAACTAGATCAGTATTAATTGATTATTATAATTGCTGTAAGGTGGCTCAGGGGCTAAGATGCTGAGCTCGTCGATCAGAAAAGTTGGCAGTTCAGCAGTTCGAATCCCTAGCGCTGTGTAATGAGGTGAGCTCCCGTTATTTGTCCTAGCTTCTGCCAATCTAGCAGTTCGAAAGCATGTAAAAATGCAAGTAGAAAAAATAGGAACCACCTTTAGTGGGAAGATAACAGCATTATGTGTGCCTTTGGCATTTAGTCATGCCAGCCGCATAACCATGGAGACATCTTCGGATATTTGTTTTTTCCTTGTTTTTATTATGTTTAATATTACATGCTGACCAGAGTCTTCTGAAGTAGATGGGCCTTTAAAGATGATGATGATGATGTAACATTCTAAAATTATAAACAGAGTTTAGCAATTAGGAGATCTTTCCTTCCTTCCTTCCTTCCTTCCTTCCTTCCTTCCTTCCTTCCTTCCTTCCTTCCTTCCTTCCTTCCTTCCTTCCTTCCTTCCTTCTTTCCATGTAATGGGATCTAGGAATATTTAGGAACTCAAGTTTTTGCTTTCTTTAGTTGTCTTTCTGCAAAGCAATTCTCTAATCCAGCATATTTTTCTAGTTAATCGTTATATAAAAAAGACAAAAATTACACTTAATATTTTAAAATGCATGATATAAACAAGGGATCCAATTCTTTTTAAAGTTTTCACTTCTCTAACACAACCTGGAATTATTATGTATCATGAGTTTGATTTATTCATTTTTATTATGAAGGAAGGACAAATGTTTGCTCGGCTTCCTTTGTGGCTAGTTTATACCATCATGTATTTTTTAGGATAACTCTTTCAAATTTGTTGTTGGAGGAATATCATTTCCTTTTTTTAAAAATTTATTTAGTGGGAAGAGGATGGTATAGCCAGAGTCAATATGGTGTAGTAGTTAGGAGACTAGAATTGGGAAGAATCAAGTTCAAGCTCATGGAAAGCTACTAGGACTGAGTACCTTTGCATTACTCACTTTCTTTCAGCATAATTAATCCCACATGGTTGTGGTTGTGGGGGAAACCAGGTGTACCTTTATTTATTTATGAAATTTATTTGCCACCCATCTTGTATCTAATGTCACTGGACGGCTTACAGCATAAAAACCTTAAAACAGAAAAAAAACATTAAAATCAACAAACATAGAACACAATAAAATCATTGACAAATTAAATCATTTACACCAGATGGGAAAGAAAGGAGCTGGACAAAAGGGATGGTAGGAAGGTGGGATTAATTTCTATGGAGATTCTCAGTCATCCAGGTCATGGTTGTCCCAAAGGTGCTTTTTCAAAAGGCAACTGGACTTTCTTGGTTTTTCCTTGAAAACATGAAAACAAAGAAAATCCAGTTTGTTTTCAAGGAAAAACAAAGAAAGTCCAGTTGCCTTTTGAAAAAGCACCTTTGGGATGAGATGAGATAAAGTTTTAATTAGTCAACCACCTCCAGTATGAAGCTCCCCCATTGGGTCACCAAGGCATCTGGTAGAGCCAGGTTATGAAATGTCAGGAGGATGGGAATGAATCTCACCTCAGAGGGTAAGATGCTCCATATGGCAGGAATCATTATAGAGAAGGGCTTTCGTGTGGAGCCCACTGGCCAAAATTCCTTGTTGCCTTAATATGTTGCATTAGCCTCCTGAAAATAAGGTAGCAGTTAGACTTAGACTTATATATCGCTTCATAGGGCTTTCAGCCCTCTCTAAGCGGTTTACAGAGTCAGCATATTGCCCCCAACAACAATCTGGGTCCTCATTTTACCCACCTTGGAAGGATGGAAGGCTGAGTCAACCTTGAGCCGGTGAGATTAGAACCACCAAACTGCAGATAACAGTCAGCTGAAGTAGCCTGCAGTGCTGCATTTAACCACTGCGCCACCTTGGCTCTTCCAGGTGGGATATAAATCTAGGAAGTAAATATTTAAATATTTTTTTATTTCCAACACTAAAGGTAAAGGTAAAGGTTTCCCTCACACATATGTGCTAGTCTTTCTGAACTCTGGGTGGTGGTGCTCATCTCCAATTGAAAGCTGAAGAGCCAGCGCTGTCCGAAGATGTCTCCGTGGTGATGTGGCTGGCATGAATAAACACAGAAGGCACACAGAATGCAAATAGGTGGTTCCTATTTTTATACTTGCATTTTTTACGTGCTTTCGAACTGCTGGGTTGGAAGAAGCTGGGAGAATAGTAGAAGCTCACTCCGTTATGTGGCACTTAGGGATTCGAACTGCCAACCTTTCTAATTGACAAGCTCAGCATATTAGCCACTGAGCCACCAACAGTAACACCAACACTAGCACAGTCCAAAACCAGAAAAAGTTTCATGTGGAGAAGTAATTATTTTTTTTTGCTTCCCATCCAATCCCATTCCATTCCACTCTAATCCGTCCCATAAAACTGCTTATATTTACACATGGAATAGTTTGAAGAGAGCTTATCAATTAAAAATACAGATGAATGGAGACCAGACTTTAAAAGCACTCTTTCTCACCGGATCTCACGGACATGCCCAAAACAAAGCAATAGAACCTGTGTTGACATGGTAGATATATACAAAAGAGTTAAATCAGTGTCTGATTTGGGAGTGAAAGAGTTAAATGAGCTAGTATTAATGAAAGCTGCAAAAAAGTGCTGACACAGACATTTCTCCTAAGGATCTGGTATTTATCTGTTCATGTGTTAATGTACACACACAGCTCAACATTTCCAGGTTGATGGCTTGGCAGCATTATACATCTGCAGCAAAAGGTTAAAGAGCATCATAACACTGCTTGGAGGAGTTTAATAAATTAAGCACAATTTCTTTTTTCTAAAGCATTCTTTTACGATCTTTCTAAGGCAAGCTGAAGGTTGGGGAGGGGTTCTAAAGGTTTACTACATATATCTTTACCTTATGGATAGTGTTTAATGATTGTATCAAGTAAAACAAAGGAGGGTGAACTAGCCTGAAAAGGAAGATTTAAGAGAAGAAGAGAAAAAAATAGACTCTAAATATCAAATAAGGCTATTTCCATTTAGTTCTGTAGAGTTGGCAAAAAGCAAGCATCTATCAGGGACTGCTGTGATTTGTAACATCAATTCAAGGTTAAATAAACTTCATGCATGTCTAAGATGAAATTTAAAGTTGAGTTGGGTAAAAAAGAGAAAATATTGATGAAATCACCACCAATCAATTGAAAAAGGCAGCTTTATTTAGGTATGCCTTTAATATTATTAAATAACAACATTTTTCTTACCCAGGTCCTGGGAAGGCCTTCATAAGGTTTGCAAAAATGCCAAGTACAGTCTGAACATCTGGCTAATTGTACGGCCAACTATAGTAAGCAGATGATTATTTATTGAATTTTTAAAAACATTTGTGTTAGAGCTGCATTTTGAGGCACACTCACCCACTCCATGTTCTGACTTTTCAGGGATATTGGGATGACATCCAATTTTTGACATAACATTTGTTACTCAAGCTTTCTGAAGCAGAGCTATAAACAGTTGTCTTGAGTCCTTATCTGTATCCATATCTCTGGATTATGCGTCTTTGAGGTTGTGAAATCTTAGATGCACTCACTTGTAACACTTAAAAGCAAGGCCAAGTGTTATTCATATGAAATATGGAAAAAGTGAATTTGGCTAGGATATGTAGGCCAGATATGAGTCTAGTGTCAGAGTTCCAAATAGCATCCTCCAAAAAATAAAAGTCTGAGGCTAGAGTTTCCTCAAAGTTTCAATTTATAAGAAGAGCCATATTGGCACATCTAAGAAAACCTGAATCTGAAAGCTTCCAGGTTTTCCCCACTCTGCCCCAGCACCAGTGGTGGGATTCAGCCAGTTCACACCTATTCAGGAGAACTGGTTGGTAACTTTCTAAGTAGTTCAGAGAACCGATTGTTGGAAGAAATCTCCTTTTGTATTTTTCCACTTTACAGGGCTAATCCTGTAAGGAAGGCAGGAAGGAAACATTCTAGTGTTGTTTCTAGCCTAATCTTTACTGACCTGCTTACAGAAACTGCCTCTCCGGTTAACCCTTATTACATTGTAACAGCTAAGGCGAAGCGTCCATTGACCTCAGTGACCTTGAGTTGGCCATGCCCACCCAGTCACATGACCACCAAGCCCCACCTACCCAGATGGTCATTGGGGCAGAGAACCGGTTGTTAAATTATTTGAATCCCACCACTGCCCAGCACCCATCAATACTCAATCAGCCATTATCATGAAGGAAGATTCCTCCCATTCATGTCAGTCCAGGTGCAGGGACAAAATGACCTTGACTCTCTGTGAAAGAATGTTATTATGGCTACACATCTCCCATACTCCATACAATCCCCCCTCCCAGTTTTCCACAGTAGAATGTTTGAATATGTGGCAGGCTTGAGGTCCACTGTAAAAGATGGCTTCCAAGCCTGACATCTAGCTTATATGCTTGTTAGAAAGAAGCTAGCTTACAGAGCAAAAGTGTTTATAAAACAGGCAAGCTCATGAGATGACAGAATGGGTGAAAAGGTGAGGCTAAGCAGACAAGGGGTCAAGGGTGTATGAATGAAGATACAAAATTCAGCAGACCCAAATGGGCATGAACTGATAAAATGAATTTGTTTGGGGCCGGATAAACAACAGTTAATGAAACATGTATATTTGGTAAAAGAAAGTATAACAGAGAAAGTTCTATCCCCCCCCTCTTTTTTAAATCATAAAAATGTCAATGGCACTGAATATGTAGAAATGTGCATTATGGAGCAAATTCATAAAAAACATAGGCACCTGTATCTGAAGAAGACTAAAAGGAATGTTTATATATCTTAGTTTCAAAGTCCAACAACTGTTATTGCAAGTATTGTGGGTTTTTTCTTCTTGAGATTACATTTCAGGTACTGATTTATTTGGTCCTAGGATATTACTCCAAGACCATGAATTTTTGGATCACCTCCTTTTGGATCGTGTTCTGACTTCTCTATCCTTCTCCATGAAGTGGCAGAAAAGGCTACAACTAGTGCTTACTGGAGGTGTTCTTGAACATTCTGGATGAGGAAGAATTGTGAGGAAATAATTCTGGATGAGGTTGAGGACATTATACATCCCCAGTTTTGAGAAGAAGGGACATGGTGGCTCAGACACTGAGCTTGTTGATCAGAAAGGTCAGCAGTTCGGCAGTTTGAATCCCTAGCACTGCATGACAGAGTGAGCTCCCGTTACTTGTCCCAGCTTCTGCCAACCTAGCAGTTCGAAAGCACATAAAAAATGCAAGTAGAAAAATAGGGGCCACCTTTGGTGAGAAGGTAACAGTGTCCGTGCACCTTCGGTGTTTAGTCATGCCAGCCACATGACCATGGAGACGTCTTTGGACAGAGTTGGCTCTTCGGCTTTGAAATGGAGATGAGCACCACCACTTAGAGTCGGGAACAACTAGCACATATGTGCAAGGGGGCACTTTACCTTTAATCTTGAGGAGAGAGAATGAGGAGAACGATGCCGGATCTGGAGCAGACAAAATTCCTTCCATCCTGTTTAGAGCAGTGGGAGGAAAATAATTGAAGCAACAACAACACCAAAATAAAAACAGGAAAGAAGGTGGATATGTTGCCTCTCAATTGTTCCACCTGAAATTAACCACATTTTACTTTTCATGTCTGGCTCCTTAACAGAAAGTTAGGAACAAATCTAAGACTTTTGATTAATGTTGGACTCCTTCAAAAGGACATGCCTTGGACAATTGGTCTCTCCCATCCTCGGCTCCCTGTCTATAAAGTGGGATAAAAATTGATCTTATCTTTATAATGTTGACTCTAGTCTAGACAAAATAGTTCCCCAAGCAAGACATTCTGTCTGCTATTTTGTTGCTCCTTGAGTTTTATTACCTTGAAATGGGAGTGGGCAGTACAGGCTGTCATGGATCATTTGGCTGCTCTATTTTGGTGCACTTTTTTTTTTTTTTTGCATAGAATTATACAGGAGAATGAAGAGGACCATTCAAAGAGCAGGCGGCAGTTGTGGGGGCCTTTCACACAGATTCATTTTATGTATCAATTGTGTCCTTCCCTGCACTCATGCCTTGGTCTCTTCCAGATTGGACTGCTGCAATGTGTTCTATATGGAACTGCTGTTGAGGAACTCCTGGAAATTACAACTGTTCCAGAATGTGCTTATGACCACAATTGAATCCTAGATTTCTGTTGCTGAGTGAAACATTTGCTGACCCCCTTTTAAGACCTTTCTTGCCACAGTTGTTAAGTGAATCACACAGTTGTTAAGTTCGTAACATGGTTGTTAAGTGAATCTGGCTTCCCCATTGACTTTGCTTGTCAGAAGGTCGCAGAAGCTGGATCACATGATCCTGGGACATCGCAACCATCATAAATATTAGTTGGTCTGTTGCCAAGTATCTGAATTTTGATCACGTGGCCATGGGGATGTTGCAACTGTCATAAATATGGAAAATGGTCATAAGTCACTTCTTTCAGTGCCATTGTAACTTTGAATGGTCACTAAATGAATTGTTGTATGTTGAGGACCACCTGTAGCATGTGCAGTTTTGGATGCTCCATGGTTTGCCCATGTTATACCACTGCACTGGCTTCCTTCCCCCCTCCCCCCAAGGTTCAATTCAAGGTGCTGGTCATCACTTTTAAAGCCCTGAGTAGCATGGGATCAAATTATTTGCAAGATTGCCTTTGCCTGCCCCACTAGATCTGACAGATCAAACTTGCTCTATGTTGTGGTCCACTGGCGGCCTGCAGAGCTGACAGCAGAGTTGGACAGTGTTGGAGGCAGAAAGGGGGGCAGGGCCATCTGGGAGTTATGTGCTGCCTCCAGAGTTGGACATCAGTGAGGCAGAGGAACAGGGGGATCCTGTTCCCAGTGTGCACATGCATAGAGCTGCCAGAAGGCAAGAACAGTTAAGACAAAAGGGGCAACTCGCGAGTAAGGCTTGGAGATGATTGGCTCCTCCCATAAGACATAAAGGAGGAGTAAAGGGATGTGAGTCTTTGCAGGAAGCAACTTTGTTTGTCTGGTTGGTTTAAACTCTGAAGCTCCATTTGACTGTGTGTTTGGCCTTGCAAAACTAATTGGCAATTGGGTTTCTGGCAGCATTTCAAGGGAGATAAAGGTGGGTGCTTATCAGCCTTACCCTGCAAGACTGTGGCAGACTTCTGTTGGACTCTTCACAGAGTGGTTGTAAACCATTATGGGCTGTGAATGAACATAATTCATAACCGTTTAAATGAAAAAAGAGGTTTGGGGACTAAGTGTGTGATTTTTACGGTCTCAGGAAGCCTAGATCAGAACACTCTAGGACTAGGTTGCTTTCTTTAAATGCTGCCACCTAACAGGACTAAGCAGAGCTCCTTATTAATAACTGCCCCTGCCTTTTGGACACCCTTTCCCATTAGATCTGGCAGGCCCATACCCTCCTGGCCTCTGATGTATTATGTTTGGGGCACAGGAAAGAATTATTTTGCTTTGTTTTTTACGTTTCTTTACTGCTTTCTTGTTTTATTTTGTTTGTGAATTGTTCAAGATTACGTTACATAAGTTGGACAGTTGTACAACTATTATAAAAAAATTTGTAAATATTCACTTACTCATGTCCTATGCCAACATATCAAAATAAACTTTTTTAGATAAGAGGGGCTTGTGACTATAAAGAACAATTGAAAATTTTACATCGCAGAATAGATGCACATCAATATCGGATGAACCAATATTAAATAATGTTGAAATTGAGGCAAGGCTTTTGATATTTCAGCCTGTTCTACTACTTCCAAAGATTGCTGTATTTTGTTTTTTCGTATGGACCATATAGTGGAAAAGGGCAAGCATAGTTTGGACAATGATAAAATAGTAAGATATTATCTGATTGGCCACAGTGAACTGAAACTTATGGGGATGGGGGAAAAGTAAAGAGGCCTTATTTGAATAAAAGCTAGAATTGTATTCTACCTTTAATGACCTCTTCAGTAAAGAAAATTCAGTGAACTTCCTCCATCTTTCATACCATTCCAGGTCCAGAGTAGAGTGTGTGTGTGTGTGTGTGTGTGTGTGTGTGTGTGTGTGTGTGTGAATATTGGTCCTCCAATCAACTATTGAAGAAAAGAAAAGTAGTTTTTCCCCCTCATGTATACCTTCCCCCATGAAAGTTGAACTTTTTGAATTTCTTATTGGCCTGGCATCATTTTTACCTTTACCAAGATAAAGGTAAGACTGTATTTAGAATACTGCATCCAGTTCTGGTTGCCAAGATATAAAAATGGTGTTGCAACCCTGAGAGTGAAAAAAAGAACAACAAGAATGATTAGGGGGATGGAGGCTAAAACATATGAAGAATGGTGGGTATGTCTAGTCTAATGAAAAGAAGGACCAGAGGTGACATGAAAGTAGTTTTCCAAGATTTGAGGGCTCCTACAAAGACAAGAGGGTCAAACTATTGACTAGAGACCGTCTGCTGCCAATCACCTCCACTAGACCGATTAGATCCCACAGATTAGGCCTCCTCCGAATTCCATCCGCCGGCCAGTGCCGACTGGCGACTACCCGGAGGAGAACCTTCTCTGTGGCTGCTCCGACCCTCTGGAACGAACTCCCCGTGGAGATTCAAACCCTCACCACCCTCCAGGCCTTCTGCAAAGCCGTTAAAACCTGGCTGTTCCGACAGGCCTGGGGCTAAAGAGCTGTTGCCCCCGTCTCGAATGGTATGACTGTTGTGTGTTTTTAAATTATGTATTGTTATGTTTCGTCTTTTATTTTTTGTCTGTACCCCCCTTCCCTGATTTGAATTGTGAGCCGCCCTGAATCCCCTTCGGGGGAAAAGGGCAGCATATAAATATAATAAAATCAATCAATCAATCAATCAATCAAAAAAATCAAAGCACCAAAAGGCAAGACAAGAAACAATGGATGGACACTAACCTAGGAGATAAGCAACCTAGAACTAAGGAAAAAAATTCCTAATGGTGAGAGCAATCAATCAATGTGGAGGCTTTCAGAAAGAGACTGGATGACAATTTGTCTGAAATGGTGTAGGGCAGTGATAACGCAGAACATCACACGTGTGTGCTCATTAGGGCCGCATTCCAGAAAAGCAAAGGGATCACGCTCCAGAAAAGTTGAACTTCCAGGTCCTGGCACTTATGAGCACCCAACAATCAGCTGGCCGGCATGTATGAGCACACCAATTTTCAGCACTGCCACGAAGGACAGCTGATTGCCGTGTGTGCATGCGCGCCAGAAACCCAAAAAACAAACAGGCAAGGCCACGTGTGCCAAGCGACATGGCTTTGCATGCCACTTTGGGCATGCGTGCCATAGTTTACCATCATGGGTATAGGGTCTTCTGCCTGAGCAGGGTATTGGACTAGAAGACCTCCAAACTCCCTTTTAACTCTACTATTCTGTGTTCTATGTTCTACCCTTTCCGATACAAACTGCGCTACCTTACATACAACATGACAGCCATTCTTGCTGAACAATTCTTGCTTGTTACTTAGAAGCTGACTTTTTTAGGCATCCAGATTTGATATTTAAATTACGACAGGTAAACCCCCCCAAACAATCTCTTGGATGCATGCCAGCATCATGAGGTCAGATGAGTAATCCCAGCATGATTGGGACTGGTTATGTCTGTGGTTTGGATTAGATCTCTCCCTCTCGTCACCCCACATTTTCCCTTTGTAGAAGGCGAGAAGCTTAAAATTCAGTCTTCCAGTACTTGCAGAAAATAACAACAATATTAATGCTGCAAAAAGAACTTCAAACATGTTGAGACTCTTGACATACGCATAAAAGCTGGCAGTTCTGAGAACTGCCACAACATTTTATGCTGCAACCAAAATGACTCCCCTGGAGGGATACATTTTTAAAGCAATACGCAGCTGGTGTGGCATGAAAAGGGAGAAAGACCAAGCAACAAACAAACAAAAACCTCTTGTAATGTGATTAACTACGAGGGAGAAAATGCCTCATGTTCACTGAAGCTGCTTGGGAAAGTTTCTTTTATGTCAAACATGAAACAGGCCTTGTCTGACCCCTAAGCAGCTGAAGACATTGCAGCAAGAAACTCAGGGAGGTGTCCCTCCATTAGGCTTCAATCCTACGGGTTGCCCAGAGGAGAAAAATCTCAAAGTAACTCCCACTACATGAATAGGGAGCTAGGGTGGAAGGAAAAAAAAACCACAGCAACACTGCTATTTGTAGCAGAACAAAGTTATTTAAAAAGTGTTTTAGACAGATGGACTACAAAACCCTTGATCATGCCCATAAGGCAAAACTGCTGCCATTCTAAATATTTTGTGGCTCCCTTTCCACTGACAGGAATTGCCCTGGGGAAAGCCAGAGAAGGGGCTATGTGTGATCTTTGTTCTCCCACTTTCATGGATTTTATCTGTTTATTTTATCTGTTTACTTCATTTTTAATTTTTTTTTGATTGTTTTTAGATTGTTATGGAGGTTTAACTGTTGGGTTATATGCCGCTCAGTCATGTTTATGAGATGGGGGGCTATATACATAGGCTAAATAAACAAATAGTTTTTCCTCTGTTTTTTCAATGCTGCGTTTGGGTGTGACTAGGAACATACACTGCCCCCATGTTTGGGTTAGGTTGTGAGAGTGAGTTTGTCTCACTTCTCTGTTACCCAGTTTATCTAAGAGTTCCATTCCATGTTTGGGGGAGAGGTCTGAAATATCTTAAAGATTAGTCTCATGTCCAACAAAACAAACTATGAAAAGTATTGGACATCAACAAATATAAAAATAGATGTATACTTTCTGACTTTCAGTCACACAACCACAATTCTTTGCTATTGCACAGGCTTAATGCACAAAGTCCTAATCTCTTGGGATGCACACTTGGGAAATAAATATGAAGAAATGCTGACTCTATTTGCATATATTTCAAATTACACACACAAATCCCACTCTTTTACAGAAGTATCCATATCTTCTGACACACACACACACACACACACACACAGTGTAGATACACCACATACCCACCCACCACATATATACATATACACATACATGTATAATATATATAATATGTATATGTATAATCATAATCATCATCACAATAAATGCTCTTAGAATGATTGTTGGCTCTTTGCTATTTTACAGTTTAATTGGTTTAAGACAAGAGGACTTGAAGTCTGTCTTTTTAGATAATGTTCCCAATGCACAATAAGTGCAATGTACATTTTAGGGAGGACAAGCTTTGCCCTATTCGGTACATTAAAATAGATAGATGGATGGATGGATGGATGGATGGATGGATGGATGGATGGATGGATGGATGGATAGATAGATAGAGATAGATAGATAGATAGATAGATAGATAGATAGATAGATAGATAGATAGATAGATAGATAGATAGAGTACTCTTCAGTTTAACAATCCCCATCCTGAATGGAGATCCATTTTCTTCATTCTGCTGATTTTGCTGAGATTAACTTTCAAACACAGCACAAAGGTAATATGTTTATGATTCCACAATTGTTTTAATTTTATTTATAGTGTAATGCTTGAATTAAAACACCTGCTGAAGTTCAGAAACTGTGCATTTAGTATGGGGAGACTCTTTTGATTAGTCAACACACGTAAGAATATCAGCCGTGCCAGAGACAGGCTGCTTAAAAAGTGTACTTTCTTGTAGTGTGTAGATGCTGCAGAATGGTGTATTCTAGGGCACACGTATAGTTCATTTGGGGTAACAGGGATGTCCCCAAAGGCATGCTGCAGGCTGTGAATAGAATGTACATGCCCCAGAACATGTCCCAATCTTTTTCTACTATGGGGATAGAAGTTGCCTAGTAAATCTTTGACTCTTGAGCAGACAAGCCTACAGTACTCTTAGAATCTGTTCCCTGAAGGGAGGGAGTTCCCAAACCATATAATATTCGAGTCATTTAACGTTTCTATAAATCTTCATTGTTTCTAAGAAACGTGGTATGTGTGTAACCACACCTCAAAACTGAGAAAAATGCTGAAGGAGTTTCAAAATTGTATCAAATATCAGGCTGGATTAACCTGGTTATGTGTTCTATGGAACTATCCTTTCTTTGATTAGCATCTTTATGTGAATTGAAGCGTTGACAACGTATCTGAAGCAATAAGCAAAGCAAAAGGCAAGATTGCATGGCAACTAGGTTTACTACTATTATTCTCTAAACAATAGCAAAAATTAATTGGAGATATGAACCTCAAAATGTATGTGATGTGGGGCTACACAAACATGCATACACTGGCATACTGCAAGTAAAATATTGGAAAAAAGGAGAAAGGAAGTGACACCAACATTGTTCAATGTATGCACCCTTTGGATGTGGCTTTAGTGCCAAATTTCTAATTCTTCCACTGTCTGTTGCTTGCTGCAAAATGAAACCTGTCTTTGCAGGGTTATTTATAGGTGAGATGTAAATCACAGTTTCTTATAAAAACCAGGAGTGCTCCTCTTTCCTCATGACAGAATTTATATCTATCCAGAGGGTGATCTGACTTTTATTTTAAAAAATGACACAAAACTCTTTCATTCTTTGTGGGTTATTATTTTTAGTGTCTCATCAGGGAGGTCAAAAATAGGATTCTGTCCACCTGCAGAAGACAAGATTCTCAAGGCTCTTGCAAGCTGAGAAGATGAGTGTTTTCCTGCATATATGCTGTGTGTACACACACACACACACACACACACACACACACACACACACACACACACCACCACCACCACCACCACCACCACCACCACCACCACCACCACCACCACCACCTAAAGAGATATAGGAAGTTGAACTGGTCACCCCTTCCTTTAACTACCTAATTTAAAAGGCAACTGGACTTTATTTTTCCTTGAAGACATCTCTTCTCATCCAAGAAGCTTCTTCAGTTCCGGAAAAATTGCAGACTATAAGAACCATTTGTACTTCAATTTGATATGCAGACAGTACAGACTTATCCCCCAACAGTCTGCACCTGGGGTTGAAATCCAGCAGGTTCTGACAGGTTCTGGAGAACCGGTAGCAGAAGTTTTGAGTAGTTCGGAGAACTGGCAAATGCCACCTCTGGCTGGCCCCAGAATGGGATGGGAATGGAGATTTTGCAGAATCCTTCTCCTGGAGTGGGATGGGAATGGGGATTCTGCAGTATCCTTCCCCTGGAGTGGGGTGGGAATGGGGATTTTGTAGTATCCTTCCCCTGGAGTGGGGTGGGAATGCAGAATTTATAGTATCCTTCCCCTGCCCTCCCACCAAGCCATGCCCACAGAACCAGTAGTAAAAAAATTGAATTTCACCACTGCCTGCGTCTGTTTTCAATAGTGAAGGTATGCAGGATAGAACACATCCAGTAGAAAGCATAGCTAAAGGTTTTCAATGAAAGAAACAACCATGACCTGGATAACTGAGAATCTCCATAGACATAACTTTTTTAAAGTTTCTACCACAGGCCAGTGTTTAGACAAGCATCCCTTCACTTCAGCCTGGTTTCAACAGAAGATAGTTTTCTGGAAACTATTATCTTTCTAGACGGTGGGGCCCAATTTTATTTTATTTATTTTATTTTATTTTATTTTATAACATAAAAATCCATTTTTAGTTAAACTGTGTTGTCTGGGTACAAATATTTTTAGGAAATAATAAAGTATTTACAACAATATTCATTACATTGGTATTAGTTCTGTAGTAGTAGTAGTAGTAGTAGTAGTAGTAGTAGTAGTAGTAGTAGTAGTAGTAGTAGTAGTAATATAACAACAACAACAATAATATTTGCTTGTCCATTTTAACAAACCTCTCTAGTGTCATTAGTCATTTTCTTATATCCACACGTTTCTAACTTCTGTTTTTATTAGCTAGTCATTGATAAAATAAGTCCCATGTCAAAAAGTGTTCAGTTTCTTCCTTTTCCTTAATTGTAAGTGTTACTCTATCCATTTCTACACATTCTTTTGCTTATGGCTTATTCTTATTAGCTTATTACTAATAAGCTAATAATTATTAGTATTAATAATTATTAATATTATTATTAATAACCTATGACTATCACTAAGTGTTGTATCTTATGATTCTTGATTAATGTATTTTTCTTTTTTCTTTTCTTGTACACTGAGAGTATATGCACCAAAGACAAATTCCTTGTTTGTCCAATCACACTTGGCCAATAAAGAATTCTATCTATTTAATATTTTGTTAATCACATTTTCATCTGTAGGGCACTCTTCAATTGTTGTGCAAATACAATTCCAGCTGCAGTTAATACAATCAAATATGTATTTCCCTTGTTATACTTATCCAGTAAAATGGATAACAAAACAAAAATATTTCTGGTTTTAAATCAAAAATTTGTTTTATCATTTTTTCCAACCATGTGTGTATTTTTGCCCATTTTTTTTTTTTGTGTGTGCTTTTGGGCATATCCACCAAACATGATAATACGACCCAGGTATCTGATAACATTTCCAATACTTAATAGACATGTCCTTATACATCTTTAAACATATTGAACGGTGGGATCCTTGGTACTCTCTGAACTTGTGTGTTTGTTTGTGTGCTGATATTTCATTGCCCAATTAGATAACATCTTCAATGCAAGTTTTATACTTCAGGGTTTCTAAATTATCAATCTGATGCAAAAATTGAGGTCTTGCTGCCCAAAGCATCTAGTTTTTTCCCCAGATTCTAACTGCATTTCCAAATTTGTTTGATGTCTGTGTATAAAAAGCACATCTATGTGCAAGAGGGAAAGGGAGAGGGAAACTGGGGGGAGCTACACAGTAAATATTAAATGCCTTGCTTTTCATGTCTTTGTGATCCCTGGAAAATCAAAAAGAAGAAAGCACTCTTTGAAATTAGTCCAGGCAGTTGTTTCTAGAACACTTGTGAAATATAACTGATGTAATAATGAAGCATCAATGCAAAATTTGTGTAAAAAAATTCAGAGAGCACTAAATATATCTCATGTTTGCTATTGCAATGGAACAGAAAAGGCAATAAACTCCCTCTTTGAGTGAGATGGGTGGTTCAAAAATGTGAAAAGCAAACAAACAAATATAAAGAATAACTGTAGATCGATGAGCCCTGATACTGCACTTGGTCTTAGCCAAAGACAATTCCTTTTTCTGTTATTACTTTAAAAGAACAAAAATAAACAAAGGGTATCTGTAAATTAGCTTTTATTACCTTCTCACCTTTAAGCAGAGAAGCGCTGAAGCTGCAAATGAAGCAATTTTCCTTATACCCATGAATTTGGTCCATCTCAATTTCCATTTTGGAAATCTGAATTTGGGTGGTGCACAAACAAATGAACAAGGGCCACACATAAGCAACTTCCAGTTATGGACTTTGCATCATCATCCAGAAGCAGCCCCAACTCTCAGATTGTTTTGGCAAAATGGATTTAGAAAGGAAAACATGGGCACTTAGGAAAGTTGGAGGAGTGGGATGTGTTGTCATATATTGAAAAATCAGTTGTTGGAATTAATCTCCTCAATTAGACCTAATGTTCTCCTGGTAAAAGAATTTCATTCTGCTCTAATTCAATGGCTTACTAACTAACCCTAACTATTCTACACCTCTCCCAGGACAGGGGAACAGTGATGACTGAAAACCTTACCTTTGACAATGATTAGAGGAGTCATTATAATCCCTTCCCTTTCAGGGACAAAACCATATCATACTCCTCTCTGCTGCTACTTACACATAGAAGGAAGATAGCAGTTGAATATCTATGTGGATCTATTCATGGAGTATGTCTCTCTGTGTGGAATGAATGCATCCATCTGCACATGCATACAGACACAGACAGACAGACAGACAGACAGACAGATGTCTCTTTAATTTTGTAGCAAAAGAAATTGTGGCTATTTCAATAGAGTCACACTTTTTAAAAATCTCCTTGCATTGCAGTCATTGCTGAATGTAGATTTATACAGTGGTCAAGTTGTCAAGTTTGAAAGACGCCCAAAGCACCCCTCCCCCTTCTGTTCATGCACAGCTGTGATCCCCCGGGAGCCATCTGAAGACCCCGCAGGCTCACTAGAACTCTATTGGACATGGTGTTTACAACCAACCCACGCAAGCTGCCACTGTGTGGCCTGAAGCTCTCAACAGAGAGGCAAGTGAGAGACAAATGAATGCAAGAGAGAATCCAATTCTCTATATAACCCCTCGGGGCTACATGAATGGGCTGTCATCAGATGCTGTCTGCAGATGAAGCCTGCTTTAATGGAGGTAATGGGAAGAGACTTGCTGAATTCTGCTTACCATTGGGAGCATTGTTAATTCAGTTCTCTTCAGCAATTACTTTCTAGGAAGAAAGGCTTAAGATATTTTTTTAAAAAAACAATATTGGAGATGTCCAATATTGCTTCATACAGAAATAAGGGAAATGTGAAGTTGACTCTTCACAAATTCCTTTTCCTCCCTCTGAGGAAGTATTACTAGGTTAACCAATAGTAACAGATTTATCATTGTTCTGTGGCACATTACTGTCCTCTCCTTCCCCCTTTCCCTTCCTATTACGATCAATTACTCGTGAAAGCAATTGAATATCAACAGCTGGGGTTCAGTAGCTCATCTAAGACACAACTGTTAGATCCCATCCTTCGCCCGCCCACTTCGTCATTAGGTCATAAAAAAATCTGCAAACCTGTAGAAGGCAGAGAGAGGAATTGAGGAGGACAAAGCTAGCTAGAAGACCTGATAACTTGCAGGAGTCAGATGGTTTGAAAACCAAAGAGATCATAGTGATACTTGGGAACTGGAGAGGGACAAGGTAGAAAAATTTAAATAATGCAGTTTGACAAGGAAATTGAATTGGTCCCAAAATGAATTGCATTTAGTTATTTCTTTATGATTTATATCACTTTATCTGCAAGGAACATGCAAACGTGACTTCCATTTTTCATCTCACAAGAACTTCATTGGTAGTCTGGTCTGAGAAACAAATAGTGACCAGTATCAATGGGTACTCTATCAATGAGATCTTAATAATGTACATAGTCTGGTATTAATTTGAGGATAATCTCTTCAATTCTAATCTGAGATTAATGACTAGATTACATTATATATATACACACATACATACATATACACATACATATACATTCAGTAAGTTGTTTACTTAAGTGAGTCAACAGGAAAATCATAAACATAACATTGGGTTTCATAGAATGTTGGCGTTGACATTTAATTTAGAAAAGCTGAATGTAGGTAATATGGTGCTTCCTAAGAATTTCTAAAATAAGATGGGCTTCTAGGAGGGATAGTTCATTTTATGAGATGTCTATTCATCATTATTACTATTATTCTAGGTACAGTGTTTTTCCCCATATCTGAGAATGGAGACCACACTCTCAATAAAAGTTGGGACCATAGGGGGGAAATGATTTATTATTGATCATTTTGCATTAATTAAATAGAATTAAATGCAATAATTAATAATGAATATATTTCAATCATCTAACATATGACAATTGTCAATTTTCTGATAACATTTTAGATCCTCTAGGTCTATGGGCTTCATTCGGCCTTTTGAGTCCTACTTGCAGCCCCAGGACTTTGGGATGGCATCTCTTAGTTTTTTCATCTTGTTCTCCTGAACTGAGAATATCAGAAATGACCTGTTCTACTGCAAGGAACTGAGTAGTAGTGGTAGTAGTGGTGGTAGTGATAGTGGTGGTGGTGGTGGTGGTGGTGGTGGTGGTGGTGGTGGTGGTAGTAGTAGTAGTAGTAGTAGTAGTAGTAGTAGTAGTAGTAGTAGTGGAAGTTTTGGTGAGATATAGTATTAATAATTAAAATCTATAGATCAACTTTAATTGCATGCTTATTAATAACATCAAAAATATCTAGAAGGTTATAAGGCTTTTGTAGGAATGATGTTTCATCCTCGTCCTCCTTCATCTCACTTATTTTTTCTTTAATAATGCTTTTAAACATTTTCTCAGGAACAGTTGTTAAGTTAACTAGCATATCTTTTTAAATATATATGGAAATGTGTTTACTAAATAAATAAAAGTATCCTTCATGTCCCTTGATCTCTTTTTCAAAGCAAGACTCACATTGGCTATTTTAACTCCTCCTCTGGAACAAATGCCAATATTTTAAAAAGTTGTATATTTTTCTGAAAATATTAGCAATTACATAGTTAGGTTCTTTAAGACTTTTGGGTGATACTTTTCTGGATCCTGGATTGATTGATTGATTTCTAAATTGCCAATTTGGCTTATAACTTTATCTCTTGTTACCACTAGTTGACTCATGTTGGAAGAAATGTCCATCTGGGTTCAGTTCCAAGTGAAAAAAAGACAATGGAAACATGAAGGCTGTTTGGAAAGATGATTTAATGGTGAACAGGATCACATGGCTTGAGCTCCTGAGCAAAAAAGGGGATCACATACGTCAAAGATGTTGAAGAAAAAAAAAAAAAGGGCTGGCTTGCTGAGAGTCCCTGGGTTTTATGCCCTCTGTTGGGCCCTGCCCTGTGGCCTCCTGCTCCTGTGCAAGAAATTGGCTATCAGACTCCTATGGGGTCATGCAAGGGAAACTCTGTAGTGCTTTGAGTCCAGGTCTGGTTGAGCCTTGCTGGGTGGTGATGTAATGAAAGGACTTTGGGATTCCTATTATGGCTCTGCCTGTAGATCTTTGTTATGTAGAATAGACTGACTCAGGCCTTAATGACCTGTTGACAAAGGTGGGGGAGCTATTAAGAATGAGTCTGTTTCCTGCCTAAAAATGTTTTTTTGCCTCAGGCCTTAATGGCCTATTGACAAAGCGGGGGGATGAGTTTCTGCCTCCTTTTAGGGGAAAATATTCTGCCCTTTTAATATTTCCTAAAATATTTCATTTTCTAGGAGAGAGGTGGATTTTAACTTCCTAAACTCAGCTTGTCTGATATTTTATTCTTTTCTCTTTTTTCTAGGAGAGTCCAAGTTATGTAGATAAGATAATGGGGCAGTTTTGGGGTAGACTGCTTTATTTCATCCCAGTACTTATATGGGCAGTGATTAGGTCTTTTTTTAATTTGGAAAGTTGATTATATCCACTACAGGGAATGGAAAAGAAATAGAATGTCAGTAACAATAAAATTTAGTGTCTTATATCTGATGTTCCACATGTACCCTGGAAATGTGAAACCTTGAAGCTACAGGTTCTGTGGTACAATTTAACTTCCAAATGGAAAAATGGAGCACGTCCAATATTTAAGCGATTGAGAAATCTATGATAAACATTTGGAAGGCATTTTAATGTCAGGAGATTAGAAGACCCACCCATTAATTTGGAAACCTCAGGACCAGATAATAAGACTGTCTTACATAGATTAAACAGGGAGAATAAGCAAATTATCCAAGATCTTGGGAAACACGATCAAAGTCCACTGGGGACTGTATATTTGACTTTAATGTAGTCATAGCATTGCAAGGAGAAGACTATACTTCTGAAGGGAAGTTTGGCAGGAATAGGATGAGTTTTGAACTCCCTGGTGTAATTCCATGAAATTTGGTCCATCGTGTCTCAGTTAATCTACAGAATTACTAGAGTTCTTTCAGCATATAGGATGTTAGATCCTTGTTGATGAGTCTTGGCATTAATCCCAGAAATCTAAATACTAAGACACAAAGAAAGGAAGAAAAGGAGAACTATCTAGTAACCCCGGAGTCCAGAAATATCATTTTTGGCTCTCCCTCCTTTTTTTTTTCATGGGAGTCATTTCTTCTTTTATACAACATGTAGGCGGCACATGTTAGCTACTCTCTTGCTACTATTTTTCTGAATTCTCTACAAAATTCTTGGATTTTACCATAGTACCAAGAATTGTTGTTATCTTGCTCTGATGTAGTTTTGACATTATGCCAAAAACAGGTGGGAGAATCCCAATGCAGCAGAATGTATTCTGCCATTTAAAACTCTATGTACTCAGGTGGAGGAATCATATGAATTTTAAGTCTGCATTATTCAAAATACCATCAGTAACATAGTTCAGAAACCAGAAGTCAATGTGTATGGTTATCTCTTACATAAAATGTTTGAGTAAATAAAAATGCCTGGAGTGAAATGTTCTCCTTAATCATTTTCGCTGGCTGAAATTTTGATTTAAAGGAGAATTTACAATAGGCATTCTCTATCTGCAGACATTTCAGTCTGCTGCACGTATGAGGTACAATATAACCCAGGAACCAATGAAAAAAAATCGTGTGAGGGCAATTGATAGTTGCAAATAGTTATCTGGTCATCAATGTTCCCTCTAATTTTTTTTCAGTGTGAGAGGAAAAATATAGTGTTTGAGCGGTACATTTTCATGCCTGAGCACCTGAATTTTTTTCACAGATGTCACCTAAGACAACAACGAAATCAGTGTTATTTGAAACTCAAAGTTATGTTTATTCAAGGGACCCGCTTAATTAAGTGTTCTATAATATCAGTATGACTTATAATACTGCAAGTCTGCAATATTAAAATACTTGTATAGGGGATCCCCGGGATCGCCCGAAGAGATCAAATCACAACCAGTATGCCACCTTCTTGGTATATTGTTTTTATTTTCATTGAGTTTTTAAAAATGAGCATTATTTCGTCCTTTTTTTCTTTATTTTTTATTGGTATCTGCAATTTGTGTTAATTCTGTTCATACATATAATATAAATGAAAAACCCAGCTCTCTTAAAAATCTTTTAAGTTCTTTGTGGTGCTCTCTTTAAGAATTGGCCAACTAATATTTCTATTCCCCCAACTAATGCCAGGCAGAGTTAACTGAAAAAGTAATTTTTCATGAAAGGACATTTTCCTAGTATTTATGAATAACAGTTCATATTTGTATCTGCTAGGTTTAGCAGAGGATGACCAATTATTCTAAAGCTATTATTGTTGCTTGTATCTCCTAATTTCAATATTTTTTTTGACACTCAGTATATCTTGCAACTATTTGCATTTGGCAAATAAATAGGGTAAGTGATTATGCTTTTTAAAGACATTTAAGTAATTGATAGTAATTAGTATTTTGCATGTTGTACGCAAAAACTGAGTATTCCATACTGGGGGAGACATTCCCCAAAACACAGCAGGAACAAAAAAGATAACATTCTCTCCCCTTCTCCTAAAAATCTTTCAACTGGAAAGTTCACAATCATTACATGCACCTCTTAAAGGAGCCGTTGCGAATACCCATTTTTTTACCGTTTTACTGAAATGTGAAAACTCAAGATAAATGTTTTTAATTCATTGCTAAGGAGGGAGGGGGCAGGGGGTGTTTATTGTTTACTACTTTATTGAGGGCTCCAGACCGTCACCCTCCGTCTTGCAAAAAGCATGATCTCACACCCACTAAAATCTCCCCCTCCGCCTCAGTTCATTATCCCTTTCTGCAGCCACTTTTCCTCCTCCCTCCCCAAGATTCACCTGCCAACACCAAGAGGAACAGGAAAAGAGGCACCTTCTCTGCCCGGTGCCCCATACCACTGTGCCCCAAAAGCCAGCTGGAAGGTTAATTAGCTTCCCCACTTCAGTCAAGTGAAGCCTCTGCCAGGAGGGGGTGGGCGCAATCCAACAGCCGTCACTCATTCCCTGCTGGCTTTAGATTGTCCTGGGAACCGGCAAGTGTGAGCAAGAGAGGGCGGAAGATGCCCGCTTTCTCTCCCCCGCCGCCTAAGTCCGGCTGTACAACCAACCACAGAGCAAAACTTTCCCTGCCTCCGCCCCGAGAGTGGAGAGGTATAACTTCTGTGACATAAATCAGCCTGGATGTTCCGCAGCTTGGAGCAGAATCGGCAGGGACTCCAATCATTATGCAAAGAAAGCCCAGGAGCGCAAAAGTTAGCGCCGGGAGCAGAGAGTGGCCTCTCATCTAACAGGATCATGCGCGGCACTTGGAAACTGCTGTGCGATGTTTCCATATTATGTGTGCGGCCGCGCAGGCGCGCACCTTAGAGGGAACAGTGCTGGTCATTTTGGTCCTTCTAAGTCAGCTTGCTTGCAGCTACCTTAATCTTCTATTTCCGCCGCCCCCAGGTCTACCTTAACCTTTTTTTGCTCTTTCCAGCACATCCAGATCTGGTACCCTGCCTGGGATTGGATGTGCTCCTGTTCTATTACACAATTATTATTATTTGAAAAATGCTATAAAGACAATTATTAAAAGCTCTATGTGTAGTCAAAGAACTTTTGGATAGAAAAGTAGTTAAAAGAACAGATGGAAAACACTGAATGACTGCTTAGCTCATCTTCAGTCGTCATGTTCCATTTTCCCTTGGATCTTGCAAAGGCTGTTCCCTCAACTGCTTTGTTCTGGCTAGTTCCAAATGATTCAGTTGGGGTTACAGCTTCTTTTAATTGGCTGTGGCAAGAAATTAGGAGCATTTTCCTACATTTTCTTGTACTCTGTGTTCCAGTTCCTCCAAATGAGCATCACACTTCACTGAGGCTTTTCTTCCATCCTGAAATTTAGTTGTATTTCCATTCTTGAGATGCTGGCACTTGTTTTGTCTTTCCCTCCCTATCCTGTCTTTCAGATGGTCATAAGAATATTGTTATTTCAAGCTATATTTCATCAGACTTCCATGTGCTGAAAAAGGATGTTAAGAAACAAGGAACTCCTGGTTTTATGGCTGAATCCCACTAATGTCCTCTTCTGTATTATTTGGACCTTCTTGATCATTAGGTATTAACATTTTAAACAGGAGTAGCTGAATGGCTTTGTAAACACTGATCATTCCCTATGAAAATACTTACCTCATGTACAAGCTAAGACTGTACAGAGAGAAAGTTTTGAAGGGTAAATTATCAATGACATGGAGGGAGCACCTAGCACCCATTATAAACATATTTAAGAGGCTACGTAGTTCCCTGGTTTGGCCTACAAAGAATCCCAGGAAAGGACACATGAAGTTTAACATGTTCCCAGTAGATTATCTGGCACCCATGTGAGCTGCCTTTTGCTCTTTGAATCCAGATCAATACAGCCTCAGCCAAACCCAAGAAAAGAAGAACAAAGAACAAGCCAAAAATATTTCCTTCAATAGGCGAGCAGGCTTGTACATATGGCAGCTAGTGTTTTATGGCATGTTTGTGTATATATATATATATATATATATATATATATATATATATATATATATATATATATATATGTGTGTGTGTGTGTGTGTGTGTGTGTGTGTGTGTGTGTGTGTGTGTGTGTGTGTGTGTGTGTGTGTGTGTGTGTATGTGTATATGTGTATATGTGTATATATGTGTATATGTATATATATGTGGATATGTGGATATGTGGATTTGTGTATATGTGTGTGTGTGTATACACACGAATGTATATTTTTATAAAAATATAAAATACAGTATATATGTATATAATATATATTTATGTGTTGTATTTGTAACAAAAGGCAATATTAAAAATATTGGGTTTCTGTCTGGATGGTCTCTTGTGACGAGCCGATGGACAGAGAATGGAAACAGTGAGCTTCCTCCCATATTTGGGCATACCAGGGGGTTGTGACACTAATTACAATATATATTTATATATCTATCTAAATATATGCATGCATGTGTATACATGTATGTAAGTCTGTGTGTGTACACACAATGCGCACGCGCGCACACACAAACACACATATATTGCGAATTGTGTGTGTGTGTGTGTGCGTGTATGTATGTATGTATGTATGTGTATCAATCTGGAACAAATCTGTTGGACTGAATGTAAATAGGAATTGTTAGAAGTTAGGAAAAAAACAGCCCACAGCATAAATGGATTGTGGTACTTTGAAGACAAGCCCTGCCCTATAATTATGTCTGATAGATAGCAACTGTTGAAGTAGGTGAAGGAGACGGAATCTCCATCTTCTTTTTCAAAGACTGGATTAATCAGTCAGATGGGAAAAAACTTTCAAAAAACAAATAAACAAAAGGAGCGTTCTTCCACTACCTCCTTCTGGTAGAATCTGCAGACATTTTGACCATGAAGAAGTACTATTTCAGAATCTTGACTTTACACAGTGCAAAAATCGGGCTGATCCATTTTCTTAGCTATCAAAATGAGTGATGCCCCCAATTATGAGTTATGCAACCATTAAGATGTTATGGGCCAAATCCTTATGAATAATTGTAGAACTATAATGCCAGGAGAAATGATTGAGGACTTTTGTTGCCTGGGAAGAACCAGTAAATGCCCCTTCTTCCTATCTAGATGCATCATATCCCAGGAGTGGTCAATTTTTATTTTTGTTTTCATTTGGCACAATATTAGTTCTACTTCCGCTCCTTGTAGGAGGGGACCCATGTCAGTTTATAATGGTGAAAATTCAGAAGGCATCTGAAAGCACCTTTTCTGACTAACATTTTTTGTTCAAAGGCATATGCTCTTTCCTTAAATGCTAACTTGAAAAAAAAAAGCAAAACTATCACCATGGGATAATTGTATATCATTTATGGAAAATATTGCTTCCTTTTTGCTAGCTCTTCAGTAAAACATGAACCCCTTTTCTGTCATACATCAATGTAAATCTACACCAATGTTTCCCAACCTCAGAAATTTTAAGATGTGTGGAATGCAACTCTCAGAATTCCCCAGCCACACATTTCAGGTTACTAAGATTGGGAAATGTGAGTCTACACAATATAGAAGGAGGAGAAAAGGGTAATAGAAAGGAATAAGATTTTAGAACATTGCAGTTTATAAATTGCAACAATAGAAAGTTGGGTGTGGCATTGGACAGGGAGACCCTTGACTGTACAGCTGAGTGTTTAGCATGCCTGCTAAGTAATACCTAAAGAGGGACAAATCAGTGGATCCACCTTGGCCATTTTGATATGACTCAATCCGTTCCTTGGTCATCCCAGCTCCTGCTTGATACAAGTAATGCTCAACTTACAACCATTCATTTAGCAACTGTTCAAAGTTAAAATGGCACTGGAAAAAAGTGACTTACGATGGTCCTCATACTTCAGACTGTCACAGCATTACCATGGTTATGTGACTAAAATTTGGCCACTTGGGATCCAGCATATATTTACAATGGTAGCAGTGTTCTGGGGTCACATGATCACCATTTCTGACCTCCCTAGTTGGCTTCTGACAAACAAAGTCAAAGCTGGATTCACTTAATGACCACATGATTCACTTAACAACTGTAGCAATTTGCTTAACACCATGGCAAAAAGGTCATAAAATCAGGTGTGACTCACTTAGCAACCAACATGCTAAGTAATAGAAATTCTGGTCCCAATTGTGGTTGTAAGTCAAGGAGAACCAGTATATATTACTAAGATGTGAGTGAGGTTTAAGAATTGGTAACTTGACTTAACAATTGTACATGGAGTATTCTATTGCTTTGAGCAATTTTAAAAAATGAGCAATCAGTCCATCCATGTCTACAGCTAAAATCTCTTTCTAGTTCAGCCACATGCCTCTTTTTCAGATCACGAGGCTGTGAAGAGCTCTGTTTTTCCTCTAACCTTCCTCACCTTGCCAAGTAGGTTAGATAACAGAATATCAGAATAAAAAGTTGTAAGGGACTTTGGAGGTCTTCTAGTCCAACCCCCCCTGCTATTGGAGATAAATGCCTTTTGAATGAAAGTAGGAATGGATTTCCAGGGAAAAACTGCAGACTACAGGGACCAGGAGATCCTGAGGACACAGATAAACTTCCAAGTGCTTCAACGACCCTCTAAAAGGATGCAAATGACCAGCTGTCTGCCAGGAATATAAATCCTTCCATTTCCTACCATCCTGTCAGAGCTGAAGAACTTCTTGGATGAAAAGCAAAATGTCTTCAAAAGAAAAAAAAACAAGAATGCCCAGTTGCCTCCTGAAAAAGCACCTTTGCAACAACCATGACCTAGATGACTAAAAATTTCTACAGACTCTTCAATCTCTTCTTAAAAACCTCCAGTGATGCAGCACCCACAGCTTCTGGAGGCAAGTTGTTCCACTGACTTCCACTGAGGCAAGTCATTCCACTGATACTGGGCTAACCAGAGATTAGAGTTTTCAAAATTCCTTGAGCAATTCAGCACACTGTTCAGAAAGAAAAGGAACTAAAACAATCCTTTGAAAGGAATGCAAACAGAAGTATTAAGTCTGAAAGACAGGAAGAATCTTGTACCTGTTGCTATAAAAATCCAGTGCTGTTTCAGTGAGATCCCCCCACCTCCAATTTGATACTTACACAAATAAATATGAGAATTGTACAAATAACAAGGCTTTGAAAGATGTTTGCTCATTTTACACAACCTAAAAGCAATTAAATTATTAGCTATGTATTTATTGTGATTTCTAGATTGTCCTGTTCCAATAGCTTACTGCAAGATATCGTTACTACAAAATATAAGTGATGCCGTTGAACCAGTAATCCAGATGGGTTATTGGCATTGCTCATCCTCAACATTTTTTTTAAAATTTCTCATCCAAACATCTAATACACATCGCTGGATACAGGAAATGACAATATTTTTTTTTCTCATTTTCTAATGTAAAACAATCTTTGTGCATTGGGTTTTGGAAAAAAAAACATTTCGAAGTTATTTTGGATGGTTTGCTTAAATGAAATGTGCTCAGTCTGATCATATAAGCTGTCAAAAATCATCTTCCCTCCACTGCATATTTCCTGGGCAACTTTATACTTATTGCCTCATATATCTGTCTGATTGTGTTCAGTTGGCTTTTCTCCAGAATAGAAGACTGAACTTTAAATGGTTCAAGTCAAGTTTCCTTCAGGTCAAACTTGACTCATGATATCTCCATGGACATGTCCACGTAGTTTTCTTGGCACCAAGACAGAATACAGCCAGAGGTATTATCTAAATTAGGCTATAACCTGTTCCAACAACAATTTACAGCTTCTTTCTACTCCCGTCCGTGATCTGTAATGAGACTCCAGTACTTTGTCTAAGCATGCACACACATGTCTTATAAAACAAAGTAGGTCCACATCCATTCTCTCCCTTCCCCAAGCACAGAAAGAAGGCTACCATGTTCCTCTCCCTCCCCATTTCACCATAAAAATGGCAAAATGTTTTACAATTTAACCAGTTTAATTATTCCACAGTATTTGTCTTCAGGTATTCTCCTACAAGAAATAAAAGGCACAGAAGAGGCAGAGTTTGAGGGCTGCCTGGAAAGACCATTTAGGAAAGACCCTAAGGAAGAACAGAAAAAGATTAACAACTAGTTTTCATTCACCAGACTGAACCTACTAGATAGTAGCTTGAATACAACTGCTTAGGTGGTAGTAACTGGTCTAATTTGTCTGAATTCCAAAAATTAAAGACATCAGACCTGGTTTGTCCTAGGATAGGAGACTATTAGAGAATTCAAGAACTGTAGACTAGTCTGGAAGTAGAAAGATCCCATTGATATGTCCATTTAATCATTAGGTGCCAAAGATTGGGCTTTTTTGTTATGGTTACTTTTATAGTATAATCAACATATATTGTTCATTTAAAAATATTTCAAATGAATGGTAAAATGCATATATATTAAAAGTTAATGTTTAAATGTTAGAATTAAAAACAATTTAATCCAAGTCTTAAAAAACACTGAAAAACAAGTGTCTCCATCAGTGGTGGGTTGCAGGCGGTACACCCCGGGCGTACCAGAGCCTGCCTGGAGCACCGGGTGCCGTTCCAGTATGGTACTCCCACCCACCTGCCCGCCCAGGCTCCTTACCTGTCTTTAAAACCTTTGGCACTTCCGTGCACACTCATGGCGCATACAGCACCTGCGTGATGCTCCACTGAGCAGCTGGAGCATCGCAGAGGCGTCACTGGAAGGTAAGATGCATGCACGCATGATGCGTATGCGCGCGTTCATGTGGAGGATGCCGGGCCCTGTTGCAACTGTATTGGTTGCAATGGGATCTGGAACCCACCATTGGTCTCCACCTATAAGCTTGAATGTAAGAGGAATAGCAGTTATACGGTGGTGCCCACTGCAACATGTATGTGCACGATCTAAAAAAGAGATAATGGTGACATTCAAAGTATTTTTTTGTTGTTATGCAAAATGTCTTTACCTTTTTAAAATGAAGTTCAGAACAGATTTGTGTGTGAGCATAATACATTTCAGGTATTGGCTAGGATGTCTTCAGTCAATTGCGTATCAGTGCAAGTGATGGATATAATTGCCTGCACTTACACATTTGCAGATTTATGCATAGCCATTTGAAGATATTTTCATATATTTGTCTTATTTTATACAATAGTATCACACCCTTCACAAATTTCTTTTTATATTTTCTCTTATACTACAGTATAAATAACACATTCTTTAAAAATCAATGATTATATGGCTAATAGACTTTAACCAGATCCCCAACTCAGGGTTTCTTGATGTAGGCATGTGTTAGGGTATATCTTGCATGGCACTATATATCTGAATCACTTCATCATTGTTTACTGGAAAGTCAAATGTCATCCATTTAAAAAAATTTTGCTATAAAGATGAACATAAAAGGATTATGTGCCAACTCTGCTGAAAACTGGACACAAGCTCTTTAGAATTTTGGACTAAGTCCAAAAAATAACTTTCTAGTTCTTCCTAGGCCTAAACAATTTTATTCTTGTGAAGATGCAGAGAAATCTTGAGACAAGGAAATATTATTGGGGAACAAATGTCCACGGACAAAGGCATTATTGCTTGCTGATTTTTATGATACTTGATTACGGAAGGTAACGGGACAAAATTCATCCTTATCATACAAAATTAGTATTCATCTAGGACTATGTGCCATAACTTAAAAACACTTCAGTACAGCTTCTTTGAAGTTATACTAAAGTCTTCTTTAACCTTGCAGCATGTTTTAGGAACTTACATCTATCTTCTCAGAAGGACATTCTATTCACTTCAACAGTATTAACTTCTGTGAAGTCAATAAGGCTTTTAATCACAATCTCCATGTTGTGATATATCCGTTTTTCTGTGTTTCTTATGGGTAGCATTTATATTTTAATATCTAGTTTTTCTTAACTCAATTTATGGAGCACCAAAGAACTCTTCAATGATTGCTTATCACATTCTTTGTTTTCAACCAGATTTGACTGTGGCAGATCATAAATTGACTGAAGGCATTATCAGTAATATGTCATTTGTGACTTTTAGATATAATGATCTATAATCCTCAAAATATTTTTATAATCTTTACAGTATTTAAAGTTCATCAACACACAAATAACTGGAAATATTACCCATTCGGAACTTGTACTTTAACATTACTGACTCTCCACCTATTCAACATCACCATATTTATTTATTAAATTTATATGTTTTCCATCTCACTGTTATAGTGACTCTGGGTATCTTTCAGAATGATGAAAAGGTAAAAAAGATAATACAAAACAATTAAAATTAAGAAGATTAAGAAGAAATCTATGCTTTAACTCTTAGTCTTTTATGGATAAGAATTAGATATAATCACAGGGAAATCATTGTATAATATATACAATGTATAATTAAAGGTGGGGTTTTTTTCTCCTAAAACTACCGTATATACTCAAGTATAAGCCGAGTTTTTCAGCCCACTTTTTGGGCTGAAAAAAGCCACCTCGGCTTATACTCGAGTCAGTGAAAAATTTGCCCGAAATGGAGGAGAAAAAGGGGCGGGGCCATGCCGCTGGGTGACGCTCGTGAATGGCCCGGCGCCCCTGTGAGTTTCCCCTCCCTCTGTGTCAGTTTGCCGCGCAGCGCGCACCGCACCATCCCCCCTCCTCACATTCTAATGTAATGCAGGGCTGTCTTACGATTCCCCTTCCTCCCCCTCCTGCTGCTCTGCAACGATGTCCCACCTCCTCCTTGTTATGGCAAGCAGCCACATAGCGATGTCCCACCTCCTCTGGTACAGTGATCCAATGATAGGAATCACTGTGCCGTGTGTCATAGGAGGCGGGACATCGCTCCCGCGGCTGCACGAGACATCATCATCACAGCGGGACATCAGCATCATGAGGTGAGTGAAGTATTTCATTGAATACACCGCTAGTTTACTGTTTTTCTTTGAAATAAATATTCAAAAACATTATTGGTATCTATTTTTATTTTTGAAATTTACCAGTAGCTGCTGCATTTCCCACCCTAGGCTTATACTCAAGTCAATAACTTTTCCAGTTTTTTGTGGTAAAATTAGGTGCCTCGGCTTATATTCGGGTCGGCCTATACTCGAGTATATACGGTAAATGCATAAAGGTAACCGCACAAAGATATTTAAAGGAACGTGTAAATAAGTAATTTGTAATATGTATGTCCTTATTCAATTCAAATCAAATCTTTATTGTCAATGCATGTGTCAGATCTGGAAGCCATCTTTTACATTGGGCCTTCAGCTTGCCACATTTTTCTGCTGTGGGAAAATGGGAAGGGTGATTATATGGAATATGGGTGATATATAGTCAAAATAACATTCTTTTCTCAGAGAGTCAAGGACACCTTGCTCTGCAGCTGCAATGGTGTTTGTTTGTTTATTGGATTTATATGCTGCCCTTCTCCCAAGGATTCAAGGCGGCATACAACATTAAAAAAAACACATATTACAAAAGTTAAAAAAAATTAGATAGAATATCCAATTAAGATTAACAATAACATTTTAAAAATTCAATTAAAATTAACAATAACCAATCATTTATTTTATTTTGTTCAGGCCAGGCCGGCTTGCTGGAAAAGCCAACTTTTTAGGGTGCGTTGGAAGGACCTGAGGTCGGGATTATACGAAGCTCCGGGAGCAGCTCATTCCAGAGGGAAGGCACTCCCACAGAGAAGACTCTCCCCCTGAGGGTTGCTAGCCAACACTGTCTGGCCGACGGCACTCTGAGAAGGCCAACACTGTGAGATCACACTGGACGGTGGGAGGCTACCGGTGGCAGTAGGTGGTCTCGCAGGTATCCTGGGCCAAAGCCATGGAACACTTTAAAGGTCATAATTAGTACCTTGAATCGCACCCAGAAGACAACTGGCAACCAGTGCAGGTCACCTAAAAAGGGCACAACATGGGAGCACCTAGGTACCCCATGACAACCCACGCAGCCACATTCTGGACCAGTTGAAGCCTGCGGGTGCTCTTCAAGGGCAGCCCCATGTAGAGAACATTACAGTAGTCCAGGCAAGAAAGGACAAGGGCATGAGTGACTGTGCACAGAGCATTCCACTCCAGGAAGGGGCACAACTCATGTACCAGGTGAACCTGGTAAAAGCCCCCCTTGGTCACGGCCGTCAGGTGTTCTTCTAAACTACGCCGCGTATCCAGAAGGACTGAAAGGGCTAAAATTTCTCCCCCTATCATCAAAGGTGGAACAAGATGCACAAATCGGGATGATGGAAACCACAGCCACTCAGTCTTGGAGGGATTGAGCTTGAGCCTGTTCCTCCCCATCCAGATCCGCACAGCCTCCAGGCATCGGGACATCACGTCGAGGGCATCGTTTGGGTGGTTTGGGGTAGAGATGAAAAGTTGGATATCATCAGCATATTGATGATACCGTACCCCAAAACCACAGATGATCTCACCCAGTGGTTTCATATATATGTTGAACAGGAGGGGTGAGAGAACCGACCCCTGGGGCACCCCACAAGTGACATGACTCGGGGTCGATCCCTGCCCTCCAGTCAACACAAACTGTGACCAATCCGACAGGTAGGAGGAGAACCACCGTAAAAAGGTGCCCCCCACTCCCAAACCCCCAAGTCATCGCAGTAGGATACCATGGTCTAGGATACCGAGAGGTCTAATAGGACCAGGACAGATGAGCATCCCCTGTCCCGGGCCCACCAGAGTTCATCGACCAGTGTGACCAATGCCGTCTCTGTGCTGTATCCGGGCCTGAAACCCAACTGAAATGGATCCAGGTAGACAGCTTCATCCAGGTACTGGGGAAGCTACCACACTCTCGACAACCTTCACTACAAAGCGAAGATTGGAGACCGGACGATAGTTGGCTAAAGAAGCTGGGTCCAGGGAAGGCTTCTTAAGGAGGGGCCTCACCACCGCCTCCTTCAAGGCAGTGGGAAAGAACCCCTCTCTCAATGAAGCATTGGTAATCGCCTGGAGCCAGCCTCGTGTCACCTCCCGGGAAGCCAAGACTAACCAAGAGGGACACGGGTCCAGCACACAAATGGCAGCACTGAGTCTCCCCATAATCCTGTCAATGCCCTTGGGGGTCACAGAGTCAAACTCATCCCAGATGGTCTCCACAAGATTCATCCCTATCGACTCGCCCAAATCTACCCAGTCAGAGTCCAAGCCTGTCCAGATCTGAGCGATTTTATCCTGCAGATACTGAACAAATTCTTCAGCCCTACCCTGCAAGGGGTCTTTCCCAGTTCTTTGGTTAAATAAGGATCGGGTCACCCTAAACAGGGTGGCTGGGCAGTTATCTGCGGACGCGATAAGAGCGGAAAAATGTTGCCGTTTTGCCGCTTTTATCGGCACTAAGTAGGATTTAATATGAATTCTTACTAGTGTTCAATCAGATTCGGACCAGCTGGCCCTCCAACCACTCTCTAGGCATCTTTTCCAGCATTTCATCTCCTGGAGCTCCTTGGTAAACCAGGGAGCTACCCGGGATCGACACTGGGTCAGAGGCCCCAAAGGCACAACACGATCCAAGGCCCCAGTGGCCGTCCTATCCCAGGCTTCCATTAGGGTTTCAGTCAAGTTGTGAGCAAGGGATTCAGGATAAGTCCCAAGCTCCATCAGGAACCTTTCAGGGTTCATCAGGCGCCTGGGGTGGAACCATCTAGTCGGTGTTACTGGGAGGCATCTCCAGTTTTGGATGGTGCCTCGTTGGATCATGTGATGGACATGTGGGTGCTGGGCAGAGACTTGAACTTTCATTTGGGTGGGGAAAACCTGGCAACTTTCAGATTTGGGTTTTCCCATGTGTGCCAATATGACACCTCTAATAAAATGGAACTTTGAGGAAACTCAAACCTCGGAGTCTTCTTTCATTGGGGGGGGGAGTGTTACTTGGAACCCTGACAACATGTGTACAATGAGATTGGCTGAGCCTTCCTTAGCGCACCCCCTGCCAACACAAATACTTCTCAATAACTCACAGTGAAAGAAAGAAAATCCCATACCCAGTAAATCATACTAACATACACACAATACTCTACACATATATGTGCATAACATTGCATTATGATATATTGCACAAATATGAACATGTAAGAACATTGTGCCAGCCCTGTAAGTCTATCATACTACATACTTAAGATGTTATGTTGCATTCAGGAGTCTGACAGCCCACAGATTATTTATGTATATGTGCACATAGCCTAACACAAAGACAGCACACAGATAATTGGGACTTAGAAACTTATTGTCTTGTCTTTTCTGCTAAGAATGTTTACATGAATGCAATAGATATACATATAATAGACATATGGCTGCAATTTTCACTTCAAATATTATTTATTCTACTGATTGTGCAAAAGTACTTGGTTAAAGTTACTTCTGGCTGGTTTAAGTAGTACAAATGAAAGAAGATCAAAATGAATATTTGAGATGAGAGATGACAAGGTGGCTATGAAACTTCCTCAGCCTTACAGGTAGTGTTTGGCTTATGACCACAATTGAGCCCAGAAATTTGTTAAGTGATTTTTGCCCCAGTTTATGACTTTTCTTGCCACATTTGTTAAGTGAATACTGCAGTTGTTAAATTAGTCACATGGTTGTTAAGTGAATCTGGATTCCCCATTGACTTTGCTTGTGAGAAGGCTGCAAATGACCCCGGGACACTGCAACCATCATAAATATGAGTCAGTTGCCAGTCAATTTTGATCAGGTGACCATGGGGATGCTGCAACAGTTGTAAGTGTGAAAAACAGTCATAAGTCACTTTTTAAAATGCCGTTGGAACTTTGAAAAGCCACTAAATGAACTGTTATAAGATGAGGACAACCTACATTTACAAAATTGGGTCAGAAAAAATGAAATTTCACTGTAATTGTTGACTCCTAGAAACATTGGCAAAGAAAAGCAGAGAACTCTAAGTATAATGGCTCAGGCGAATATAAAGCATTTTACCTTTAACTATATATATATATATATATATATATATATATATATATATATATATATATATATATATATATATATATATATATATATATATATATATATATATATATATATATATATATATATATATATATATATATATATATATTTAAAGCAAAACAAGTTAAACCATCAGCTTGTAGATCAACTAATAAGAATTGATTGATCGGTTATCTCCATACCATTGTATTGTCCATATTCTTCAGTTATTACTGTAAGATAATAGCTGGAGATTAGGAAACTAGCAAAACTCATTGGAATTATTTTATTAGCAGTGGTATGCTCTTCTTACTAAGATTTCTAAGTTAAAAGCTATCATTTCAGGATACATATGTGTGAAAAGCAATACAGGGTGACCTAGTCATGAAGGGAAGATCATTACTGCTAACATAAGAAGAAAAACTGCCAACTGCCAACTGTGGAAAAAGAGGCACAGCAGGACCCAGCTACGGGGCTGACTTTCATCCCTACCCCTTAAATCTTCGCAATGAAAACATTTCGGCTTCTCAACATTGATTGAGATTGATGTGATTCATATCCTACCTTTTGTTGGAGAGCTCAAGATAGTAAAAAAACAAAACCCAGAAGGCATCTGGAAGCACTCTTTCTGACTAACAGGTTTTGTTAAAAGGCCTAAGCTTTTGTCACTGCTGCTAACTTTGTCAGAGGCATGGAGTGGCTGAACTGATGTTGGATTTAATTTGAGACTGTTGAACTCACATCAAAAGGTTTCAGGCTATCTCAAGAGGTCTCAACAAATATAGCCAGGGTTTTTTAACACCATATAATTGCTAATTGATAAGGCATTTGTGATCTGTCTCACATAGAGTCTGTATCTGTATCACTAACTTGTCTTCCCCTCTCTTCTCCCCTCCTCATCCACTCTGTGCAAATGATGATGCAAGCGGCACCTCATAAAAGCTTGTGTGGCTTATATTACAATTTGTTTACCAGAAAAGATGATTGGAGATGCCTTGTTTGTTTATCATAAATTAAATCAGCTCTCCTTCTACAGGGAGCACATGACAGTACACCTGTAGTTAGTTCTTCCTCCAATTTTCCTCCATCAACAATCCAAAGAGGTAAATTAGGCTGAGTGGGAGTGACTGACTCAAGTCACCCAGTAAGTTTCCATGGTTAGAGAGAACTTGAACTTGAATATATCTGGTCCTAATCCTTAACTGCCATACCACACCAAATATCTCTAAACATGAAGGCCCTCTATGTTTGGTTCTCTAGACTAAAGAGAACCAGTTAAATGTCAGCTAAATATTCTTCATGAATTGCCTTATCTTTTTTTTAAAAAATAAAACATGTTTTAAACTAGATATCATCTCTATACTCCTCCTCCTCCATCAGATTTAGAAGTTGTCTGATGATCCAATGTCTTTGGGCAGTGTACATCTTGAAGCTAAAGAACAATAAAAGAAAATAAAAGAAATTGACATCTGGAACCAAAAGTGTAATTCAGCAAAAGGCAGTAACCAAGACTCCACAGTATTTTACACTGAGGCCTGAATAAGAGAGAATGATAGTCATGAACAAACATAATGAGCAGAAAATGCCCCCTTGGACGAAAAATTTATCTAATGATGAAGTGGAACTTTCCATAGCAAGATAATGGAACAAAACAAGCTTCTAAAAATAGTTTGATTGCATTAGTTATTCCTTTACTGAATTATCATATTTTAACTATCTTCAAAGATGCTGTTTAGACATAAATCTGAGCATGAAGAAAATTCTGATAAATACATGAGTACTGCATGCCAGTAATGTCACTGTTAATCATAAGTTTTTAAAAGCTCTATATATGTGTGCGATAGAATATTTAACCCTATTGAAAACTACTTGAAAAAAAGAGAATTCTTTGGTCATGGTTGCTATTCCACACAGTGTTAAGAAGAATGAATCAGTTCCATCATGTTTCTTATTTTCACTTTTTAGAAAGTATAGAGTCTATGTGTGCAAATTACAGAATAGTTTTAGACACCTGTAGACATATTTTCAGAGCAAAAGAAATATTTTAATTTGTAGAAATTGTTGCATTTACATATCAAGCAGGACCCAAAGATCACACTAGCTAAGAATTTTGGGATCTGTTATCCATTACCTCGAGGGCATCCAATTGAGAAAGGGTGCATGGTTTCACAACCATGGAAATTTCCAGGTGTGTAGACTTCAAATCCCAGAATTCCATAGCCAGTATGGCTACTGATGAGAATTCTGAAAGTTGAAGACAATGAAGCAGGCACTTTCCCAAAGTTGAAAACATTAGGTTAGAACATGGGTGTCAAACTCAAGGCCCATGGGCGGGTCCTGGCCCATGGGAGTATTAGATCTGGCCCATGCGGCCAGCTTGGAAATATCAAAGGACCGCCCTGCGTTGCCTCTGCCAGCCAAAATGGACCAGGGGGAGGGGCTGTGCATGGTCCCTGCAGCTGTTTTCATCTGGCAGCGTGCTGCAGGAAGCTGTGGAGGCCAAAAACAGGCCACATGGTTGCCACCCAGGGCCTCCATGTGGCCAGTTTTCGGCTGGCAGAATGCTGCAGGAGGACTGGATTGAACTCAGAGGTGGGTTCCTCCCGGTACGGTACAGCAGAAGAGGTAGTGAAAATCTGGTGTACCAGACCGGACTGGTAGTAATGGTTGGTTGGTCACGCCCCCAAACCTTCGTCAGAAGCTTTTTTTTTTAAGCCCTTTTTCCCTGCCGGTTCAGGCAAGGGAAAAGAGGTTTCAAAAACTAAAAGAGAGAGAGAGACAGAGGGAGGGAGGGAGGGAGGGAGGAAGAGAAGGGAGAAAAAAGAAAGTAAGAAGGAATCCCACCTTTTTACTAGGATTCAGCAAAGGAGAAAAACAAATACTGTTGCTTTAAATCAGAACTGAGCATGCCTGGCTGTGGAATTCTGGGAGTTGAGGTCCACAAGTCTTAATGCTGCAAACTTTAAATTGAAACCTGCTTTAAATTGAAAAGCTGCTCAAAAGGAAGTTTGAAAAAAGACATTCAGCAGTTTGTTTCTGGGTCAACTGAACAACTGGATAAAAGGTAGGATTCATATATGGTTCTATGGTTTTCAAGTTTTGGGGTTTGTACAATATGGGCTTTGTGTTTTTAAAAGGATTTGGATCATTCCCTGCTTGTGGATGGAGCCAAACTTTCTAGAGGCTCATTATCTCATTATCTCTATTTGGCAGGAATGTGGAATGAGCCTTTCTGGGAGTAATATTTTATTTGGAGGGGGATTTTTGTTGTTGGTTGCTTCCCACAGAGGGAAGGGAGAAAGAAAGAAAGAAAGGAAGGAAGGAAGGAAGGAAGGAAGGAAGGAAGGAAGGAAAGAAAGAAAGAAAGAAAGAAAGAAAGAAAGAAAAGCAGCATAGCAATTTAGGGCTAGAAGGGCTATGCAGAGGTCATCTAGTCCAACTCCCTGCTGCAGGAAACCTTACATTGTCTGGATTATTTTGGTGCTTCTAACACAGGAAAATTGCCAAAAAGGAAAAGGAGTTTACTAGGACAAGGCTGCCATGCAGAGAAAGGCAGAGATAGTTCTTGACTTATGACTACAATTGAGTCCAAAGTTTTGTTTGCTAAGCAAGAGCGTTGTTAAGTGAGCTTCACCACATTTTAACAAATCCATGACATCTCCTGGTGAGTGACATCAAGTTGGCCATGCCCAACCAGTCACATGACCACCAAGCCATGCCCACAAAATAGGCCACTCCACAGAAGAGGTAGTACAATTTTTGAAACCCACCCCTGATTGGGCTGGATTACAATTATGTGGCCTTAAGTAAGTGCCTGATCTGAAAGAAGGGAAGTGTGTCATGGTGTGTCAAACGTCCACCATGGCCCCATCCACCATTACCAAACCCAACTCTGGCCACCCCCACCCCCACTGAGGTCAAACACATCCTTGATGCAGCCCTGAATGAAATTGAATTTGACACCCCTGGGTTTGAGTAACTTCTCTACATAGGAAAGCTACAACATTTTGTGACTTTTTATACTAAGAAGGAACAAAACATAGACTTTATGCAAGTTTAGGAAAATTATGTTCAGAAATTATTCTTTTCTTAGAACTGAAGATTAAAGTGAAGTTCATCTGGATGGAAATGAAGAGGAGTAAATTTGTATGTTTTTCTAGGATTACCTGTTCTGGACAGTTGATAATCAGTTTTCTGTACTTTGGTACTATCTGGATGTCTTTTTTGTTTTTTATCCCACAGGATTCTGGACAGTATGGACATCTATCAGAATGAAGTCCAGGAAGTGTCTAACCTGCCACAGATAGTGCCCTGATTGAGTGTGTTTCATGTACACTACAAGCTATATGAGGAGGGGGTAATTTTCCCTTCTTCCTTGAACACTTTTAGCCATGCTGATTGATAGAGATATGATACAACACATCTGAAAGATACCAGATTGTCAAAGGCTGCTCTATAAAATAATAATAGTAATGGCAACAAGAAAATAAAACTAACGAAAAGCCTACATATTTAACTTTTTGGCTTCTAAAAGAGGACTACTTGCCTTATGCTGGAAACAAATAGACAGCTATAGTATCTGTAGTTGGGTGTAGAATGAGGGTGGAGGTTCATTCTCTGAGCTTGTGGGTTGGTTTTTTAATGTTTCAATACCAGGCTAGGTAACATCCATGTTGGCACTCCACAAGTAATTCCATCAACGGACACATTGACCTATTACCAGCTAAGAACGCCTCAAAATTCAAATCAATTGCACAGCCAACCCATGCAACCCACCCCTCCAACCCGGACTTCACCTCCCAATGACCCTCACCTGATGTGAACTCCCCATCACAAGACCCTCACTTGAGGTGACCCACAACTAACCCATCACAGGTCATCACCTGACATGACCCTCACCTGACATAACCTCCCCATCAGAAGACCTACTGACCACACGAAGTCCTTATAAGCAGAATAACACAGACACTCCCTAAATTCCACTGAAGATGTTACCTAGCCTGGTAACAAAATGTTCAGAAACCAACCTACAAGCTTGGAGAATGAACTCTACTCTCAACAAATAGACAGGCTCATGATCTACCTGGGTAGAGTTCCTTTTATATCTTTTGCAGGAAACTGAATTCAGAAGTCAGTTTTTCTTTCCCAGGAAGTTTAAAAGAAACATCCCCATGGGGTTTCTTAGTGGCTGTTTCCTCTTATCTCACCATCTACACCCCCCCCCCCACATTGACATATCTAACATCAAAGTCTGCTCAAAGATGATAGCTCACAATAAAAGAGTTGTACAACATTAAACTGTGAACACGAATCGGTTAAGGAATTAGAAAAGAAAGTAAACTATACTAAGAGAATCTTTTCAAAATAAGAACAGCTTTCACCAAAAGGCAGACAAGAAGGATGCTGACAACATTTTCCAACTAAGCAACCTCCCAATATGTTTAGTGTGGTAAGTCCTAGAATCATCAACTTTTAAAGCTCGTTTCCAGAGGCACCTTTCCACTGCTGAAACTTGAATTAAATCAGAATATAGCAATTGTTGTATCACTCCAACACTGTGTTCTTTTTTTAACAGCAAATTTAAGAATTTGCTTCACCTGCTGCCTGTTTCCCTGCCCTATCCAACTTCTATAACAAAATCTTTTTTTCCTATCCTCCCCTATTCTATCTATATTTACTGAGAGAAATCAGCATCTGGCTGTTCACTCTGAACTTCCTGCCTAGGGTTTCAAGCTGGGTTTGATCGCGGCACATGGAGGTCAAGCCAACAAACTTGTAGGAGGCCACAGCATGTCAGCGGATGAGGCCAGGGTTACAATAATCTCATGCATGCATGTGGCCATTGAACTCCTATGGGGCATGGGTCACGCCAGCTGCCTTGATAACACTTTGCATAGATTTGCATGGGGGAACACATCTAAGAAGGCTGCTTCTCGTTTTTTCCACTCTGTTTTCATCAACTCTCTGCCTTTTCTTTCTCTCCTCCCATCAGCTGATTACTTAGTGCTTAATAACAACAGCATAAATGCTGTACTCTGCCAATTTGCCATCCTGGCTTTTGATTTCCAAACATCTTTACCTTCTCTCATGTTTAGACATAAGGGGTTAGAAATATGCCCCTTCTAGAGTCACCCCTCCCTTTGGAATGTGTTTTTATCTCTTATCTATTGAGCCCACCTCTCCCTTCTGGTGAAGCCCCAGTGGAAAGCTCTGTTTGTTTAGTTTGGCTTTTAAGTAACTGTGTTCAAGGCCTAAGGATGCCTCGGTTAATTGTGGTTTAATAACAGGTCCTCTTCTTTGAAGTCCAGATAATGGTGTCACATAAAGAGCCATGGACAAATTATTCATGAGGGGGACTCATCAAACTTCACTTGACTGAAAGGGCTGCTGACTCCACAGAAAAAAGTCACTAATGATTTTTTATGGCTACTAATCAGCTTTGGGTTGCTAAACTTTGCTGTCTCCTAAGAGACTCTGTAAAGAATTTTTTTTTTTAAAAAAAACCTGGAGACAAGGATAAAGAAGATGTGGGAAGAACTGCCCTTCTCGAGAAGAGCAGTATTTTTACCTTAGTTAGTTGCAAAGTCATGCCTGACCCATTGCGACCCCATGGACAATGTTCCTCCAGGCCCTCCTGTCCTCTACCATCCTCTGGAGTCCATTTAAGATCATGCAGACTGCTTCGGTGACTCCATCCAGCCACCTCATTCTCTGTCGTCCCTTCTTTTGCCTTCAATTTTTCCCAGCATTAGGATCTTCTCCAGTGAGTCCTTCCTTCTCATTAGGTGGCCAAAGTAAGTTTCATCTTCAGGATCTGGCCTTCTAAAGACCTTCCAGGGTTGATCTCCTCTAGGACTGACCGGTTTGATCGCCTTGTAGTCCAAGGGACTCACAGGAGTCTTCTCCAGCACCAGAGTTCAAAGGCCTCAATTCTTTGGCACTCAGCCTTTCTTATGGTCCAAACTTCACAGCCATACATTGTAACTGGGAAAACCATAGCCTTGACTATACACACTTTTATTGGCAGGGTGATGTCTCTGCTTTTTAGTATGCTGTCTTGATTTGCCATAGCTTTCCTCCCCAGGAGCAAGCTTCTTTTAATTTCTTGACTGCAGTCCCCATCTGCAGTGATTTTAGAGCCCAGGAAAATAAAATCTGTCACTACCTAGATTTCTTCCCTATCTATTTGCCAGGAATTTTTATCTTATTTTTAACCAAAACCTCCCATATCCCTTTGCAATCTCCCCTTATCATGTATTCCTGATGGGCTTATCTGACTCTAACACAGCAAGAGAAAATCTCACAGAGCCCTCTAAACCTTTGTCATATATTGCCATCAAATTGTCTGTTGGAAGAAATGTCCTTCTGGGTTCGGCTCCAAGTGGGGAAAAAGACACTGGAAACATGGAGGCTGCTTAGAAAGATGGTTTAATGTTTTAATGGTGGACAGGACCACATGGCTGGAGGTCCTGGAAAAAAAAAGTGATCACATGCTTCCAGGTATTGGATGAAGAAGAAGAAAGGTCAAGGGAGGGGCTTGCAGGGCTTTTTATAATCTGTTCGGCCCCACCTATCTGCCTCCTCCTCCTGTGCAAGAAATGTATTCTGATTGGTTGTCAGACTCACATGGGCCCATGCAGGGGCAACTCTCTAGGCTGAGTCCAGGTTTGGTTGAATTCTGAGATGCCTTGTGGTCAGTTGAGTAAAGGGCCAATATTATCATGCCTTAATCCCATCCCCCTGGAGCTGAAGGGGAGAACTCTTTATTATGTAAATGGACTAGCTCAGGCTTTAATGGCTCATGGACAAAGTGGGTGGGGGCAGGAAGTGCAGGGAGAGTTACTTTGTCTTTTTGAAACATGTTTCTTCCTTTTCACATCCAGAGAAACATAATATTCTACCTTTTCAGTATTTCCTAGGATATTTCATTTTTCTGGGAGAGGTCTGAGTGATAACTTCCTACATGTCATTTTTAATTTGATTGAAAAAAGTAAATATTTGAATAGTATTTAATTAATTTTAATGAAACTGAAATATCAATCCATTTAATTTTTCTCCTGGCCTACCTGCATTAACAGAGTGTACTGCTTGGCATATAATTTGAGGTAACCTACTTTAATTTCTAGATTGGAATGTGGTGAAATAGGAAGCATTGCTAGATCTGGAAACGATGCTGTTCAAAGTAGTGAGCTGGAAACTGACTGTTACGGTTTACTGGAGGAGCATATTAAGAGGACTCCCATGAGGTGATGCAAGATTAGAGAGCACCGTTCATATTCACACCCAAGAAATTTAAATTGTTTTTATTGGGGGTTATGAGAGACAAGTTAGGGAGATACCGTAGCCCCAGTCCTGAAGTGATACAGCATATGTTCCTCATGGTGCAGACCTCAGAATACCTGCCTAAAATTTGAACAGCTATTACTAAGTTGTATGGGCATTACAGAATCCCTTGGATCAAGGTCCAGCTCAGAAAAAGTCAGTTTCTTAAATACTGCGATTTCCACAAGGCACTTTGGTCCAATTCTACATCATGAGAGTAGGACAAGAAGCAATGGGTGGAAACTAATTAAGGAGAGAAGCAATTTAGAATTAAGGAGAAATTTCCTAGAACAATTAATCAGTGGAACAATTTGCCTCCAGAAGTTGTGAATGCTTCAACAACTTTTTAAGATGTTGGATAACCATTTGTCTAAAGTGGTGTAGGGTTTCCTGCCTAAGCAGGGGGTTGGACTAGAACACTTCCAAGGTCCCTTTCAACTCTGTTATTCTATTCTGTTCTGTTTAGTTTAGTTTAGTTTAGTTTTAGTTTGTTTATTATTTATAGGCCGCCCTTTTCCCTGAGGGGACTCAGGGCAGCTTACAGTTTGTGGGGAGGGGAATACATGACAAGACATGAGACAATACATAAGTAAAAATAGAACACAACATTCATTCATCATTCGGGTGGGGACGGATTAGAATCTTTATCCCCAGGCCTGACGGGATAGCCAGGTCTTGAGGGCTGTGCGGAAGGTCTGGACAGTGGTGAGGGTGTGAATCTCCACGGGGAGGTCGTTCCAAAGGGTCGGAGCTACTACTGAAAAGGCTCTCCTCCGCGTAGTTGCCAGTCGACACTGACTGGCGGATGGAACTCGGAGGAGGCCTAATCTGTGTGATCTAATAGGTCGTAGGGAGGTAATTGGCAGGAGGCGGTCTCTCAAGTACTCAGATCCACTACCATGGAGGGCTTTATGGGTGGTAAGTAGCACCTTGAAGCGCACCCGGAGATCAACAGGTAGCCAGCGCAGCTCGCGGAGGATAGGTGTTATGTGGGCGAACCGTGGTGCGCCCACAATCACTCGCGCGGCCGCATTCTGGACTAGCTGAAGTCGCCGGATGCTCTTCAAGGGCAGCCCCATGTAGAGCACGTTGCAGTATTCTGTTCTGTTCTGTTCTGTTCTATTCTATTCTATTCTAAACCAAATGTCTTTCATCCTATGTAATCACATCAATGGCATCGGCATATCCCCAAATGGTTTTATATCACAATAGTTACCCATCATAATTGCTAGTTACCATATTTCCCCCCCTGCATTAGCTGTTTGGTTGCCATGAATAGTTTCAGGATGTAAAAGCAACTCATTCCAAGGCTAATCAAGAGGCATGTGAGCCAGTAGAGAACATTCTTAACTATGTTTCTAATAAACACAAAGTAAATAGTAAAAGTGATTAGATACAATTCTAACTTTCTCTTTTTCTCTTTCTCTTATTAATCAGCACTTAGCTGGGCAAGATTTTGCCAAATAACGCCCAGAATGATGGTGAAACCTCTGCTGTTAAAACTGCTTGTGATTATATAATATGTTCCACTTAGCTGGTTCATAAAATGGCATAAATGTGTTCTTCTCCGAAGAATACAGACATCATTTTAAACAAGATTTAGAATATATAGCTACACTTCTGAATGTAGTAGATTCTAAAATCTGTTAAACTACAACATAATTAAGCTGCAAATCATATGTCAAATGCTGGGGTGCTACAGAATTTCACTAAATGCTCTTATCCTTTAAAATTGAAAGCAATTATTTTTCTATGAGTGGGAATTTAAAAAAAGGGGGGGGGCTCAATGTGACTGCTGAGATGTTGTCTTTCTGTAAGGGTTCCAGATTAGATTCTCCTTTAGAGAGACACATGATGAATGAAGGACAACTGGTACAGGAATTATCTTCTTTTCTTCATGTTTTCTCCACCCTAAGCAGTGCAAGATATTATGAACTTTTCCTCCTATTCCATGCACATCTGGCATATTTCCAAGTACTCAAGCTCTCCCTATCTCCAAGTAGACATGAGAAATGAAATTAGGTGGGCCACATTGTTCTTGTCATGCATGCCAATAAAGCAGTTTATCATGCCTAAAATATCTGGGTTGTTTAAACAGAGCTCTCCATTTCATTACCTTTAACTCCAGCCCTATGAAAAGCAGATTGTTTTCTATGGTATTATGGATTCCTCAAATGGCATTGTCCCACTGGATTACTATTACATCTAAGAAACAAACTAAGTACATAATTTCTCCCAGAGAGAGTCCCAAAGAAATTGCAAAGTTAATTGATTGATCTAAAGAGTATGAGGACCATATACAACTACTGGTGGCTAAATAGAGACCAGAGTTCTTCTATCTAGCTGAAGTTTGTTCTCAATTCCAAAAAGACTTTCTTCTCTAAAACTGTCAACATTCATCACTGTGTTGGGATTCACTTTCTTTTTGTCCATCTGCTAATCTGACAATGTTAAACATTGAGGAGAAGTGCCCTGCCTCTCCCAAAGTAACAGTTATTTTTCTAACCCCTTCCCGAGTATTGAACCAAATCAACATTTGTGGGTATCACCCACAAATTTCCACAGGAATGAAAAATAGTGGACAGCAGACCTTAACTCTGAATTAAAGTGATTGTGACATCTGGGGAACTGATTCCACATAGCAGTTGGAAGAGCTTGACTCTTATCTTACATCAAAAGCAAATACTTCCACACATTCCAAGGCTAATCAAAGCTTTTTAAAGGGGAGGCAGGCAGATCCTGAAGCCTGGGACTGCCAGAAGATGAGAGTGAAGGATAAAGCATGGAGCAATTGTTAAGTGCACAGCTGCTTTTCTGGAAAGCAACCAACACATCATTATAAATAAATAGAAACACAATACATCTAACTAAATATGGAGATGCATATGTCTTGAATTAAACTCACCCCAAATTTGTGAATTTCTGATAAGCATTAGATGTTACAGCTATTTTGAAAAACTCCAGTATGGATTAGCTAGGACAGCAGGAGAAAAAGTGCTCCCAGCTTCTTTTCTTATCCCTTTGTAAAATGACCAAACAAGCAGGCAGCACAAAAAAGAGGATAGAAAAGTGAAAGAAAAGTCCTACATTCTTTCATTTTCTTTCTTTAATAATTATCCAGTACACGTATCAAAATCATAATATTTTGGTTCATCAAGCCAGCAGCTAAGAGGAAACAGTGAATATGGCTTTTACTGTGGATTTTGAAGAGTGATAGCTCACCTGCTGAGATAAAGGCCATTTGCTATAGGAAGGAGAACAAGGCTGCACTGGAAATTAGATAAAAGATTACAATTTGCTGAACACCCCAAAACATAGAGCAAGAATTCATAGTTGTCCAATAACTGACTCAGAAGACCAAGCAGGAAAAATCAGCATCTAGTGTAAATTGATAGTAAGAAATATGCCCATACAAAGCAAACAGAGTCATATACTGTATGAAGTAGATATTAAGTCAGTACTATTTTTTCAGATACTATTTCCATTGACTTTATGATGCTTCTGGAGTGGGCTCAATGGATCAAGAGCATGTAGAAAGCATGATGAAATAATGTGATACTGTAATCAACCACAGTGGTTATAATTAAGTGCAAAATGAATTGTACTTATGTTTTATTCACTATAATGCCAATTCCACTTTTTGCAATTATCTGGCCATACCCACACATGCTCCCTCCTCCCAACCCTTCGAGTCAATGGATACTGTCTCGACATGTCCCTGAAATTTTTGTTGCAAGGTTTTTCAGAAATGGTTTGCCATTGCTTCCTTCCTTAGAGCTAAGAAAGGAGAACTGGCTCACAGTCACTCAGCTAGTTTTGCGCCAGGGGTGGGTTCCTGCCAGTTCTAACCTCTTCTATAGAAGAGGTTCCACAAATCTACAGTGCCATTTAGAACCGGTTCCAGCTCCCTCCCCCACATCATCAAGATGAAGAGCGAGAGGAGGAATTCTGGGAGTTGAAGTCCACAAGTCTTAAAACTGTCAAGTTTGAACATCCCTGGGTTTTTTTTCTAAAGGGTTAGGGGTGCAAGGGTCTTGTAACTTGACAGTTTTAATACTTGCACACATCAATGCCAGAGTTCCTGAGCCAACATGACTGGAGGAGGAATTCTGGGAGTTGAAGTCCACAAGTCTTAAAGCTGTCAAGTTTGAAAACCTCTTGGGTTTTTCTTCCTAAAGGGTTAGGGGTGCAAGGGTCTTGTAACTTGACAGCTTTAAGATTTGTGTGCTTCAAATGCCAGAGTTTCTGAGCCAACATTTTGGTTGCTAAGCAAGAGCGTTGTTAAGTGAGTTTCACCACATTTTACAAGTTGGCCATTCCCACCCAGTCACATGGCTGGCAAGCCACTCCCACTTGGTAACATGGCCAGCAAGCCACTCCCACCTGGCCACATGGCCAGGAAGCCACTCCCACAAAGCAGGCCACATCTACAGAAGAGGTTCTAAAAAAGTTTGAAACCCACCACTGTTTTGCACCTACCATGGGATAAGAACTCACTGTCTCCCAGTTTCTAGCCTGATACACTAATCACTATGCTAAACTGGCTCTCCATGCATGCTTAGTTAATCTAATTATATTAAATATATTCTACTTTATCCTCCACCCTCATCACTTGAGCCTCTTTCAGAGAATTAGAGGAAAGGACCCAGGCAGAGGTGGGTTGCTCCCGGTTCAGCCCGGATCGTGCGAACCGGTAGTAGTGGCAGCGGGAGGCTCCGCCCACCAACTCAGACACTTCTGTGCAGATGCATCACGCACAGGAGCATGCCTGAACTGGTAGTAAAAAAAATGGCAGCCCACCACTGGACCCAGGAAATGTATGCTTTCACTTTGACACCTCCCAGATTCTCTCTGTGAGATGGGTGGTACCTACATTGGATAAATAAATAAAAGAAAAAGTGTATAGAGTGAAAATTCCAAGTTTTTAATTCATCTTTCGTCTAGCCCAGTGGTTCCCAATGTGAGACCCATGCCCCACAGGAGGGCAATTAGATTTTTAATGGGGGCAATTTGAATTTTGTTAATGGCCTTTCAGTCTTCCTTCATGTGAGTAGAGTTCACTTTTTGAGTAAAGTAAGAATTATATGTGGGGGGGGGGATCAGGATTTTAAAGATGCTTAGGTGGGGCATGGCCCAAAAAAGGTTGGGAACCACTGGTCTAGCCCAGTAGATATAGTTCATACCTTTTTCTAATGAAAATTATCAGTACTTTTGATCAGTGATGTCATCAAAATAAACAAACCCACGTGCTGATTACATCACCAGATCATGCCCCTAAGCAGAAGTGATGTGTACAGCCCCCACCCTCCGGATGTGACGTGCATAGCCCTCCTCCCCGGCTGGGATGTGCATAATTGACCCCACGTGGTGCAGGTTTCACAAGATCATAACCCTAGCCAGATATGTTGTAATGGCCTAACTCCGTCATGATGAGTAGCCCTAACAGATAAGGTGTTGTGCAATATCCTAGCCCTATTTTTTTCAGATAAGACGTGTTGAAACTTACCCCATCAAGAAAGATGCCAAGACTCTGTGTACATGATTAGTTTAACCCAAGATTAATTCTATGGACATTCAAGGGTGGTGGGAGGGGGGTTGTGAAATGAAAAATGTTTTTTTATTTGTAATCAATCTCCTAAGGGCTGCATTTAAACCCACTTTTTTCCCTAGAAGGTATTTATTTCTAGGCAATATTGGTTTTAATTTTTGTTGAGACATGGGGTCTGCATTTAACCATTTTTTCTCTAAAAGGTATTTATTTCTAGGTAGATTGAAGCCCACCAACAGGAAAAGACAAGGAATATTAACAGGAATTAAAATGTTCACAATAGGCAACCCTGCCAGGTTGTATGCAGTGGATAAGCCTGTTCATTCATGCCTGGGATATGTCCGGACATACCTTACTCGCCCACCCACTCCACTCCTCTGTGATTCTGGGCATGCGCAAGAGACATGTATGGGACATGCCCGGACATGCCATACCCCCCCCCTGACTTATAAGTTGAACCCTAACCTTTTCACGGATCAGCTGCCTCAGTACAAGGTACCCATCATAACCTTTGGAGTTGTGTGCAATAAAAGTACATCCTTTAAACTTATGATTTATAAATTTCTTTACAAATGGCTCCAGGCATCTAACACAATAACAATCCCACCTCACAACATCTTTATCGTCCTCATCCTTCAACATATCCCTGGCACATGTATAATTAGGTATGTGGCTGCCTGTTTCTTGGTAGCATTCAAAATCATAAATAATGTATCTTTCGCCAATTCGTGGTCGGTCCAACGATTTTAGAAAACATAAATGACCTTCCAAGCTTTCAACCTTCTCAGAGCACTGCTCACATTTGACTTCCTTGCACTTTTTGTGGGTGGTAAAGACATAAACCCCACACATTTCACAATATTCTTTAGTCTTACAGTCAACTTTTCCCGCCTTAGTGAGTTGTGTGTGTCTTTCAGCACATTCCTTAGACCGACAAGACACTTTGCACCTACAGAACAGCACCTTCTCCACCTCAACCTGCTGACATTCTTGCTTTAGGCACGCTCACCAGGTTGCATGCAGTGGATAAGCCTGTTCATTCATGCCTGGGATATGTCCGGACATGCCTTACTCGCCCACCCACCCCCCTCCTCTGTGATTCTGGGTATGCGCAAGAGACATGTGTGGGGCATGTCCGGACATGCCATACCCACCCCACCCACCCCCCTCCCCTGTGATTCTGGGCATGCGCAAGGCACACTTGTCATTACAAGAGCTGGTTAGTTTGCCTTAATTTCAGCAGTCTCTTGAAGATGGCAACCTCTGATTCCAAAGATATTTTAAAAACAAAAACAAAAGCCAGCATTGAATGCTCTGACACAAGACCCCTGCCACCAGAATACAACAAACCTGTATGGCAACCTCAGAAGGGGATTTGTTTGATATAAATTTGACCCCCAAACCTCCCAAGCATGGGCGTAGAATAAGAAAAAGACCTGACTTCATTGAAGAGAATGAACATATAAAGCCTTGTTATTGCAGATTCTGCAAAATATCAAATGGTAAGTCAATATAAAAATTAAGAAAACAGTATTTTGATTAGTTGAAACACCCCAATTTAATTCTACCTTATTTCCTGTTGTAGAAACAGTGGAGTCTCAAAATGTCAGCATGCTGCAAGTTCTGAAAGCGTGTGTTATTAAAATAATACATCATTGTTTAATGGGATTTTTAAAATCAGAAGATAATGTGGATGGAAACAGTGAAACAGAACTTATTAACAGCTTATGTATTCGGCTTTCTATGCCGCATGTTCTCTGGGTCATCATCAGTATTACTGACAAAGTGAATAAATTATATTTCACCCGGGACACACTTGACGATCTCAAGACATTCATACAGTGTATCGACAAGAGTCATAAACCGCTGTCATTAATGTCAAATATTGAAGCTGAATTGTCATTGGCTCTGAAGAGGATCATATGCCAGAATGTAACAGAAATTAATTACAAGAAACTGTTAAAGCTATGAAATTTATAATAAAATGTGCTTTACAAAACATATGAAAGGTGTATTATGTTTTTTTTTCTTTTGCTGACCCTTCTGTTTAAACTTGTCAGATGTTAATCACAGAGATACAGTTTAATTAAAGCTCATGTGATATTATTCATTCGGGATTTCCTATGCTGGTTGGGTGTTTGCAAAAGGTGTGCAGAACTCATCAACTCTGATGCGATTAATTTGCTACATTAGCTTCTATTCAAATGCATCTTCCGAGTAGGCAGGGTGGACAGTTTTTGCAAAAGGTGTGAAGAACTCCCCTTTTCTGATGTGATTAATTTGTGACGTCACTAGGGTATATAAAAGTAGATGACGATACTTGTCTAGTCAGGTTTACTGGTTTCTGGCATAACCATACCTCTGGAGCAATTTGAACTGCTAAGACCCCTATTCAGAATGGAATCTACTATTGTAAGTAATTTTATGCCTAATTGTGAAACACTTAGATGCAAAATGTTTTTTATAGAGTTCTTGTCTGCCTGCTTGCTTATTTGTTTGATTGAATTTTGTTTTCCCCACTAGTATGAATTGACAGACTCAGAATGTTTGATGGGTGCTACAATTGTAAGTAGATTTATGGCTAATTTTTTTTGAAGCACTTAAATGTAAAAAGTGTTTATAACATTCTTGCTTTCTTGCTTGTTTGTTTGACTCTTTGTTTGTTTGGTTTTTTCACTAGAATGAATTGACAGACTCAGAATGTTTGAGGGGATATGAAAGTATTTATCTTTCATACTTTCATATATTTAGATTCTTATAAACATTCTGCAACAATTCTGACTATTGGGGGGGGGGTTCTTTTCCTCCAGAATGGGTGGACGATCAGGCATTCGTGGATCTCACTATTCCTGCAGAATCCCAGGGTCCCAGCATAACATGACCCCTCAGCCTTCCACAAGCCACACAGCACGAATGCCGTTAGGAGGTATAATATCTAGCATTTTATTCAACTATAACTCTATTAGTATTATTTTTAAGAAACTAAATGTGTGTGTGTGTGTGTATGTGTGTGTGTGTGTGTGTGTGTGTGTGTGTATGTTTATGCATGATTATTAGGAATGTTGGTGATAACATTTTGTTTCTTTGCTTGTTTGTTTAATCAGATCCGTCCTGCAAAAAAGCAAAAATGCATGGCGCCAGACTTCCTGAATCCCCAGCAGACCGTGTTAGTTGTGATTCTATGATTGTCTCTCAACCAGAAGAAGATACATGCCATTCTATGTCCCAGCTACAATCTCTTAGCTCTGTAAACTCTCAGAATATGAACAATGTTTATCTGGATATGGTGCAGGCATGGGAGAATCCTATCCGGAATTTCAGAGCTGTGGAATACTATCAGCGATACAGATTTGTTAATCTTGACCGAATTCGATCTTTTGTAGTTGCTATAGAGGCCATTCATAATGTGTTACAGATTCTTTTGAATAATGTAGCTATGAACATCGGCCCAAATGATTTTGTTCAACTCCGGTTGGATGCAGAGGGGTTAAACCATCATCTCTTTTCTCATAGGAGGTGTATGAATGATTTAAATGCTGATGATTTTCTGACCAGTGTTGAAAATCTGCTTCAAAGTAAAGCTGAGATATTGGGGGGGGGGTGCAATTAGTGGTTACCATCGTGAAGAACAAGGAGGGAGGAGGGCTTAGGAAGTTAAATACTTTGCTGCTCACCAGAGTACTGGAGAAAAAAAGACAGCATCTAGTAGATTTCAATGTGGAAGGCAAATTTCTTTGTTTTGCTAGCTGTTTGCTCTGTCTGATTAGTTCTGATGGTAGAAATCAAGAAATTATTACCGGGGCCAGGGAACTTCACAGCAGACTGGGTATTTCCACAGGAAACAGGATTGACTTTTCTCAGGTACACATCTTTGAAAAACATTTATGGGTCACTATAAAGATCTTGTTTTACATGCAGGATGGGTGGCGGTTTTTTGTCACAGGTCATCCGCAGCAAGAAAAATAGTATTTATATTATTACACGACAAGCATTACTATGGCATCAAAAATATTAAGGGCTTTGTGGGCGAACGCTATTTCTGTAAATTCTGCCACATGGCTTACCACCACAAATTTAGTCATGGGTGTCAATATATTTGCAGAGCGTGCCTAAAGCAAGAATGTCAGCAGGTTGAGGTGGAGAAGGTGCTGTTCTGTAGGTGCAAAGTGTCTTGTCGGTCTAAGGAATGTGCTGAAAGACACACACAACTCACTAAGGCGGGAAAAGTTGACTGTAAGACTAAAGAATATTGTGAAACATGTGGGGTTTATGTCTTTACCACCCACAAAAAGTGCAAGGAAGTCAAATGTGAGCAGTGCTCTGAGAAGGTTGAAAGCTTGGAAGGTCATTTATGTTTTCTAAAATCGTTGGACCGACCACGAATTGGCAAAAGATACATTATTTATGATTTTGAATGCTACCAAGAAACAGGCAGCCACATACCTAATTATACATGTGCCAGGGATATGTTGAAGGATGAGGACGATAAAGATGTTGTGAGGTGGGATTGTTATTGTGTTAGATGCCTGGAGCCATTTGTAAAGAAATTTATAAATCATAAGTTTAAAGGATGTACTTTTATTGCACACAACTCCAAAGGTTATGATGGGTACCTTGTACTGAGGCAGCTGATCCGTGAAAAGGTTAGGGTTCAACTTATAAGTCAGGGGGGGGGGTATGGCATGTCCGGGCATGTCCCATACATGTCTCTTGCGCATGCCCAGAATCACAGAGGAGTGGAGTGGGTGGGCGAGTAAGGTATGTCCGGACATATCCCAGGCATGAATGAACAGGCTTATCCACTGCATACAACCTGGCAGGGTTGCCTATTGTGAACATTTTAATTCCTGTTAATATTCCTTGTCTTTTCCTGTTGGTGGGCTTCAATCTACCTAGAAATAAATACCTTTTAGAGAAAAAATGGTTAAATGCAGACCCCATGTCTCAACAAAAATTAAAACCAATATTGCCTAGAAATAAATACCTTCTAGGGAAAAAAGTGGGTTTAAATGCAGCCCTTAGGAGATTGATTACAAATAAAAAAACATTTTTTATTTCACAACCCCCCTCCCACCACCCTTGAATGTCCATAGAATTAATCTTGGGTTAAACTAATCATGTACACAGAGTCTTGGCATCTTTCTTGATGGGGTAAGTTTCAACACGTCTTATCTGAAAAAAATAGGGCTAGGATATTGCACAACACCTTATCTGTTAGGGCTACTCATCATGACGGAGTTAGGCCATTACAACATATCTGGCTAGGGTTATGATCTTGTGAAACCTGCACCACGTGGGGTCAATTATGCACATCCCAGCTGGGGAGGGGGGCTATGCATGTCACATCCGGAGGGTGGGGGCTGTACACGTCACTTCCTCTTAGGGGCATGATCTGGTGATGTAATCAGCACGTGGGTTTATTTATTTTGATGACGTCACTGATCAAAAGTACTGATAATTTTCATTTAAAAAAGGTATGAACTATATCTACTTAGCCCTTTATATTTGTATGTCTAGATATACATAGAGTCTCTTTTGAATCTCAAAAAGTCACAGGCCTTAGAAGTGTTTGTCAAATACCTCTCCCAGCACTATATACATTAATCATGTAATGTAGACTGAAAAGATTAAAATGATGGAAATGGGTGTAACTCAAATCCTTTGACTCACAGTGGAATACTGAAAGGGAAGCTGTACATCCTACTAAATTAGGATCAAATTTATTTCTTTGCTACTCATGGCATCTTCTAGAGTCATCTAATAATTATTGTGCCCAAAGAACAACAATGATGGGAGGCTGTATATCAGTGATGGCTAGGTTATACGGAGATGTTCTAAGTAACTAATAAGGAAATGGCCTAAGAGAGAAATCTTGAAATGATAACCATTGTGGCTTGCAGCTTTGAAATCATTGTTTGTTTTAATCATTGTAGGCTAATGCTAAGCACATGGCTGACTTTTGCATAATTATTATGTTGTGAAAATGAGGTGTGTTTGTTCATTTATTTATTTATTCATTCAATTTAGAGGTCTCACGATACCACAAGACTATGGGTGGCTTGCAACATTAAATGTTAGAAGACACAAAAAATATATCAAAACAAAGACCATGCGTGACTGGGAAAAAAGGAAGATGCTTAATCAGAATAAAACTTTACAGAGGCGTAATACCACCCTGCCCCAGGGTCTGAGAACAGGGAATGACCAAGTTTTCAACACCTTTTTGAATATCATCAGATTGGAAGTCATACAGATAGATGGATTATACCCACTGAAACCACACACAACCATACATATATTGTGAAAGCACTTAAAGAAAACCCACCAGAGCAGAATGAGTTCATCTGTAGTCCTAAAGGCATGCCAATATCTATCTACGTTGGAAACTCTTTTGCTGACATGCTTTCCATTATCTTCACTAAATAGTGCTCTGTCCAAAATTGGACTGAAAAAAAAGAATGGTATAATTACTGAGGCATGGAAAACAGAGAATTAAGGACATATCAGAAAAAAGTGCCATCAGGACAACAAGGCCTCTCCAATGGGTAAGATTTCTTGCTGATAATAAACTGTTTTCACACACCAGGACTCAATTGTTTTAACAGCTAACAGCTCTTGCTGAAATTGTCTCAGTGTTTTACAGCTTGAGTTACCTCTAACTTTTATGATATTTCATATTTAAAGATCCAGCATCTGGATTTAGTAAACCTGAGGGGGAAAAAAACGGAGCAGGTAATCGATAGCAACAAGGAAGCATACATTTTACAGACTACATTACAACCTTAAAAAGAGAGTATAACAATTTTGTTATAGAAGCATCATTTAAAAATCCCTGTATAATAATATTTTTAAAGTTAAATTTTACTGAGGAACAGACCAATAATATGTAAAATAATTCAGAAGATTCTGATTGGATAAAAGTAGCCACTTAAGGGATATAAAAATAGTACTTGTTTCTTACTTGTGAGTTATATGATCCACTCCGTGAAGTACTGATAGTTCTTGATTTACGATCACAATTGAATTTCGGTGGCTAAGTGAGATATTTGTTAAGTGAATTTTGCCCCATTTTATGATCTTTATTGCCACAGTTGTTAAGAAAATGACTGCAGCTGTTAAATTAGTAGCATGGTTGTTAAATGAATGTGGCTTCCCCATTGACTTTGCTTGTCAAAAAAAATCACAAAAGGGATCACATGACCCCAGGACACTGCAACTCTCATAAATATGAACCAATTGTCAAGCATCCAGATTTTGATCACGCCACTACAGGGATCTTGCAATGATTATAAGTGTAAAAAGCAGTCATAAATCCCTTTTGCAGTGCTGTTTTAACTTTGAACAGCCACTAAATGAACTGTCATAAATTGTACCCTTTATAATGTCTGTTTCTCTCTGTCTCTCTCGCGCTTCCCAGATCCTTTAGCTTTTGCATGGCTTGCATTCTGATTCTATAGTGCTTCATAATGTTTGTCATGAATGCATTTCCTACCTGCCTATTCTCACAATGCCATTTAGAACTGGTAGTATGCAAACTGCAGTATGTATGGCTCCTGTGAACGGCTGCCGGGAATTTATATACTTTGGCGATCTTTCCTACTCTCTTGAGAATTCAAAAGCCCTAGTTAGTGTCCCTGTTCTCCCCTCATGATACTCCACTCATTCCTTAATTAGGTAAAAATAGTAATAGGTTCCCCCCTCCCATTCCTTTAACTTTTAGAAGGGAGTTTGAGACGTTTCTTTTTCTCCTTTCCTTTCCTTTCCTTTCCTTTCCTTTCCTCTCCTCTCCTCTCCTCTCCCTTCCCCTCCTCTCCCTTCCCCAACTCTCCTCTCCCTTCCTCTCCTCTCCCCTCCCCTCCCCTCCTCTCCCTTCCCCAACTCTCCTCTCTCTTCCTCTCCTCTCCCCTCCCCTCCCTCTCCCCTCCCCGGCCTTCCTCTCCTCTCCCTTCCCTTCCCTTCCCTTCCCTTTCCTTCCCTTCCTTTCCTTTCCTATCAAAGGGCAACTCTGGATATCTTAGAATGTTAAAAAGGATAAAACTACACAAAACCTGTATATCATAGAAATAAAATGCTATCAAAATACAAATTATCAACCCTACCTGAAAAATGGAGAGGCAGGGAGTAAGATAGTTGGGAGGGGGAGGGGGGGATCTGTTATTAATCTATCAACCACTTCCAATATGTAAACCCTCCACTGGAACCCCAGGCCAACTGGTAGAGCCAAGTCTTTAAACTCTTATGGAAGGTCAGGAGCTTTGGAGCTGACCTCACTCTGGGGGTGGAGGGAGGGAGAAAGATATTCCAAAGGGTAGGGTACCAAAGGTATCCTTGAAAACAAAAGGATCTTTTTCACAATTTCTTTCACAATTGTCAAATGCTGGGGAAATCAGGAGATTCAGGCAGTTCAAATGAGTATAAAGATTTACTGCAAGCTTAAGCTCTCTACAAAAATCAGAGCTACTAACAGTGAAGGGAAATGAGTGGGAATTAAGAGGCATTAAGAGGCATTAGGAATCACTATGAACCACTTTGGCATAGTATACAGATAGAGATGAAAAAATGGGATAAGTTGCAGTTATCTTTGTTGGGAAGAATAGCAGCCGTGAAAATGAATATCTTACCCAAATTTTTATTTCTTTTCCAAATGTTACCTATACTTAAAAAAGATGCGAATTTCTTAGAATGGCAGAAGGGTATTAATAAAATTGTATGGGCAGGAAAGAAGCCAAGAGTAAAGTTAAAAATAATGCAAGATGTACGTGAGAGGGGAGGTTTGAAATTGCTATTATGACGCAGTAGCATTATCTGTAATCAGTGATTGGATTGATTTAACTAATGATAGGATACTCAATATTTTTTTAAAAAAAACCAGAACTTTTTTATTTTTCTTTAAAAAAAAACACAAATATGTCATCATTTGTCAATCATTAAGACATTGAAGTACAATTTTTTTGTTGTTGTGTGTGCCCCTCTCTCCCTCCACCCCCACCCCCCCTCCTCCTTCCCCCCCCCGACTTCCCAGAACCCGTACACGGTATGGATTTTTAACTAACACAGTCTAAAATCTATTGGGAAAAAAGAAATAAAGAAATTAATGACATTCTAGATTGACCTTAGCTTCTTCTTACTGAACTGACTTTTAACAGTTTAAATCATTTCTGATCTTAAGCATAGGCTAACTGGAATTTCTTAGTCCCGTATTTATTTTGTATATAGTCAATCCATTTTTTCCAGTCTCGTTTATATATCTCATTTGAATGATCTTTGCGATATGCCGATATTTTAGCCATCTCGGCTAAGTTTGTTACTTTCAATGTCCATTCTTGGATTGTAGGCAAGTCTTCCTTCTTCCAATATTGCGCCACCAACAGTCTTGCTGCAGTTATCAGGTGCAGAATCAAATTGGTCTCTACCACTGTAAAGTCAGTACATATACCTAGTAAAAATAACTGAGGAATAAACTTTATCCTTCTTTTAAAAACATTTTGCATGACCCACCATATTTTTATCCAAAATGCCTTAACCTTTTGGCAGGTCCACCATATATGATAATATGTAGCATCGAGAGAACCACACCTCCAACATTTAGGCTGTACATTCGGATACATAGAAGCCAACTTTTTAGGATCTAAATGCCATCTATAGAACATCTTGTAAAAATTTTCTCTCAGATTTTGAGCTTGTGTAAATTTCACATTTCTTACCCAAATTCTTTCCCATGTATCCAACATTATTGGTTCCTCAATATTTTGAGCCCATTTTATCATACAATCTTTAACTAATTCTGTTTCCGAATCCATCTGTATTAATACTAATTTAGCATGAAGATTTCTATAGAATCTATCTTGCTGTTGATTGGGAGCATAAATTCCCAAAAGTAATGTCTTTTTCCCTTCTAAGATTAAGTTTAAAGCAATATATCTTCCGAAGGGATCTGCTTCTATTAATTCAGCTTTCATATCTTTTCTTAAGTATACAACTATACCATTCTTCTTTTCCATAGCAGAAGCTGCAAAATGTTGACCAAGTTTTGAGTTGATCAAATATTTTTGATCAGTTGACTTGATATGAGTTTCTTGCAAACAAATTACATCGTTCTTAAACTGTTTGAGATAATGAAATATTTTCTTCCTCTTCTGTGGAGAGTTCAGTCCGTTAACATTCCATGTTAAAATCTTAGTTGTCATCTTTGGTTGGTTGAAGCATTTTTAGAGCTTCCTGCACGGCCTGTTTAACCTTAGGTCTAGCTCCTCCCACTGCTTCCAGATTTGTTATTGTAGTTCCTTGATCGATGGCCGATGATTGTTGATGCTGTTGCTTTTTAGCTTGTTTCTCCATACGTCTAGTAGTCATGCGGCTAGGTCTTGGTTCCATAGCACCTTGCACTTCTAGAGAAGAGAGATGCTCCATCTTGTCTGGTGGTTGTGTAGTTTGCTGTCTATCCTGTCCTTCTTGTGGTCTTTCTCTAGGTCCAGATGGTGCAGGGTGTCCGCCCTTCAATATATTATAATAAAAATCTCGGGCTTTCCATATAGAGTTGAGGCAGTACCTTTGCTTATCTAATGTAAATATGATGCCAAATGGTGCATCCCATCTATACTGTATCTGACGATTTCTGAGTTCTTCGACCAAAAAAGCGTAGTCTCTCCTGGCTCTTAACATTTGAGGTGGTATCTCTTTCAAAACAGCCAGGTCTTGACCGCCAATTTGAAGCTTAGTGTTATAAGACGCTTGCAGTACCATATTTCTAAGCTCTCTTGTAGTAAAATATATAACGATGTCTCGAGGAAGCTGCTTCTGCTTTGCCAGCCAGGAGTTAACGCGGTAAGCTTTGTCAATTTGCCAATCTTGGTTGGTCCCTGGTCTTCCCATCAGGCGGTCAAAAGCTTCCGATAGGATCTGTTTCAGGTTCTCCTGTTTCTCCTCACGCAGCCCCCTTACTCTTAATGCGAACTCCATTTGTCGGTACTGTATCATAATAATTTCTTTTTCAGCATTTTCCACTTTTTGTTCCACCACCTCTGTTTTCAATGTCAAGTTAGCATTGGCATCATTAAGAACCTCTAGAGTATCTTCCATTCCAGAAATATGTTCTGTTAATACAGTTACAAGACTCAGCATGTCGTCTCTAATTTTATCAACCTTAGCGTCAAATTTCTCATACAGCTCCTGTTTAAGTCCTTTTATTTCACTTTTAATTTCTTCTTTCATTTCTTTTATTTCCTCTTTTCTCTCCTCTCTATTATCTCTAAACTTATCTTCCATTTTAATTGTCTGTGCATTAAGAGCCTCGCTTAGATTACTCAGGAAAAATTCTTTCGTTAACACATCCCCAGCAGGGGGCGTAGGAAGCGGAGGCTGCAGCTTTGTGCCAGGCACTGAGGATGTGCCCCTGGAAGTAGAGGGTGACGACTTCAAGTTAATATTTTGTTTTGAGGCCATTTCAAAATTTATCTGCCTGCAGTTAATAAAACTCTATTGCCTGAATATGCAGCTTTAAGTAAAGATGCTTTTATTTTGAAGTTTAAGGCTTGGCAAAACTTTCACTGAGTAAACATTGTAACAAGACCGTTCAGCAGATTCATCACCATTTAACTTCCAGATAAGATAAGCAGATAAGCAAGGAGTAAAATTCTTCTATTGTGAAACCAAAACATATGATAAGCAATCTCTCTTGTTTTGAATTCTTGTGAGGATTAGCAAAAAGTGTTCGTTATTACCGGAGAAACCAGCCTGCTCGGCGCCATTTTAAAAGCCTCTAAGTAAATAATTTTTCGGAGGAGAAAAAGAAAAGAAGCTAAAATGTTGATAAGCAATTATTGTCCACGCAGTAAACGGATTCAGCTCGTGATAAGATTAAATCAAACAAAACTTTGAGCAGAGTGGGGGAGACTTACTTTGTCCTGCACAAGGCAGTTTGAAATTCCCAGCACGGACAGCCGTTCTGCCTTGGGCTAGCCCCCCTTTCCTTGCAAGCACAAAAGCTGCAAAAATCGAAGAGCATTTGCCAGCAAAACAGTTTCTTATTTCCTTCTTGCCTGAAGGATAAGAAAACCTGATAAGACGTCAGATGGAAGATCCTCTAAACAGGTACGTAGCCAGGAATTCGGAGGCAGCTGATTTTTTGCTGCCCCCACCAGCAAGCTCCTCCCAGGAAGCCCCGATAGGATACTCAATATTGAGGGACATGACTTGGTATATGGCTGGCATGCTTGCCTGTTATATAACAAAAAAGTGGACAAAAATTTTAAAAGTCATATTTTAAGGAATGCTTTATTGTGGGTTTGGAAAAAATATCAACACAAATTAAATGACAAGATACCCATGTGGGCAATTCCTAGACATGCAATAGAAAATATGAACATAGCACAAAAACAGGATAGAATTACTTACAGACAGCTTCTTACCCTGGAAAGGGGGGTATTACAACTAAAACCCTTAGAGGTACTAAAAGAGGAAAAGGTAATTCAAACATGGTTCCAGTATGGGCAATTACAGGCCAGGTGGAAAATAGATCAAAAAATTGGTTTTATCCAAGTTGAGGATAATTTATTTAAACAAATAAGAGATCAAAGTTTAATGCATATAAAGAGGATATACAATATATTAGTACAGATGGATTCCGAAACAGAATTAGTTAAAGATTGTATGATAAAGTGGGCTCAAAATATTGAAGAACCAATAATGTTGGATACATGGGAAAGAATTTGGGTAAGAAATGTGAAATTTACACAAGCCCAAAACCTGAGAGAATTTTTTTACAAGATGTTCTATAGATGGCATTTAGATCCTAAAAAGTTGGCTTCTATGTATTCGAATTTACAACCTAAATGTTGGAGATGTGGTTCTCTTGATGCTACATACTTCCATATATGGTGGACTTGCCAAAAGGTTAAGGCATTTTGGATAAAAATATGGTGGATTATACAAAATATTCTTTAAAAAAGGATAAAGTTTACTCCTCAGTTATTTCTGTTAGGTATAATTACTGACTGCACAGTGGTAGAGGTTAACTTGATTTTAATAATGGCAGCAAGACTGTTAGTGGCGCAATACTGGAAGAAGGAAGACTTGCCTACAATCCAAGAATGGACATTGAAAGTCACAAATTTAGCTGAGATGGCTAAAATATCTGCATATCTTAAAGACCACTCAAATGAGAGATATAAACGAGACTGGAAAAAATGGATCGATTATATACAAAATAAATATGGGACTAAGAAATTCCAGATAGCCTATGCTTAAGATCAGGAATGATTTAAATTGTTTAAAGTTAGTTTAGCAAGGAGGAGCTAAGTTCAACGCAAAGATGTTATTAATTTCTTATTCTTTTTTCCCCCAATATATTTTAGACTGTGTTTGTCAAATATCTATACTGTGTACGGGTTCTGGCAAGTCGGGGTGGTGGTGGTAGGTTGTGGGGGTTTGGGGGGGAGGGCGGGAGGGGGGGAAGCATATTAGGCCTGACGAGGGGTGTTAGATTTCAAAGTAATATGATTGCACATGTATACTGTCTTCTCCTACAACATGATATTGTCTATGTAATAGTATACATGTGATTGTATGTTATGAAAATGGAAAAATAAAAATATTGTTAACCCCGGGGGAAAAAAAAAGAGGCATTAGGAATCTAAGAGGACTTAGATCTCTTCAGGGACTCATGACTTATAATGTGTTTGACCCCTCCCTCAGATTCAGCTTGGTTATCTCCTATGGCAATCACATGACGGTGGGACATTGTGACAGTCAGAAATCCCTATCGGTTGCCAATCACCAGATCACTGGCATATGACTAGAGAGGTGCTTTGATAGCTGGAACTTTGAGGACTATTGTAAGTACTACTCTGTTAAGTTCTCTGGAAGAACCAGGTGAGAGGCATCTGAGGTAAAGGTAAGTCAACCAAAGTTTATTAACAGGCAATGCGAAACAACAGCAGTAGACCGGCACCGCCTCCCTGTCTGACAGCTATTTATACGGAGCTGTCAGACAGGGAACCAATAGCCACGAGTTTGACAGCCCGGCAACCGCAGGTCGCGCCTGATTGGCTCCGGCGCGCCTGGCTGTTGCCGAGCTGTCAGTCCTAAGTCCGAGGACTTTACACCTCTTCCCCCCCAGTGAGGGCGCATGCATCAAGGGTGGCGCATGCATACTCTTGCAGGTAGGCGGGGGGATGGCGGACACACCCAGAACGCCTCAGTTGGAGACGCGACGTCGGAGAGAGAAGACGTCCCCGTGAGAGCTCCTCCCTGAAGGGAGTGGAGCTCTGGGTGACGTCACTGCAGCCTAGTCCAGGAGGCGGAACCCTAGGAGAAGGTAGGCCGGGCAGAGGGGGCGTGGCCAAGAGAGGCGGTTGATTTTGAAAAGGCCGGTGGGCGGCCAGGGGGTGGGAAGGGCCTGACAATGGAAGGCCTAACTGGGCGGGAAGGAGGAAATGCGAAGGCGGATTGAGCGGCTGCTGGAGACTGTGCCGGGGGCTGCGGAGACCCGGCGGCCGGGCAGGGATGGCCTGAGTCTGGGAAGGCCAGCGATGGAATGATGCGCTGGGACTGTTGCGGGTCTGGGGCAGGCTGCAAGATTTTGGTGGCCAGCCTCTGCATGTCGGATTGACTGGCGGCCTCCGGGGGGTGGCGGCGCCTCAGTTGATACAGGTGGCGCCGCCACTCGCTGCCATTGGGTAGGTGGACCCTGTAGGAAATGGGGCCGGTTACAGCGGTGATGGTGGCAGGCACCCACTGAGGGTCCCCCGGGTAGTTACGGGCCCAAACCAGATCCCCAACAGTAAAGGAACAGGAAGGATGCCCCAGGTTGCCAGGCTAAATTCCTGAATAGAGGGGGTGTAGTCTATCCAGGGTGGTCCGCAGGTGATGCTTTGCCGCGTGAGGGGGCAAGGAGTGGAGTTCTGGGCCAAAAGGGAAGCATCCACCCTTGCCTGCCAGTCACCACGGTCCATTCAGCCCAAAACCTCCTTGGCCGATCGGACCGCCCATTGCTGGCTGGATGGTAAGGGGCGACTGGGGCATGGCAGATCTCTTGGGCAGCCAGGAAGGCCTGGAAAACTGCGGATGCAAATTGCGGGCCATTGTCGGACACCACCATGTCCGGCAACCCGTGGGTAGCGAACAAGCATCGCAGAGCCTGCACTGTACTCTCCGCCGTAGTGGAGCGCATGAGGACTAGCTCCACTCAGGGCGAGTAGGCATCCACAGCGACCAGGAAGACCTGGCCGTGGAAGGGACCTGCGAAGTCGAGGTGAAGGCGGGACCAGAGCCCGCGTGGCATCTCCCACTCCCGAGAGGAGGAGGAGGAGGGGGGAGCGGGGCGGGACACCTGGCAAGGGTCGCACCTGCCAACCCAGGCCTCAATGTCGCTGTCAAGGCAGGGCCACCATACGTAGCTCCAGGCCAGCGCCTTCATGCACGCGACCCCAGGGTGATCGGCATGGAGCCGCTGGAGGACCTGGCAGTGGAGGGCTGAAGGGATGACCACCCGGTCGCCCCATAGAAGGCAACCGCAGTGGAGTGGCAGCTCCAACTGATGAGTTTTAAAAGGAGGACAGTCAGACGGGACGCCCCCTATAGGCCAGCCCCTCAGGACCCATGCCATGACCTGTGAGAGGACAGGGTCAGCTTGCAAGTGGGTGGCCACATCAGAGGGAGTGAGGGGGAGGTCCAGCTCAGCGATGGAGAGGACAGAGAGGCAAGGGACCGGCTGGGGGTCAGAGCAGGGGAGGGGGCAGCGGCTGAGGGCATCAGCATGCCCTAGTTGCTTGCCCAGACGGTAGCACAGCGTGTAGGAATACGCAGCAAGGAACTCTGTCCAACGGGTCATCCTGGGAGAAAGGATGGGGGGGGATTCGGCCTATCACCGGCCAAAAGCCCAAGGAGAGGCTTATGGTCAGTGTAGAGGGTAAAGTGCCGACCGTACAGGTAACCGTGGAACTTTTTAACCCCGGACTCAGCAGCCAGAGCCTCCCTGTCGATCTGGCTGTAGTTCCTCTCGGCTGAGGAGAGTGTCCAGGAGTAAAAAGCGATGGGGGCTTCTGAGCCATTGGGAAGAACATGGCTCAGGACCACCGCCAAGCCCACGAGAGAGGCGTTACAAGCTAAAGTCAGGGGCATCTTGTCGCTATACTGGACTAAGACTGCCTCTGATGTTAGCAAGGATTTGACAGCCGCGAACGCATGCAACGGAAACGCCGAATTGGAGGCGGCGACAACGGAAAGCCCCGCGGTGGGTGACGATGGTCTGGGCAGCCACCGCATCATCATCCACCGGGAGCTGCTGGTAGGCCTGCACCATATCCAGTTTGGTGAAAATGCAGCCCTGCCCCAAGGAGTGGAGCAGGTGCTGCACGACAGGGACTGGATAGGGGTTTGCCTGGAGGCCAAGGTTGATAGTCGACTTGTAGTCGGCGCAGATCCTGATGAACCCGTCGGCCTTCACGGGGACCACCATGGGGGTCTCCCAGCGTGAATGGTCGACGGGCTCCAGGATGCCCTGCGCCAACATCAACCTTAGGCCTCAAAGCAAAAGGCACCCTGCGGGCCTTCAGCCGGATGGGGGCAACCTGGAGGTCTAAGTTGAGGGAGATAGGGGTCCCTTTATACTGCCCAAGCTCGCCATTGAACACATCGGCGTAGTCCTGGAGGACAGCCGTGATGTGAGGGGGCGTGTCTGCCACAGAATGCACCCCAGACAGGGATAAGCCCAGAGGGGTGAACCAGTCAAGGCCCAAGAGAGATGGGAGGGGGTTCTGAACCACCAGGACCTGCAGGAAGCAACATTTTCCCCCATACTGCACCCGCACCCCATAGCAGCCCAGGGTTGGAATATTAGTCCCCTGGTAGTCCCTGAGCAAAGTGTCCGCGGGGGAAAGCTGCGACTTGGGGACTCATGGGCACAGACGGGAGAAAGTTGCCCAGGAGAGGAGAGACCGGGAGGAGCCCAAGCCGACTTCCATAAGGCAGAGAGACCCCTCAATGGAAATGGTAATGGTGATTTTCCGCGTACCAGCCGAGGCCTGGCTGACCGACACTGCAGGGGTGGCAGGGATGTCTTCTGCCAGGGCATAGCAATCATTGTGGCGGGCTTGCTGGCACCGGGGCTGTTGGTTCCTGGGTGGCGCAGGAGGACCGTAGACAGGGAGAGGCTGGTCGGCTTGTGATGGAGGTGGCAGGGTGGCCCGGCAGACCTGTGCCAGGTGGCCTTTCTTGCTGCAGCGGTGGCACACTGAGGTCTTGAAGGGGCAGGATGCCCGGGCGTGGTTGCCTCCGCAACTGAGGCAGGCGGCTGCCGCAGCAGCAGCACAGGATGGAGGAGGCTGAGGATGCCGTGGAATGGCCCTCAGGCGATCGACCTGGTCTTCACAGAACTGGTCAGGCAAGGGAACCAGTTTGTCAATGAGGCAGGTCGTAGGAGAAGGAGGTGGCAGAGGCGGAGGGGTTGGTGCAGGTAGAGCAGGCACTGGCAGCAGGGCAGGCACGGGAGGCAGGTAGCGGGCCATTTCCATGGTTGACAGCTCCGTGAGCTCCGCGGCCCGCGCCTCTTCGATGGCTATAGTCAGCGTGATGTCTGTTTTTGCGAGGAGGCGCCGCCTGAGGAAGATGTCCTTAAGGCCACAGACGAACTGCTCTGTCAGATTGTCCTCCAGGTCGGGAAAGTCGCATTGTAAAGCGGCGACCTGTAGCGCCTGGAGGAACTGGTTGATCGAGTCCGCCGCCTTTTGGACACACCGGCGGAAGGCGAACCGGCACGTAATTTTAGAAGGCATTGGGGTGTAATGAGCTTTGAGCACCGCCATAGGTTCGTCCCATGTCAAATCGTAGACGGGCCGCGGGGCCGCGAAGGAGCGAGCCGTCGCAAACATCTCGGGCCCACAGGCAGTCAGAAACAACCCACACTTTCTGACCTGTGAATATCCCTGCCGGTTGTTTGCGATTAAAAAACATTCGAACCACTCCAAGAAAGTGGCCCAGGATTCGCCTGCAGTCCCGAAGGGAGCGAAAGCGGGCATCCCAGCCATGGCGATATGCCGTTGAGGCATAGCGAGGCACGAAGAAGATTTTCCGGCAAGGCGGGGCGCCTAATAATTGTTTGCTTGCCCGGTAGGTTGAACTCAGAGCCTGTGATCCCACCAGCTCGTCGCCAGTGTTAAGTTCTCTGGAAGAACCAGGCGAGAGGCGTCTGAGGTAAAGGTAAGTCAACCAACGTTTTAACAGGCAATGCGAAACAACAGCAGTAGACTGGCACCCCCTCCCTGTCTGACAGCTATTTATACAGAGCTGTCAGACAGGGAACCAATAGCCGCATGTTTGATAGCCCAGCAACCGTAGGTTGCGCCTGATTGGCTATGGCGCGCCTGGCTGTTGCCGAGCTGTCAGTCATAAGTCCGAGGACTTTACATACTCCTTCATCCTATCACAAGTCTGAACGATTGCTGAATGAGTATTCATTAAACAAAACTCACTGGTATTTCCTTTCAAAGGCAAAGCCAGCCTATTTATGATATCAATTTTGATGCCACCCGACTCCAGACTCTAAGCAACTATTATGCTATTTCTGTTACAGTGTATTTCAACCCATTTTTTTTTAAACACTATGACCTGTTAAGAGATTGGGACAGTTTACTCTTCAATTGCAGGAAATTGTATTTTATTACATTTCCCATCTCCTCAGATTTCAGGTCTTCAGGTCTTTTGAGGGAAGAGGGGCTTGATAACTTTTTAGAACCCCCCCCCCCCCAAGTTTGGTTTTTCAGACCAAAAGCAAAGGAACATGAGTTAAACTTGCAGAGGATTACAGTAATTTGTTTTACTATCTTTATGTGTACAGTAGAAAAGAAGAGATTTTTGTTACTGGTAGAAGAGAATATTTGTAGTTCAGGGTTGAAATGAGGGGTCCTTGGTGCTCTCTGAGATTGGCTATTTTCTTGCAGATGTTTCACTACCAAACTAGGTAATATCATCAGTGCATTTTTTGATACTGAAGGGCCTATAGTAGCTCTGGATACATATTTTTCACTTCTTTATGGGTACATTGTAATTTCATCTTGCCTTTTATTTGGAACTCAAGTTGGTGGATATTTGTACTAGAATATAAAATAGACTGGGCTGCTGGATTTGTCCTCACATTTAATAACTGCAATACTTAGTGATGGAAATCCAGGGCTCAATTATAATAATTAAATTAGGACTACCTCTAGTATAGCAATAGCAATAGCACTTAGATTTATATACCGCTTCACAGTGCTTTCCAGCCCTCTCTAAGTGGTTTAAAGAGTCAGCATATTGCCCCCAACATTCTGGGTTCTCATTTTATCGACCTCGGAAGGATACATAGGTCCTGCATGCCACGCAAATGTGCACAGAGAAATCTATAGCTGAAACTATAATTATCCCTACATCAAATACATATCAATTCAACTTGCAAACCAAGTTTAATTTTATTTTTACAGGTTTAGCCATCTTTATACCAGTTTTATTTTAACAATGACCATAGTCCTTGTTTAAAATATTAGGGCTATAGATAAGAAGAAGGTATGCTCATGACAAGGAGTTCTCTGTCTAAACTCAAAATAAGTACACTTGTGAATTTAATCCCAAAATTTGGAATAAAAACATAAGCCCAAGTGTATGAGTTGAAATTCTAACTCTAAATAATATCCCCTCAAACTAATACGTTACTTCTCCAAAACAAAAATAATATGCAAAACAAAAATATATGTTCTTTAGCATCATTTTCATAGGAAAGTAAACTACATTTTACAGGCACATTAGTATATTAGAACAAGATATTACAACAGTTTGTTATTCAAAAAGTTATATAAAATTAATATCTGCTTAATATCACTGTCATCAAATTTCTGCAACTGCTCATAAAAATGAGTTATTGCTTAGAAGTCATAGTGGAGTTTTCCAAAGTTTTAAGAAATTGGGAATTTTAGAAACAATAATGATATCAGAACTAGAAAGCAAGCTGGATAAATTACTGAGAGGCATGTTGAGATAATCTAATTTGGTTTAGACACTGCTTCATCAGAACAAAGTCCAAAATAATGTGATTGCTATCAGTTTCCACCCCTCTCCCCCAGATCTGTTGGCTATTTTATTTATGAGATTATTCTATAACGTGAAATTTCATGGGTAAGAGAGTTTAAAATATCTCTGCGTTTTTCAAGCTATCCTAAAATTCATCATCAAATAAATAAGGGGTCAAAGATTTGGCAGAATTTGTGTGGAATCAAATAGTAATTTTCAAATTGACTCCAAAGAGAAGCTGTTTTCTGAAATTCCTTATTCCAATCAGTGATCAAAATAAAATAATGCCCTGTAGGAAATCTGAAAATAAGGAAAATTAAACCTTTCTTTTCCAATAGACAGTGAAAACCTCAGACTTTTCTTGCCACTGAAAATTATGCTTGCCATTGTATTTGCATGGAGCAGGTAACTTTTGCATTAAACCTCTATAAATCTAGTGGTATCAATACAGGTAAGTCCTCAACATATGACCACAATTCAGCCCAAAATTTCTATTGCTAACAAAACTCTTAAATCAGTTTGGCCCCATTTTATGACTCTTCTTGCCACAGTTGTTAAGTGACTCACTACCGTTGTTAAGTTAGTAACATGCTTGTAAAGAGAATCTGGCTTCCACATTGACTTTGCCTGTCAATAAGGTTACAAAAAGTGATCCCATGACCCAAGGACACTCCAACTGTCATAAATATGAACTAGTTGCCAAGCATCTGAATTTGGATCACATGACCATAGGGATGCTGCAACAATCAGAAAAATGGCCCCAAGCCACTTTTTCTGTGCCATTGTAACTTCTAACAACTAAACAAATGGTTGTAAGTCAAGGTCTACCTGTATTAATACGTTGAAACGTGTTTTCTGGGTTTTTCTGAATTTTTCTTTTCCTTTTATCAAATTGTTCCTGTTTCCCTAGCTTCTTCTTAATATAATTCCTCCAGAATTGTTTTCTGATGATACTCCTGAGCTTCCTTTATTGGTGTGAGGAACTGCTTGATGTATAGGTTCAGCTTACTTTAAAATTCATTGAATAAGTCCCAATATTGGGGAAAACCTGCCTCTTTCCTTGGGACTATATCAAGATATGTGATGTCAGGGAATTTGCAGATTTAGAGATTACAATATAAGAAGCAACGAGGCTCTCACAGAAATTCCCTCTCTAACAACTCTTAATTGAAGTTAATGGAAGAACTAAATACCCCACACCTAAGGAATTTCACCTCATCTATGTGGACCTCTCCTCCTCCTAAGAGAAATGGAAACAATGTATTCACAGCCTTTGGGGCTGGTTGGTAGCTCAACAGCTCGGGTCCTAACCAAGGACCTAGGAACTGTTAAGGTAACGTCGGAGGTCATACAGTCAGCTGTTCCAAGTAGGGTGGTTTTTTGTAGAATCAGAATGTTCAAGTCTGATGAATTTAAAATTTCCAAATAGCGAGGTAGCCCTTTAGGTATTGCTCCAAGGGCTCCAATTACAATCGGGACAACACACAATTTCTTTTTCCACAGTCGCTCAACTTCAATTTGCAAGTCCCTGTACTTTGTGATTTTTTGTTGCTGTTTATCTTCAATTCATGTATCTCCAGGTATTGCAATGTCAATGAACCATACTTTTTTCTTTTCAACTATTGTTATGTCAGGTGTGTTGTGGGCCAAGTACCTGTCAGTCTGGATTCTGAAGTCCCACAAGATCTTGACTTTCTCACTCTCTAAAACCTTCTCAACCTGATGGTCTCAGTGGTTTTTTGCTGTTCTCAAATCCAAACTTTTGGCACAATTTCCAGTGAATGATCTTAGCAATGCGGTCATGGCGTTGTAGGTAGTCAGTTTGTGAAATTTTGCTGCACCCACTGATCAAGTGGTCGACTGTCTCATCTTTCTCATTACAGAGGTTACATTTGCTGTTGGTGGTAACATGTTGAATTTTTGCCTTCATGCAGTTTGTGGCTAAGGCTTGTTCTTGAGCTGCCAAAATAAAGCCTTCTGTTTCTTTTTTCAGTACCCCTCATCTTAACCAGTTCCAAGTTAGCTTTTGGTCAGCTTTGCCTTCAATACTTTTCAAGTATTGGCTATGCATAGCTTTGTTTTTCCAATTTTCAGCTCGCTTCTCAATTACTTCTTTCTTATATTCAGCTTTTGACTTAGTTGTCTTTAAAAGGCCTCCTTTATTTACTTCCTTAATCATTGGTTCTTCACTTTTCTGGATGTAATCATTCATGCTGTGTTTTTCTTCTTCCACAGTCTGTTTTACTTGTAGGAGTCCTCGACCACCCTCTGCTCTTGGTAGATATAATCAGTCAACATCACTTTTAGAGTGCAAAGCATGATTCATTGTCATAAGCTTCCTTGTTTTTCTGTCCAAATTGTCCAACTCCATCTGGGTCCAGTCAATTATTCCTGTAGAGTATCGAATCACAGGTATAGCCCAGGTATTTATGGCTTTTATGATGTTTCCTCCATTCAATTTGGACTTTAATATCTTGCGAATTCGTTGAATGTACTTGGCTGAAGTTAATTCCTTGACTTTATTATGTATTAAGTCAGAGGCCCCTAAAATCCCCAAGTATTTGTAGCCTTCTTCTGGTTTTACTGCCTTTATCATTTCTTCATTCTCAAGTTCTATTCCATCATCTTCTATGACCTTGCCTGCTTTGGTTGCCATTGTTGCATATTTGTCAATTCCAAACTGCATACCAATGTCTTGGCTAAATTCTTGTGTGATTTCAATTAATAAATTCAGTTCAGCTTTTGTTTTACCAAACAGCTTCAAATCATCCATGAACACCAAGTGCAAGATTTTCAGTCCTTTCTTTGCAAGTTCATATCCACAGTTCATCTTCTTCAAAATGATTGTCAGTGGTAGCATTGAGAGTATAAAAAGTAGGGGTGAAAGGGAATCACCCTGGAAAATGCCTCGTTTAATTTCAACTTCACCCAGTTCTTCTTCATTAGCTATAAGCTTCGTTTTCCAGAGGTTCATTGAAGTTTCCATGAATTTTTGTATGTTGCTGCTGATGCCAAAGAATTTTTGCAGCATCCTTTCTGTTCTACAGGAAGCAAGTTATTTCTTTCTAAGTATCCATAAATTTGGTTTGCAATGATACCAGTCAGGAGCTTGTATGTTGTTGGCAAACAGGTGATTGGCCTATAGTTTCCAGGATCCTTTACTTTTTCTTTATCTTTTTGGATCAAAAATGTCCTTCCAGTTGTCATCCATTCATCATTTTCAGGTGTTTTAAAGGTCTGGTTCATTTGGGCTGCCAATCTTTTGTGCACTATTTTGTGCATTATTGTTGTTGTTGTTGTTGTTGTTGTTGTTGTTGTTGCACAGTTGGCTAGATGTTTAAACTGGATTTGGAATTTTTATTCTGCTGTTTAATTCTTCTCTCCAAGGACTTGGGATAGGCAGATGTGATTTGATGGTATTAAAAATGTTGCAAGATATAAGCTGTTTCAAGTAAAGCTGCATTTTACAATTGATGGATGGTAATTTTGTCAATGCCAATGGTGTTAAGGTAGTGTGCCAGATTGCCTCCAAGGTGCCTACTATTGGTTGTATCTTTGCTTTCTTTCCCACCAGTTTTTCTACTTCTCTTTGCAGGCCTTTGTATTTTGTGATTTTTTTTTTTACTTGTTTCTCTTCTTCTGTTTTCAGGTACACCATTCAAACTTTTCCTATTTTTCTTATTGACAATTATTATATTAAGTACAGGTAGTTCTCAGCATATGAACGTAACTGAGCCCAACATTTCTGTAATTAAGGGAGAGATTTGTTAAGCGAGTTTTGCCCTATTTTACGACCTTCCTTACCACAGTTATTAAGTGAAACACTGCAGTTGATAAACTAGTAACCTGGTTGTTACATCTGCTTTCCCATTGATTTTGCTTGTCAGAAGTTCACAAAAGGGGGTCACATGGCTCTGGGAGACAGCAACGGTCTTAAGTATGAACCAGTGGCCAAGCATCTGAATTTTGATTGCATGATCATGATACAATGGTTATAACTCTGAAAAATGGTCATAAGTCACTTTTTTCAGTGCCGTTGTAACTTTGAATGGTTACTAAATGAACTGTTGTAAGTCGAGAACTATCTGTAATAGTAGCAGTACACTAGGTCTGCTCAAAAGCACTCTAGTTTAAGAAACTGGAAAACTGGCAAGGGAGAGGTGAGATGAAGCACATGTATAGCACTGGTCAAAATAATTTTTGTAAATTTGGAAATTTTGTACTGTATATACAAAAAAGAACATAAGCAAGGAAAAAAGATAGAGTTATTTTCAGTGACACAGATTCAAATCAAGAGAAAAAGGAGTGAACTGGCAAGAGAGCTAATTCATTCACTTTATCCAGTTTCTCCTTTAATCCCTGAAATGGTCTTCTGCTTTGGGAAAGAAGTAATGACTTTCAAACTCCTCCAGTGGGCTATATTTATTGTAGAACAATGCCACGAGTGCATGACTTTCTAAAAGATATAACAATAATTACAACAGCAATGATAAATTAGATGTTTTATTCTCTGTTCTTCCATAAATGTTAGCAATGGGGAAAAAAATACCAGTGCTTTCCTTTTGGAAATTATGGGCATAGGCTTCTCTTCTCATCAGTGTGGGCTGGCGGCCTCAGGTGGTCACAGAGAAGAGGAGGAGGGGCCAGTCTCTTCTCCAAAGCACCAGATGAGTAGCAATGGATGGAAGCTAAATCAAGGAGAGAAGCAACCTAAAACATGGAAGGAATTTCCTGACAGGGAGAACAATTAGTCAGTGGAATGACTTGCCTCCAGAGGTTCTGGGAAATCCATTGCTGGAGATTTTCCAGAAGAGGCTGGACAGCCATATGTCTGGAATGGTATAAGATGTCCTGCTTGATCAGAGGGTTGGATTGAAGACATCTGAGGTCCCTTTCAGCCCTATGTTTATATGATCCACCCATCTTAAATCTGGGGAATTCTGGGAGGCTTAATCTGGAAATAAGGAAGAATTTCCTGACAGCAAGAACAATTAACCAGGGAAATGGCTTGCCTTTAGAGCACTGTATACTGTATTTCCTTGCTTTAGTGAAAATTGCTTTAGTAAAAGTCAACTGATACATTGAATTTAAAAATGAAGTGGGTGCAGTACATTTCAATTAGAAGTGTTTACTTGCTTCTTAATTCAGAGATACTGACATTTACTTTTCTAAGTATTTTATGTTTGCCTATTTGTGAAGAATATTAAAGCCCAGGGTGCTTAATTTGAGCTGGGGCCGGGGCAACAATACAGCCCCAGACCATGAAAGATGATTTAAGGCAGTTAGGAATGGACTTGTCAAGAATGTTTCAAAATGTGTTATTCCTCGAAGTCTCATTCCCTTTCTATTGCTTTCACAGCGACCCTTCTGAGGATTTCCAACATTTGCACAGGCCCCAGGGTGTAAATCAGAGTCTTTTTTTCCTCTCCTACTCGCAATGTTTCCTTGCTAACAGTTTCTGGAAAGCAGTCTGTCTGTCTGCCTGCTTAAGGAAGGCCATGCTTGGAACATCTAACTTGGAAGGAGAATGGTGGAACTTGGAGTACAATCAAGAATCTCCGGTGGCTTAGGCTTCATTAGAAACTGTCAGGGCTGGATTAACTATTATGCTAAGTAAAGCAGCACACCAGAGCGCTTCTGCCAAGCTGGGACCTCAGCTGCAATATACTCATCTGGGATCCCTCTGATGTGGAGAGTGTGTCCTTTCTGCTCCTTGCACAGCTCTGCTTCCTTGTTGCAAAGTTGTGGCAGCTGTAGGAAAAAATTAGCAGGTTGGAAGCCAGTCTGCTAGGAGACACTAAATGTAGTCAGGAAAGAACCCCAGCAAGGGAGCTTCAGTCTATCGAGGGCCACTTTAGTTCACCTGATCTTGCCTTTGCATTGAATCTTGGGCAAGGGACACAGATCTCAGAATATAGTAAAGAAAACTACGTCCATGTATGGAAGCGTTCTTCATATGAAACCACATCAGATTAATACTGGGAGAGACTGCTGCACAATGAAGGAAACTGGCCAGGAATTAGAAAAGAAGCCAAATTATGTCTGGTTTTAGGCTTTTCACTTTTGATTTCCCAGCAGTATTTTCTTATGATTAAGACATTTCTGCTTGTGTTGCCAGAGGCCCTTCACCAACTTACATTGATCAAAGGGTCTCTCAAGATCTCTCTGCCCTTGGTTTATTTTTAGATGATAAATGTATATCTTATCTTGTCTCCAGGACCTCAAGATGGCAGTCTTTCTTTAAATTATCCAGTGAATGAGGATGAGCTTGAATGTGGATCTTCTCAACTCCAGCTCAGCTAGAGCCCTCAGATAAGATAGGACTTAGGAATCCTTTTTTTTTTTTTTTGCTGTGTAATTAAAGGCTAAATGATAATTGCATAGTTTATACAAGTTTGTGTATGTGTACTTAAACAACTGTGGATTTTTCATTTTATTTTTAAGCACACAGTTTTGCACTGCTTTTCTAAAACTCACTTTTAATTAGTGGTATGATTACTAAAGGACACTTGCAGGGATGAAGTTGAGTATCATGGCTAGAATAATTACGGTAATACCAAGTATTAGGCTTAGCTTGAAACAAATGTAGACACCAACAAACAGAAAGGAAGAAGCTCAGTCCTTAGAGTCAGCTGCTGCTTCTGATTTTCCTCCTTTCTGGGCAGTCAACACCAAGCCAAGTCAAACCAAACTCACCTCAAGTTGTGAGCATTTTACAGTTTTTACTTGCATCATTACAAAACAGCACACAGGCACATTAAAGTATAATCAGGAGCAATGTTATTTTTTTAACAAAACAAAACAAATCCTAGTTATTGAACTTTGTAAGTATGTTTGCCAATGTTCTATGCTGAGGCTGGTTCCAAACAAGCATCCCTTCCTCTCTTGCACCTGACAAAATTTCCTTAGAACTCCAGCCCAGTTCGGTTTGGTTTATTGGATTTATATGCTGCCCTTCTCCCAAGGACTCAGGGTGGCATACAACATTAAAAAAAAAACACATATTACAAAAGTTAAAAAAATAGATAGAATATCCAAAAAACAAACCCAATTAAGATTAACAATAACATTAAAAAATTCGATTAAAATTAACAATAATCAATAATTTATTTTGTTTTGTTCAGGCCAGGCTGGCTTGCTGGAAAAGCCAAGTCTTTAGGGCGTATCGAAAGGACCGGAGGTTGGGGATTATATGAAGCTCCGGGGGCAGCTCATTCCAGAGGGAAGGCGCTCCCACAGAGAAGGCTCTCCCCCTGGGGGTCGCTAGCCGACACTGTATGGCTGACGGCACCCTGAGGAGGCCAACTCTATGGGATCACACTGGACCGTGGGAGGCTACCGGTGGCAGTAGGTGGCCTTGCAGGTATCCTGGGCCTAATCCACGGAGCACTTTAAAGGTCATAATTAGTACCTTGAATTGCACCCGGAAGACAACCGGCAACCAGTGCAGGCCACCTAAAAAGGGTGTAACATGGGAGCACCTAGTTGCCCCCATGATAACCTGCGCAGCCACATTCTGGACCAGTTGAAGCCTCCGGGTGCTCTTCAAGGGCAGCCTCATATAGAGAGAGTTACAGTAGTCGAAGCGAGCAAGGATGAGGGCATGAGTGACTGTGCACAGAGCATCCTGATCCAGGAAGGCGCGCAACTGACGTACCAGGCGAACCTGGTAAAAGGTCACGGCCGTCAGGAGTTCTTCTAAACTAAGCCGCGTATCCAGGAGGACGCCCAGATTGCAGGCCCTCTATGAGTTCAAAAGCATAGCCCCTCTTTCAATACAGACAAAGCTCAACATATGACCATAATCGAATCTAGCAATTACAGCCATAAGTTGTGACAGTTATAAAGCCAGATAGCCAACTCATTTTTATGACATGTTTGTGATCATTGCTAAGGAAACCTATTGTTGTTTATGGCCCAGTGTTTGCTGCCAATTGGAAGTAAATGCTGATTCCTAGCAAAAAGTAAAAGTTTCCCTATCCAGTCGTGTCTGACTCTAGGGCATGGTGCTCATCTCTATTTCTTGACTGAGGAAGTCAGTGTTGTCCAAAGACCTTTTCTGTAGTCATGTGGCCAGCATGCCTATACAACACGTCAAGGCACATGGAACACTGTTAACTTCCTACCAAATTATTAACCTAGGAATCTACTTGCATTTGCATGCTTTCAAATGGATAGGTGGGTAGGAACAAAACATTTCTAGCAAAAAGTCATAAATTGTGGTCAAATGATGCTGCAAAAGGCCATCAATGCAGAGCAGTTGTCGAACATATAAAATGTGATCATTTGACTGCAAGGGGATGACATGATTGGAATTTCAAAACTTGGTCGTAAGTTCCTTTTTGGGGGTGGGGTATCCATTGTAACTTCAAATATTCATTAAGCAAGCAGTTATAAATTGAGAATTACCTGTAATTCCACTGTTCTCTCTCTCTCTCTTGACAAAAATGCTCACAGGGAAATGCTGACTGCAAAGAGTCATCAAGTGGTTCCCTACCCTCTCTCTCCTTGGGGCTGCTCAATCTCTTCTTCTTTTCCCCACCAAACCCACCCAAATGTATGTTGCTTTTCTCCCTCCCAGTCATCAAGCTGCAGGTCTCAATTAGGCCACTGAGATCCTCACTGATGATGAAATGGCCAGCCAGCTTCTTATGGGCACACTCATTGGCCAAGATGCCATTGGATGCTGCAGATTTGTTTGTACTCCCCCAAGCTGCACACCCTGGAATCCCAGGTGGGCCAAGTACTTCCCCCACCTTACTTTCTCATGAGTAGCCTTTCCTTCAGCAGAAGTAGAATATTGCAAATTGCAAGGACCTTTCCTTCTCCATCTTCGCACCGGAGCCTGTCGCTTTTCTATGATTTCAGAGCTGTGAGCTTCTTACCAGGCTAATGTTCCCACTTCCTTTCTGTGCCATTGTCTACCACCTGAACTTGGGGTTAACCTTAACACCAGAATCCGGATGTGCACTGAGACCCCTTTTACAAGTTCCCTCCATCTTTCTTCTATTTCCCAGACTATTTCCAAGGATTCTATTTTCTTTGAAATGTGCAATTTTAGCTTCAAATTTTTTCACTGACTTTACTAAAATAACCGGATTGCCCTAATAACTCAGACTTTCTTTTCCCACTCTTTGGAATTTAAAATAAGCCCCAGTAAATTCCAAAATGATGCTTTAGAAAAAAAAGCTCACTTAGATGTATTTAGCAATAAAGCCGCCTCACATATTAAACTTAATATTTATTTTAACAGTGTTTCTAAGGCCCAAATAACAAACTTTAGTATTTTGTTCAATCTTATCAAATTTAGGCTTTCCTTAGAGATGGAAAAGTTATGAAATAAATATCACAACTCTCCTCACCAGGCTATTTATTTGATACACAGCTCAACACTCAATTAAATTGTCTCTCATATTTAGAATATAAAGTCTGTGTGCGTTCACACATCCCTAAACTGATATCTCTGTGTTTGTATATAAAGATACAGTTTGAATTCAGCTTTTGGAGACTAGTGTTTGTTATTTGTTAAGAATAAATAATGCTAGGAATTTATTTGAGAAGCAATGGAAATGCCCACATAGAAAGCAAAACCTGCTACTTAGGATAGTATGTCTATGGGCATGCTTGTGCATAGTTTTCAGTATTCATTTCTTATATTATGTGACCGCTGTGTACATTTCTGTATTATTTGGCTAGTTTTAGTCCCATCTGCTGAATAACACCTGGGCTTTAGTGACATTCTCAGCAGGAAAAAAATTTAAAATCAACATTCTTGCACTCTTAATATTATTAGAATTGCTGCAAATTTGGCTCTGTTCCTCTTTGTCCTTTCTTCATACTTATCTCCCCTCCCCCATATCTCTCTTCTCATAGCTCCATGTATTAGGAGTAGGGCCTATTGCCAAGTTAACAGGAAAAATGTATTAACCCCAGAGGTTCCAGTTGTATTATTCTATGTACCCGTGTGGTTTCCCTGCTGTCAATTCAGGGAAAAACCCAAAGGCAATGAATATTTTCTGCAATCGCTTATAAGAATAAGCTCTAGTATGTGTATTTGCCCTTGACCATAGAGATCAGACACAAATGTACTAAGTCTCAATAGGTTCCACTAGTCATTGCTTTATAGCTGTGACAAGGAGTAAGGAAGGTTGATGCAATGTTCTCTCTGAGTTATAAATTGTGCAAAAGAGCTTTAAAATATCAAGGGTATTGCTGTAGGCATCAGTAGTGATTTTTTCCTAGTTATTGTGGCCCGTTGGTGTGCAGCAGAGTTGGCAGCAGAGTTGGACAGTGAGGCGGTTGGGGAAGAACATGAGCCAGTCCTGGGGCCTGAGGAAAGCTCAGACGAGGGCTCCGTGTCGGAGGCAGAGAGGGAGCTAGACAGCAGTGAGGCAGAGAAACAGTTGGAGCCTGTTCCCAGTTTGCACATGTGTAGAGCTGCCAGAAAACAAGAACAACCAAGAAAGCAGGGTTGACTTAGGAGTAAAGCCACACCTTGGAGGTGATTGTCCTCTCCCATAGGAGATAAAAGAGGAGTGAATGGGGAGTGAGCTTTTGCGGGAAACAATTTGTTCATTTGGTCAATTCCAAAGTGGAAAGTTCAGTTTCTGATTGTAAGAGTTTCTGTGCCAAGAGACTCTTTTGCCTTGCCTTGCATTTGGAAACAAGTTATTTGGCAGCTCTCCAAATGAGATAAGGTTCGTAGTGATAAACATTCCTCTGAAAGACTGTTTGTTAAGCCTTGCTGAAGTGGTGAAATTCAATTTTTTTTACTACTGGTTCTGTGGGCGTGGCTTGGTGGGTGTGGTGTGGCTTGGTGGGCATGGCATAGGAAAGATACTGCAAAATCTCCATTCCCACCCCACTCTGGGGCCAGCCAGAGGTGGCATTTGCCGGTTCTCTAACTACTCAAAATTTCTGCTACTGGTTCTCCAAACTACTCAAAATTTCTGCTACCGGTTCTCCAGAACCTTCCAGAACCTGCTGGATTTCACCCCTGCCTTGCTGACTGTGAATGAAAGGAATTCACAGTCATGTAAATAAAATGGGTTTTGCCAGGACCAAGACACTGCTTCTTGCTTTTTAAGTAAGCGTGGATCAGAACAGTAGTCAGGTTTTAGAGTAGATGATATTTCAATCAAGCATCTCAGACACAAGTAACATTCATTCCTTCTTTCAAAGATATATGTGCTTGTATTTTTGATGGTACATATGGATAGTTCTATTTCTATAATGCATCTTTCCAAGTCTTACAGTAGTGAAAAAACTGTAGGAAAAGAAATAATGTCCATGTTCCCTGGGAGGAAGATAATTGGTAACATATGGCAGAATGAAATAGGATAAAATATACAAAATACTCTCTTAGCACTTTTGAGAATTAACTAGTTGATAGCCAAAGCACAAAGGCAACAACATTTTCCTAATAGATGTTGCCACCAAATCTTAATTTCTATTGCAAGCCTTATGGTCTAGATGCATTTCATGTTAACTGATAGCTAATAATTCTCTTCTCCATAAATCTGACATATTTTTACGATACCTTCTAAACTAGGGACCATTATCATATCTTGCATGAGCTTACATTCCAGAATATAGCATTGCATAGGCATCAATCATAATCCACATGATCTACTTAAAGGGTATTTTATCAGTTTCAAACTCTTCAGGGGAATTAAGAAGTTATAGCTGGGTGTAATTCTGCCCTTATTTACATTGAATTTATTTGATAGGGTTTTTTTTAATAGTCTTTCCAATGAAGTTAGAGGGATGGACTGAAGGATGACTCTATGTACAGCTTATGGATGTTTTTATGATTTAAGTGCTTGCCCACTGGAGAATAGAAAAATCTCATAATTTCTATTTTCTTTCTTATCTCTTACGATCCTGCATTGTTTTAAAAATGGTCAGCCTTAATTAAAACATTTTACACCACAGTCCACATGTAGAGCCACCTGGCGATACCTTTTGCCAAAAAATACAAATTATCAAGGCTTTAGCAAAAAAAAAACCAGAAGTATTATGCATTCCAGCTCCTGTAAAGGAGCAAATTATTTATTACAGGCCATACTCATGAAAATATATTTTATGTCCCATGTTACCTGGTACATTAGATTTTAGTGGGAGGGATTTTTAATAATTTAAATAGTGCTTACATTTGGCTGCAGTATTTTCCTTTGAGCAAGATACTAAAACAAAGAAAAAATCTATTGCCAGCTTTTTAACAGCAAAAATTAGCACAGGGTTAATACAGAGAGTTTGTGGAGTATTTGCATGGAAGCATAAATAAATGAAAAGTCAGCAGAATGTAGTGGTGAACAACATATCACATGCCTGCTACTTTTGACAAGGACTATGAAAGTTTGAGTTCTTCCAAGACTTTCCCAGGTGTCACTGATATCTATTTACATATGAAATTTCTGGATTAGGTACTCCCACTTTTGACATATGGGAAGATACGGGAGAGGGAAAAGAGAGCATCAAGAATGAGGGAGCAACAAGGATGATCTTGGCAAGTGGTCTTCTGTGAGGAGCAGAAGCCTCAAAGCTGCCTTTTCTCAGCATCCTGGTCACTATAAAGGTCAATCATTCACGCGACGTTTAGCTGGCTAATTCTAAAGATTATACTAATCTCTTATGTTAAACTTCAAAACAAATGATGTGGCTCTTCCAGAGGTGGGCTGCTCCCGTTTCGGCCTGGATTGGGCGAACCAGTAGTGGTGGTGGTGGGAGGCTCCGCCCACCCGCCTGGATGCTTTTACGCATGCACAAAAGTGTTGTGGGAGCGCACATGCGAGCACAAGTGGATTTGCAACCCACCTCTGGGCTCTTCCAATATCTATTCATCACAATCTTCGTACCATGCATTAGTTAGCTTCTGGTTATTACCTGTAATGCCCTCTATATAACCAGGGATTAGGTTATTTGTAGAACTGCCTCTCCCTAAGGACAATTGCTCACTTTATCAGATCGGAAATTGAGCATGCTCCTAATCTCTTCCCTTAAAAAGTCTGTTAAAATATTCATGACTGGGAGAGACATGGGAACAAGGTCAGCCAATGAATTGGCATAGCAACTAAGTCAGCTAATGGGAGCTTAAACAGATCTGAGTCAATGCAAAGAATTAATAGTGTCTCATCCCTTAAATGTTGCCATATTAAAGGACCTAGGAAACATACCTTTTTTTGTGTGTGACACCCTTTGCTCTATGGAATATGTTTCCCCTTAAGTTTCGGTAGATCCCTGTCCTCCTAACCTTCCGAAAAGCATTTAAGACCTGGCTTCCTTCCACCTCACCCCACTCCCACACTTTAGCATAAGGTAATATTATTGAGATGAATGTCTTATGGAGTGCATGCAAACCTTTAGCTACAGTGCCAAGGTTTTTTTGGGTGTTAATGTTTTATATATTATTATTGTAGATAGATACTGTTTTACTTTTCAGTTGTGAGCTACCCAGAGTTTGATTCAAAATGGACAGCTATATAAAACAAACAAAATCTGGAATGGATAACTTTCAAAAAGAGTTTGAAAGTTCCATATGAGGAATTCATTTCCCTGTTTTAGTTTTATAGTATTCAAAGCAGATTTCTTCAAGATGTTCAGTATATACTACAGATCAAGATGGTTGCCAAAAGTGGTGAAAAAAGAAAAGTGACAAAACTTGTGTAAAGAGTCAAAGATGTGTGTCAGATAGTAAGATGAAAGGCTGTGAGAAATGCTGTTTATTTTGTAGTACTTTCCAACATGATTAAATAATCAGATATATGACCATTGCTTGTGTTTAGAATATCATATTCTAGTTTTTACTCTGTATTGTATTTACAAATAAAAAACAGGGTTGTAAATATTAGACAATTGCACACAATTGTGTAATACGGCATACAGTAGTTAAGCCCCAGTACATTTTGGATTTCAACAAATATTTTTCCAGGTTGTCTAAGATTTCCTGGAAAAAAAACCATTTTGATTATTGTAAACGGTCGTCACTTTTTCCAACTTTTCCAATGCCACCGTTATCTCGTACTATCTGACACTGTTTCTTCAGTGTTATTCTTTGTATTTGGTTCTTTTTGATGGGATGATCTCAGTCAAGGGATTTATAAGCCAGCACACACTAAACCCAATTATATCACAACGCAAGATCTGGCTGTCTAAAGATATCACTGAGGTCCAACAGACAGAGTGATGTCAGTGCTTCTTGGACTAATTGCACAAATGTTCCTAATACGTTTGGGATGTGATGACATCATGGAAAACAAAACTAAGTTTAATCCCATATTTTACATACCCCATTTTTCTTCCCTCCTGCTGACTCTTTCACTCTTTCTCCCTTTGCTATCCATTCACCTTCACAAGAACAGTAAAACGGAAAAGCAGATAGACCCTTGTATAGGCGTTGATGCCTGTATACCCCAATTGTGCAGAACCTGTTAGATTTATGCTGGCTTTTGCCTCCACACAATATTCCAGTGTGGTAGGGGAGAATGTGAATGCTTGCAAAGATCTTCATGCATTTAACATAAAGATCTGCATGGATCTATAAGTTTAGAGCAATACCAAAATTAGTACAGGTAGTCCTCAACTTACAACCATTAATGCAGCAATTGTTCAAAATTACAACGTCAATGAAAAAAGTGACTTATGATAGTTTTTCATACTTATGAGTATTGCAGCATCTCTGTGATCAGTATGATCAAAATTCAGACACTTGGTAGCTGGCATGTATTTATGATGGTTAAAGTGTTCTGGAGTCCTGTGATCACCTTTTGTGAGCTTCTAACAAGCAAGGTTAATCGGGAAGCTACATTCATTTAACAACCATGTTATTTATTTAAAGAACAGCAGCAATTCACTTGACAATTGTGGCAAGAAAAGTAATAAAATGGGACAAAACTCACTTAACAATGATGTCACTTAAGAATAGAAATTTTGGGCTCAAATGTGGTTGTAAGTTGAGGACTACCTGATAAGATGCAGATGGAAAATGGAGGGTTGGAGGTGAAGCAAATAACATTGACATACATGTCCTCATTTTGTTCCCAGGCTTTTGTCCTCATAATGCCTTCATCATAAGGCTTACTTTTCTCTTTTTTCTCTGTGATTAATCCAGAATTTGCTAAAAGGGAGGGGCAATGTGGACACTTCTAAAAACAGACAATTAACATTCACAGCTATTGCTTCACATTTCAGCTCACTACAGAAAGAATCAAAATATGCATAAAATATAGTGTTTTTCAAAAGTAAGTGATAATCCACCATGCTGCATTATAACCCATTTGACCAAGAAAGTAGGAAATATCTGATAAAACTTGAAAAAGCCCATACATTACAGATTGACTTGCAACACTATGTGTGCCAATCATTTGCAAGTAAAACACAAATCTGGTTGTGATGATTTGATAAGAAAGTTGCAGAAATAAATGAGATATCTTTCAAGTTGTGTTGCTTTATTTATTTGTTTGTTTGTTTGTTTGCTTATTTATGATGACACCCATCATGCATAGAGGCAACTCCAGGTGGCTTATAACCAAATAATGTTGGGGAACTTATTTGTGTGTTTTCAACTTTCCAAGCTTTACAACAGGTAGGGAGAAGATGATACACAAAACTTTATATTACTGACCTTGAATCCCATCTTGCAATATGATCATTCACAGTGACTGCAAAGTTATTCTCATAAATTCTATTTTTAACATGTTAACTTGCAATGGATACTGTTATATCTGGTATATTTTTGTCTGCGGTAAAATTTCATCAACCTGTTTGTACAATACGCACATGGTGATAGTTTTACAGCAATACTGCTGAGCGAGAGAGGTAGTGTAACACTGTGGCTTCAGATGGAACTATACTACTACAAAACACACATTTTAAAAATCAAAAGGTAAAATGGCAAAAAAAATATGACACAGTTCATACTATGTTGGCTTTCCAATAAATGCTGAAAGGGAATCATAATTATTGCAAATGTTCTGATTCAATTCTGTTCCAAGCAAACAATATTTTTCAAAGGATAATGTAGAAAAATGAGCGGATAAATAAATGGCCAAGTAGAAATTCGAGAGCAAGAAAGGATAATGAATCATTTTTACCAGCGATCTCCAACCTTAGTAATTTTAAGACTTGGGGACTTCAACTCTCAGAATTCCCCAGCCACCATGTATAGCAAATTCTGGGAGTTGAAGTCCATAGGTCTTAAAGTTACCTAGGTTAGACATCCCTGCCTACATCAATGCAATTTCCCCCAATTGTCCTTTTTTGGGGGGGCCAATAGTTCAGGCATTGATGTTGGGAAGACCAGAAAAGCTTAAACAATTGTTTCCATTATGCTTTAACTAATGATTGAACAAAAAGTATTGGCCCCTCATTTCAAAGTCTACCTTATAGTTTGGATGGACACTTCAAGTGTGGAACCTGGCAACTTCTCCCATTATCCCTTACCTACCTTTGAAGACAGTACCAGTCCAGAAGAAACCTGCAAAATAGAGACACATAATGATCTTTATTTTAAGGATCATAATCAAATAATTAGTAAAAAAAAGCTCCAGGTGTGGACGTTATGAGACATAGAATAAAGATACCTGCTTGTTCTCCTTCAATTTCCCCAACCCACCTCTTCTTCATTTGCATTAGACAATTAAGCACAAACTTGCAGTGTGTGCTGACTTCCAGTCTGGGATGATGGCACTGCTGACTCATTTCTTTTGCAGGGAGATTTCCTGATGTGACTCTGTCATGCCATTTCTCAGAAGCTGATGAATTATGCCTTTGAATGTCATCCAAAAGCTATAAAATTGCACCTGGCTAAACTACTTCTCTAAGGACAGGAGAATTTTGTCCCATTTCTGTCTGAAACTAGCTAAAAGAGCATGGTGTCTAGAGCAATTTGCCCTGATAAGTGGTGGTGCATTCATCCTTTCTCCCATAATCCTCAAGCATTGTCAATTGTGACCATTCTCAAGTTTAAAAAAAAAAATGAAAAGAAGAAAGTCCTCTCCAAGATAACTTTTGATCTTCTCATTGTAGCAAAGGCAACTTAATCTTGTTTGCTACTCACAGAGTCCTATGTAGAAACTCAGAGAGACAACCTTTAAATAAATAAATATTCAGACACTGCTGGGCAAGCAGAGATAATGGAAATATTTCTAAATTTTTGGGAAGGAAGGTAATATTAAGAGGAGACATCAGCAGTCTGACTGCGCTTGTCTTCTCTTCCTTCTTATAGCCCCAGTAAGTTTAATTCCTAGGGAAAAAAGTAAAGGAGGATGATAATGAATGAGGAAAAGGTGAAAATGTCTTGGGAATGTCCATAAAGAAAAAAAAAATGTAGAAAAAGTATTTGGTGAGCAGAGCTTATCTGTGAACAAATTGATAATTGACACCAGGAATTCTCAGCTGTACAAATTAAGAGACGGTGTGAATTCTTGGCAGCTTATTCAAGAAGAACATCCCCAGTACCCATATTCATATACTTTGAGAAACTCTACCTTGATTGGGTTGAAGAATTTGTATTATCCCTGTTATACAGAAGCCTTGGGGCCAAGCTCACAGAGAAAGCAACCCTGAGAGCCTTTGCTGGGGATTTTGGCTGAAATATTTCCAAGGAAAAACTAATTGAATTTCATTAAAACCAGGCCAAATACATAAGGATATCTTCTCAAAAGGTTTTGCTGATGCCTTTTCTATGGTTCTGTTGTTTCCCCTGAAACATAGTAAAACATTGGCTTTATTCTTTTGTTTGATATTGACTTGCCATGTTTTGACAGAGTGATTATTTTTCTCCCGGCAGTCTGTGAGACATAAGCCATTGCCTCTTAAAAGTGAATGTTAAGAAATATACAATAGCTATGAACTATGTTTTAATTAGGCTGACAAACAAAGATAACTTTGTTAATGGTTACTAAACTGGCATGTTTTCCCATTCTCTCGCTCCCCCTGCAGGGTGCACAGTCCAGTGCTATTTCAGTCTCGGCAATTGCTCTCAAGTTCCAAGATTCAGCACCAGGATTTTGCTTTTCACAAGCATCAGTGTGCAAACTCTTTCTAAGAGGGTGGTCAGTAAAGAGAAAGGGATTTGACTGAGGAACAGCAAGGGAAGAACAAGACATCTATAGGTATCCTTGGATTTCCTTGACTGTCAAGGCCCATGCTGGGATATGAGGTGCTAAAATTCTAAGAATCCCTGGCATTGTCATATTTCTTCATCCAGAGATTGGGAGGTGGAAGTCTCATTCTGTAACTGTTGCTACTGTTGGTGTATTATGCAACTGTTTTGTTATGATGAAGTGATCATGGTGATATGGTGATCTTTAGGCATGTCCCAAAAGGATTACACATTTGTTTTAGCAGCAAACATCACATTTAATCCAGTTGCACATACCAAATCAATCCCAGGCAATTGTCTGCTGAGACCACAAATGAAAGTCAACAAACAGTGGAACAATATATAGGAGGCACAATTTGGGGAAAGTAATAAGACCCAGATATTATACTGTTTTGGTCTTATTGGGATAACAGATGTTCTGTAGAATTTATGGCCTTCCACCCAACTTCTAATGTGCGAAGAGATCCACATAGTTTCTTGGAAAGAGGATATTGGAAGAAGGATTAGTCTACTTCCAACCTACTTGATGGTCTCAGTCCAGATTAGTCTTCAAATCTTGAGCTGTTAAAACTAAAACGACAAGAGGGGCAATTTGATATAAATATTATACCTTGGCTATTCTTATTTCCAGAATGCCTTCATAGTAAATTCAACTTTGGTTTCATTTCTTTAATTAGATAATTTTGCATGTTATATTGGTTAGAGGTAGCCAGAATGTTCTTTTTGAAAAATATTTTGGAAACAAATGGTTGTGAATAAGGAAGATGGGCTCAGCATTGTTTGCCTTTCTAAGTTTTGATTTTATATTGGGTTCTTGAATTTTGATTCCATTGACTACAATATTCCTTTTTCACTTTTTGAAAGAAGATATAACTGTTTAACCTTGACTGCTCTTTAGAAGGCCAGATCCTGAAGATGAAACTCAAATACTTTGGCCACCTAATGAGAAGGAAGGACTCGCTAGAGAAAAGCCTAATGCTGGGAAAGATTGAGGGCAAAAGAAGAATGGGACAACAGAGAAAGAAGTGGCTGTATGGAGTCACTGACGCTGTAGGCATGAGCTTAAATGGACAGGATGGTAGAGGACAGGAAGGCCTGGGGGAACATTGTCCATGGGGTCGCAATGGGTTGGACATGACTTTGCAAGTAACAACAACAACAATAGCTGTTAGGATTATGAAGAAAGCATTTGAAAATTTGCAAATAATTTCTGCCAAACCTATGTTCAAGGTATTTTATTTTCTTCCTCCTGATAGAGTGCAATATCCTTACTTTTTTTACCCCTGCCATTTGCTATACCTTGATTTGAAGGAAAGAGAAACTTTTCTGATAAAATGACTAAATGTGCTAGTGCAGTACGAGAACCAACTGCATAAATCATTGCAGTCTAGAAAATTATAGAAGGGGGTCTCTGTTGTGTAACCTTAGGTTTATTGGACCTTCATGTTTATCCCAATATAGTAGGTAGGTAGAGTATTGCCTCATATCCAGTTTATGACTTTTTCTGGAACATCTCACTAGCTATCATTGGGGGGGGGGGGGGGAATGTCAGGAGGATTGGGAAGAAGAATTTCCCAAAGAAGAACAATGGTCATGGTAATCACTTCATACCTGCTAAGAGAACTACAAGGATTATTCAAGAAGTACAGTGACTCAAAGGAGACTGAATTGTATTTACCAAGATACTTTATTTATTATTTATATCATTTATCACAGGATATTCTATTTTGAAAGACAGCATACCAACAGCTGCAATTGTTGTATGCCAAGTGTTTCATTCAAGCTTATATGTTCAGGCACATTTAAAAGATTAATAATAAAACTACTAAATTAGTTACCACCCTGAATCAGTCAAACATTTTGCATTAATCAATTCAAGTCATGTCACTTTATGGAAAAAAACAACACCACTGATTGACTGGGTGGCAATGATTTACAATTTCTTTTTTAGATGACAGATACAATCTTAGAAGATTTACCCTAATGTAAGAGAGAATGTCTCTTCTAAGTTGATTTTTACTGCCAAAGATATATAGATATAGACATCATTATACTGAAAAGCTGAGAAACATGAACTTTCTTTTTCAAAAGAATGTTCTTTAATTATATGGAATTCATTCAGAAAAGTTATATTATCATATTATGATATTTACAATAACCAACAATGTCATTTGGTTATTTGAATCATTTTTATAATGAATAGCATCTTTTTTTGAAAATAAAGGTCATTATCTCTATTAACCAATGACAAATTAAAGCCTGTATTGTTCAGAGTGCAAATCTACTTAGCCTAACCAGTTTAAGAACAAAATAAACCATAGATATATTTATCTTTCTGCATCCATGCTTTGCATTGGTATGGTTATGGACATCTTGCTCCTTGATTGCTTACTGCAGATCTATAGAGGAGAACCTTCAATCCCTTTTTTACACACACACAAAGAGAGAGGGGGGGGGAGGGAGAGGGAGAGAGAGGGGGGGGAATTTGTCTGTGACAGTGACTTTTATAAATGTACCATGACACTCCTTGCAGGTGTGTATCATTCTGAAGGGTCGTGATTGGAGTCTGCTAAAACTCTACCTAAGGCAGTATCAGGTTCTTTTCAAAGCTTGGCTTTTAAATGTAGAAGTCCATCTGTTTTGGACTGGCCAGTGCACCTGGGGGCCATTAGAAGTACAGATCAACTGGAGACAAAAGTTGTTTCATGGTTATAAGGCAGTCATGCAGGGAATTCCCAAGTGGTAGGTCACAACCCACCAGCAGGTAGCTTGAACTTTGGAAGTGGGTCATTGGACCCAGGTGTTGATTGAAAAGGATGGCATGTGGGCTCCAACTAAACCTATAGTAATGTGCCATATAGGCAAAGAAGCTTTACTTCTTAAATGATGGGACTTCTTTTTGAAACAAGCTATGGATTTTCTGGTTGCATTTACTCAAACTTTTAAAAATTTGCACAGCTATTCAACATCCCCAGGATTAGATCAGAATAAAATATTGGGTGGCTAAAACTGTTTTATTCCTGTTCCACAGTCTCAGATCATGCTTCACAAGTTAAAAAAAATACCTTCAATGCATTATTTATCTTCTTTTTTCTGTTGTGGAGAAAACAAATTCTGAAGAAAGAAAGAAAGAAAGAAAGAAAGAAAGAAAGAAAGAAAGAAAGAAAGAAAGAAAGAAAGAAAGAAATATTAAAAAGAAATGGAATTTACTTATATACATTTTCTCAATTAGCATGCCATATTCAGAGCTCAATTGCAGGAGTAAGTTCTTTATGTAATAAATTATGTCAGTTATAAACAGTATAAAATTTAGCCTTTTAAAATGAGCAGTGCTACCTGCTTGTTTCTGAGGTTTTGCCATTATTCCGAGGACTAGAAATGTACAATTTTAAAAACATGAAATAAAAACTCTTATCCCCAAGAACCAATTTATCTGCACCAGATAAATTTGAGGGATAGTCTATTTCTTTACATCCAGAATTCCAGAAAGTAAACAGCCTGGCATACAAAATGCAAACCTTATGATCTGTGTCTTTACACGTTAAACACATTAAACAGATTTTGTTTATGTCCTATGCCTCTTGATAGCCTGAAGCGACTTCTAAAGATATGCAAGGCTGAAGCTCCTTGTTTGGAAGAGTTATATGAAACTGAAATAAAGGAATCCATCATTCATTTGTGACAGCTCTTTGGAGCATGAATCAAACTGAAGTAACCCAAGTAGGAGGTGTCAGAATTCTAACTGAGGATGTAAAAGATGATTAACAACTGGTGAGTTATGACTAGCAGGATCCATGCATTTGAAGAAAAGCCTATCTATAAAGCAACTCAAGCTTTGCCTGGAAGTAGCTAGGGGTGGGGAGGGAGGGAGGGAGGGAGGGAGGGAGGGAGAGAGAGAGAGAGAGAGAGAGAGAGAGAGAGAGAGAGAGAGAGAGAGAGAGAGAGAGAGAGAGAGAAACCATTTGCCATGGAATGGCTCTCACATTGCAGAGACTTTAGCCAAAACATTCAGTAATGCTGTCAATGTCCCAGCTTTAGGATAATTCATGTATAAGCTGCAAAGATTTCTCAGGCAGAATAGCCCTAAACCATATCACTTTATATAACTAGCTGCTCTTTCTTCCTTTGTCACAAATACCTAGTGCAAAATAGAACATGTTTATTATCTTTGCTGAGAGCCAGTTTGATGTACTGGTTAAGGCATCAGGCTAGAAACTGGGAGAATGAGTTCTTGGGCACGAAGGCAGCTGGGTGACTTTGGGCCAATCACGTTCTCTCTGTCCTTGGAAGGAGGCAGTGGGAAACCACATCTGAAAAAAACTTACCAAGAAAACTGCAGGGACCTGTCAAGGCAGTCTCTGAGAATTGGATATGATTGAATGGAAGGGAAAAAATAAACCTCCCTATGCATCTTATTGAATAAAGCATGTATTTGGAGTCTTCCACTTTTCCATAGTAGTCTTCATACTGCTGGTTTTTTTAAAAAGATGATGAACAAGTTATGTTAACTGTGTGGAATAGCTTGTATTTAGTTCTCTCCACTCCCCATTATTGTTTCAGTCTCTCTTTACTCAATGTAAAATCCCATCTTTGTCATAACTAATACCTCTGTCATGAAATGTCCTATTTAGTATGATGCTTTTACATTCTCTTTTGGAAGGCTAATGTATGGAGAGATAGTGGAGAGGAATGGCAATATCTGGATATATGGAGTACAAAGCAGGTCATTAACAAAAGTTGCATTTATTGAATATTCACCTTAATTCACTAACAAAAAGCATAATAAATAATAATATTTTTAAATTGCTACTTGAAATATCTACCATATTTCTTATGTTTAATATCTTTGTTTATTGTCTACTATGTCTATAACGGATGTGGTGGCTCAATGGCTAAGACAATGAGCTTGTCAATCAGAAAGGTTGGCAGTTCGGTGGTTTGAATCCATATCACCACATAATGGAATGAGATCCCATTACTTGTCCCAGCTTCTGCCAACCTAACAGTTCAAAAGGATGTAAAAATGGAAGTAGAAAAATAGGAACCACATTTTGTGGGAAGGTAACAGCCTTCCGTGCACCTTCACTGTTTAGTCATGTCGGCCATATGACGACCGAGATGTCTTCAGACAGCACTGGCTCTTCGGCTTTGAAACGGAGATGAGCACCATCCCCTAGAGTCAGCAACAACTAGCACATATGTGTGAGGGGAACCTTTACCTTTACCTTTATGTCTATAGCACACCACATACTATTTATGTGTGGTAATGGTCAAATTGTCAATTCAGTGCATATAATCTACCAAATGTTGATTTAGTCCCCAAATGGATCAAAGAGATGATCTCTGTGTAGGAAGCTAGGGATCTGGGAGCTTACAATTAGTGCAGCCATCTTCAATAAAAGAAAGAAGGAATAAGGTGTGGGGGAAGACCAGGAACCCCAATATTATTAACTGCCTGCAAAGAAACAGAATTCTGTTTATTGCAATTATGAACTGTGAGCCTGAAATCTTATAAGGGAATTATTAGTAATGGAAGTCTTTAGAACTGATCAGTTTTTCCATCCTCCTCTTTCTGGTTTTTTTTTTTTTTTTAGTCCTGAAGGGATAATTCTCTGAGCAGCAACTTGCTGAGCAATGACCTTCCATGATATCATTTAAGTCAGCTGCTCCCCTTGTCTATTTTATGGTCTCTTCTGACAAAGTGGAAGCAGCTTTGCAAAGAATGTGAGAAACTACCCAAATAATCTAAGTTGATACATATTAACCAGAATTATAAATCTTGAACAGCTCTTCAAAGAAATATTCTTATCCCTTATGTTGAAAGACACTATCTGCTTACAGATCTGCTTGCAGACCAAAGGTTATTAATTTTATTGGGTAAATGTATATGGAAATGCCAATGACAAACTATGTGTAAACATTGTGGAATGACCTCCTTCAATGTCCAGAACAGTAGTGGTAATTTTGCTGCATTCTTGGAAGGGGCTGTACAAGTAAAAAATTTTTATTTATTTTTATTTTATTTTATTAGTATTTATAGGCTGCCCTTTTCCCTGAGGGGACTGAGGGCGGCTTACATAAAATAAGGAAGGGAGGGTACAGACAATAGACACAAACAATACATAGAAATAAAATAGTAAGCAACATGATTGCATATAGCCAAGCCTATAAACAATTCATTCCATGAATGCCATTTTGATGGGTCCTTAATTATTTCAATGAATTGCAATATCTTTTCCAAATTTTAATCACAACAATTTCCTTGCCTACATTTCTTGCTTTTATGTATATAACTTTCACATATATTCCATTCATACTTTCTCTAGAAACTGTTAGAGCTAATGTAGAGGCCAAGAAGGTACAATAGCCATTAGCTCCCCCACGTTTGTCCCATGTACACATCCACTTCAGGTTCTCAGTTTCAGATCTTGCTACATTGATAGTTATTTTCCCCCTTTCTCTCCCGAGGAACAATGAGCTCACCAAAATAAAAGTAATGGAAACCTATTTTAATGAATGTAAAATATAAGAAAAAAGTGACTTCTCCATTGTAGCAGATTTTCAAAATCTGGCTTTGAAACGTTTGTGTATTCAACATGTAGCATCCCTGTGGAGTTCTTGATGCCCTTTGAGCTTGGGTCTTTGCAGACATTTCTTTACCAACTAGGTAACATCATCAATGCATACTGATGGCATTACCTAGCCGAGTAATGAAAAGCCTTCAAGGAAACAACCGAGTTGAGAGGACACCAAGAACTCCTCAGCTATGGATATTCTCTTCTATTGGATGTATTCTGTTCTTGTGAAGTCAATCATGTGTTCAATGCTTGCACATTCAACCATAGTTGTGATGTTGTTGCCTCTCCCCCACTCTCCCCATTGAGAGTTGATGGGCTTTATGGATCATGGCAAGTACCAAACAGTGCTCTCAGTACTGGGAATTGTTGAATAAAGCTTTAGCCTAGACTACAGATAGTATTTTCTCTGCTGCCATTATACAAGCATTAAACATATCCTATCCAAATAAAAGCACATCAGAAAAAAGACCAGATGCTGTTCATTAAAGCTGGGTAGCTGCAGGGCTCTTATGATATCACCAAGGACTTTAATTAATGGGATTTATTTCAGCCCACCTCTTTCCACCTTTCTACAGAAAGTTAGGAGACTAAAATAAAAACCATTTGTCCTCCGTTCAAAATATTGAATACATTACTCTATGGATTTATCTCTCCTGGGGCACTATAGATTGACTGGTGTAGCCCATGAAGATGGTGACAGCATTGAAGCAAGTAGGTTTCCCCCCTGCTGAGCAGGCTGAATCATGCTTCAATAAATCTTCTTTCAAAAAGATATAATTATGGTGAGCCTCATAATCTGTTGAATAGTGGTATCTCCCATCACATAGACTTAAGAGATCCCCAAGAAAGGATATTTGATTCCCTGAAAACACAGATGGGAGAAGAAATATCAACTAGTTAAGCTTATTTTTGCAGGATATACAACTATGCCCAATCTCACCCATGCAGTTTCATCTTTTGCCCTTTAAACTGGCCTGTGATACTTGACAGGGTTTACAACCCTACCTTTTCTCCCTTCTCCAGACTGCTCAGAACAACTAAAGGATCATCAAATCTAGAGAAATGTGGGACAGAGAAAGGAGCCCCTTAACCATGCAATTCATGCAGATAATTTCATTAGAGGAATATACTGTTTACAAATGGCCATGAAAAAGAAGAGAGAGAGAGAGGGAGGGAGGGAGGGAGGGAAGGAGGATGGGAGAGAGAGAGAGAGAGAGAGAGAGAGAGAGAGAGAGAGAGAGAGAGAGAGAGAGAGAGAGAGAGAGAGAGAGAGAGAGAGAGAGAGAGAGAGAGAGAGAGAGAGAGACTCATCTACAGAATGGTTGTTTGGGGTTTTAGTGTTGTGGTACATTCATATCCTGTACTAGGATACAGCCAGACAAGCTGTAACCTCTAAAACCAAAGCTGCGAGAAGTGGAGCCAGCAAGGAATTCACACCCTGAACTATAAACCTTTCTAACTAATCCCAAATGTATTTGGAAGCCAAATATGGCCACTCCACTCTGCACATGCTTCTTTTTCACCTCCTACTTTGCCCATTGAGGTGTGTTTTTAGAGCAAATGCTGACCTGCATGCTATTTTTTCCCATTCATCTTTGTTCAATACAAAAACAAAGGTTGCAATTACAGCTGTTTCCTCTGAAGCCTACACTATATCTGAATGAAGAACCCACAAGACAGAGCTTCTGTGCCAGTAATTGTTGCACACGATACATCATATTCTTTTCTACAGAGTTGTTAAAGGTGCACCTGGTCACCCTATCCATGAATGGATCTACTAAGAATATCAGATTAACTCATCTTTACTTGAATCCATGTAATAAATCTTGTTTCTAAATGCCTGATGGTAATCCTCATATGGCAAGGAATGTAAAGGGATTCTTAATGTGGGCTGGGAGTCCTAGTCGAGTACGTGCCCTGCACACGCATGCGCACACCACCATCCTGCGACACCCAGATGTTCAGCGGAGGTCATGCAGGTGCCGCACGCTGTGCACATGTGGGCAATTGGCCAGTCATGTTATAAACAGCTATGGAATGCAGGTGGGCAGGAGGCCAAATGAGCCACCACACCCGTAAGGTGGACGCTGCTCCTGGCTACTACTGGTATGGCCGTACCGGGCCGTACTGCCCAGAACCCACCACTGGACTATTAGGAACATACAGACTATCCTTGATAAGCTTCACTGGTCCTGAAGGAAATGTATCTTCTTGGAGCTAATTTAAGTTTTTCTCTCTTTTAGAATTCCTCATATCTTCACCTATATTAAGGAAACAACTCAGAATCATAGGCAATCTTCATGTCTCAAGGGAAGATTGGGAAGACAAGTATCTCAAATGAGAAAAAAAGTAAAAAGATGAAAACAGTATATTTTCTCTTTGTACCAAGTCATTGTTTCATTAAATTTGCCGAATTAATTGGTATAGTCCAAGATATATATTTTTTCAGTCTTGGTTCCTGCTGATTTCCTGGATGTTGGCAAATCAGGTAGTCTTTGTTGAATCTAAAACACTGAGTTTTAGATTGATTTGAAATGTGACAGGAAATGGAAATGCTGAACAGCTTCCCTTACTAATAGGCTGGTAGGAAGAGGGTGGTGCTATAGGAGGCTAGATTGCATTATATAAATATTTTCTCTTCCTTACCAGGACACAGTTTTATTAAGTGTCTGGATAGAATGTGGGCATCTGATGGTTCCAAAGAGACTGGACTATTTTTCAATTGGTATATCTGCTATCTAGCTTTTTATAAGCCTCTATGCTTGACATAGTTGTTCTTTAGCACTAGGAATAAGATTTATGGTTCTCATGACTTTCTGAACTGATGTTTAGATTTTATATTTTTAAAACATTTCAGTTCTATGTAAAGTGCCTTGAGGGAAAAAATGCCATTATTGCTAAAATTTCTGAATAAATAAGGAAACAGATAAAGGATGGAAAAGCACTATTTGAGAATAGATAGGGGCTCCCACTAGAGCCTACTGTATTCCCCATTCCACATTTTTTCCTGAATTTTGAAAGAATTCCAACCTCTTTTCTAGAAACAACCTCATCACCTATGTCCTGGAAATGCTCCAAAAACTCAATCATCTTTGTTTTTTATTACTAGATATGTCATCTTTCCCTCTCCAGCGTAGTTGCTATTCATTTTTCCTAGTGAATAAACTCTTACTGGAGGGATTGTTAAAGTAAAATATCTGTATTGCTGCTATATGATGAATCTTTCGTGGTGAGACTTCTATGATGAATTTCCTGTGGGCCAGTCATTCTTAGCAAATAGAAGGGGCAGACATTTTGCCAAAGAAGAATGTCCTGGGTAGGTTGATTAATGCCTTGGAGAGCCCTTGGTTATAGTTGTCCTCCAGTTCTGGGAAGACTATCGGTTTCCTAAAAACTGAACCTCACTTTTATGCTTCCTGCTTAGTTACAGCTGGAGCCAAAGAGAACACACATGTTTCATCACAGATGAGTTTAGCAGGTGATCCAGGAAGAAACCTCTGCATCATACTCGCCTGGCAAAAGCTTGTGTTAAGCTCATCTCAGTTGGATGCCCCTCATCATCTTGCTGACACTCAGTGCAAAGACAGAGAGTCAGGAATGCCTGCTTCCTGATCTGTCAATTTGCAGCTGACATTTGACTTCTGTGGGTCAGAAATACACACAACAGCATTTTTCCATCTGCACAACTCAACCAGCTTGGATCATTTAAAGGGAGCAATAATTCACTCTTCTTTTCTTTTCCTTTAACCTCTCAGAATCAGCCATAAGTTCATGGTGGGCAGATACATTTTCTCTTCCTTAGCAGAAAAGTCCCAATTTGTATCAGACTGACTAAGCCACCACTTGCTATACTATCTAATGGTCCATTAATTTCTCTTCATTTAATGATTTGGCTTTAATACTCATGAAATGAGAGGAACATTTATAGGAAGGGAGATGACAGTAAGAACATTATCAAGCTCATAAAAAGGGAGGAGAGGAGGAGAAAGAGGAGGAGGAGAAAGAGGAGGAGAAGAAGCAGAAGGAGGAAGAATTATTGTTGTTGTTGTTATTATACAATTGTATCACAGCGGCCAGTTGTTTCACCGGATTTGGCATTGGTTACTAGTCGGGCCCCACCCAGGGGCCTAGGACGTTGTAACGTATTTTCGTAATATGCGTGCAGATCCAAGCAGTGTGGCTTTTTGCATTTGACTGATGATGATTTTGTCAATTGTTATTATTTGTCAGTTGTTATTATTATTATTATTATTATTATTATTATTATTATTATTATTATTAGTAGTAGTAGTAGTAGTAGTAGTAGTAGTATATGTGGTTGATCTTTGGCTTGAGTCCTAACCAAGGACCTAGGAATTGTTAAGGTAACGTTGGAAAATATAAGCTGTTCCAAGTAGGGTGGTTTTTTGTAGAATCAAAATGTTCAAGTCTGATAAATTTAAAATTTCCAATAGCGAGGTAGCCCTTTAGGTATTGCTCCAAGGTCTCCAATTAGAATCGGGACAGCACACAATTTCTTTTTCCACAATCGCTATGGCACTTTTCTTGAACGAATGGGTGAGGTTCTACTAAACAAATGCAGCCTGACTTTGGGAGATAGGTTGTCACAATAGCAAGACTAATATTGCATATATATTTATTTCATTTATTTATCAGCACAAATACAACTCAAATGTAACAAAGGCAACAGTAAAAATATTGGGTTTCTGTTTGGATGGTCTCTTGTGACGAGCCGATGGACAGAGAAAGGAAGCAGTAAGCTTCCTCCCATATTTGGGCATACCAGGGGTTGTGACACTAAATACATACATACATATATACATATACATATACACATACACATACACATACACATATACATATACATATACATATACATATATATGTTGTATTTGTGCATATGATTATGTGCTTAGATATTATGTGCATATATATATATATATATATATATATATATATATATATATATATATATATATATATATATATATATATATATATATATATATATATATATTTAAAGTCACCCTTTATACTAGTCTCCCTTTATTTATTTATCAGCATAAATATAACAAATGTAATAAAAAGGCAACAGTAAAAAATATTGGGTCTCTGTCTGGATGGTCTCTTGTGACGAGCTGAAGACAGAGAGTGGAAGTGTGACCTTCCTCCCATATTTGGGCATACCAGGGGTTGTGACTTTAAATATATACCTTTCACCCTGGCCTCGCTGATAAGGAGTTGAGCCCTGTAGCTCAATGGTTAACACATCTGCCTTAGAGGCAATAGGGCACAGGTTCGATTCCCAGTAAGGGTGTGGCTAGCTGATGAGAGCTAAATAGCTTGAAATAGATCTATACTAGTCTCCCTTTATTTATTTATCAGCACAAATATAGCATGCATATATATATATATATATATATATATTTATGTTATATTTATTTAGCTCTCATCAGCTAGCCATACCCTTACTGGGAATCGAGCCTGTGCTGTATTGCCTCTAAGGCAGATGTGTTAACCATTGAGCCACAGAGCTCGACTCCTTATCAGCCAGCCAGGGTGAAAGGTATCTATTTAGATTTTACAACCCCCGGTATGCCCAAATATGGGAGGAAGATCACTACTTCCATTCGCTGTCCTTCGGCTCGTCACAAGAGACCATCCAGACAGAAACCCAATATTTTTTACTGTTGCCTTATATATATTAATATTATTTTTTAAAAAGGAGAGCCTTATATTTATTCAAAAAGTGGAAGTTGGAAAAAGCTGAACAATAAAACTTGTTTATAACATGGTCCCACAGAATGATGATCAAAAGAATGTACACATACAGTTGTTAGCTGATAGTATAGAAATAGCTGCCAGGAGAGAAATGAAGAAATAATTCAAAGTATTTGTAATGAGAATTTAGGAGATAGACACACTCTCCCTACAATTTTAAATATATACATTCAGTGTTCAATAATTTCATGCAGAATGCAGCACTTGGCAGAAATCAGGTACATCCATGTCATATCTGAAAAGAAAACAGCTAAGCATTTTTTTATATGATATCCTAGAGTTGGTGTCATGTTTTACATTGACCTGGTATTCCATATGTGCTGAAAAGGGTCCTTTTACATTAAGGATTATGAGTTCCCATCACATTGGCAAAAAGGAGAACTATGACTCAGAAGTGTATTAATGGAGTGATGTTTAGAGACAGAGTACTTTTGTGCATCAATGCAACATTGTTGAAACATCTGAAATACTACTCCGATGTATTCTGTTTGCATACACTGGAAAGACTTTAAAAAGGGAGAACAGGATTTGGGGGGAGGAAGGTGCTAAAGTGTGCCAAAACGCAGGCATTAAATGACACAAATGCAATGTGTTTATTGAATGTTTAGACACTAAACAAATATAGAAAAGAATTAAATTGTAATTCATTTCCCTTGATCGCTCATAAAACCAGCTTTTAACATAAGCTAACTTGTTGAATTCAGTGGCTCAGTTCTCCTTAGTAAGATTTTTTTTAGGACAGTAGCTATATTGCAGCTAGGCAACATATATGAGTATAATGAGACTCACTTTCAAGTAAATTTAGGTTGCAGCTTTACATATCAATCCCTCAAAGTATCCATTTAAAGTTAGGATCTCTGAGTTAAATTCACAACAAATACTTAGTATAAGATTACAAACTCCTTCTCTCCCTCCCTCCCCCTCCCTCCCCCCTCTCTCTCATGGGCAGGAGGAATAAAATTATCACACCGAAAGAATTTCAGCCAGCAAAGAAAATGGTAGTATTTTTTTTATTCTAAAATGTTTTTCTTCTTTCACTGATGCTAACATTCTACTTATACAGGTGTCATTAAACCCCAAGTATCTTTGGCTTTAGCCAGCAATGCTAATAATAACAGATTATATTTAAAAAAACTTGTCTGAAAAAATCTGAATGAATAGGCTGGGAAAAAAACAGTATGGAAGTTTTATTGATGATATATTTTTAGGCATTTGAAGATTTGAGGGCTGGGAGTAAAGAAAGATTTTCTATTGGCTGATCTAGGAGATGTCCTGCCTAAATGTAAGTGAAGTGGGAAACATCTATTAGTTTTACTTTAAGTATTAAGAATAGATATTTGAAATATGGCTGAAATTGGCTGGATTAGAACTGGGTATAAAAGGAGGACTGATCTCCTTTCAAAGACATATGAGGTGGCTCAATCTGTGCCTATCTTTATACCCTAAAAAGATGTATTTATCTTACAATCAGACTTGTATAGAAATATTAATGTATTTATCTTGTGTAAACAGGATTATAGCAACTAAAAACAGAACTAGATAAATAAAAGAACTAGCACCCATAAATTTAACACGGTCACAGCAACTATATAACTTATATTGTTGCATAGAAAAGTATCTCTTGATTCATTTGCTCATTTCCTCAAGGATCTGCTGAGAACTATCATGACCTGAAACTACTGTTTAACGTGGATCAACTATTTAACTTGACGGTTGGAGAAACAACAGACGCTCATACTCTCCTCCAAGTATGCCGGGCGTAAATGACACCTTTCAGCCACCTCCTAAATTTCTTAAAGAAACTCAATTCCACAGAATGAGTTCTGCTCTCAACACAGATTTTTTTTTTTAATGGAGAAGTGAGAGGATGAATGGCCAGGTACATCTTTCCTGTTTAGAGTCTTAGTGAGAACAGCATATCCATCCTCATTACTATCAGGGTATTGCACTATTTCTCTGTGCACCTCTACCCTACCAGATCTTCTTCTCCAAACATTCTGGTTTGTGGACTATCATTTAGGGTATAATACCAGGGTTTCCTAATGTGACATTGAAGGAAAGCCAGAGGAAAGTCTGTGGCACTCAACTCATCTTCAATTGTTCTCTTTCAAGATTTTGGATTAATCACTTAATCATTCAAATTAAACGATGGCTACCATATTTGGCCTGCAAAAATGTGGGTGGTGATGTTACTGTGCAAAACATTTTCTGTATCTCCCAAAGATGCTTTTTTTCAAAAGGCAACTAGATTTTATTTCTTTTTGCTTGAAGATGTTTCACTTTTCATCCAAGAGACTTCTTCAGTTCTGACTGAATGGTGGAGAATGGAAGGATTTATACTCCTTGCAGTTATCTGTTTGTTAGCACTCTCTCTGAGAGTCATTGAGGATGCTTGGAAGTTTATCTGTGCCATCAGAGGCATTTGAATATTGCAAATGGGTGTGGAACCTTCTGGGAACTATTGTTTGCCTTTTGAAAAAGCACCTTTGGGACAACCACGACCTGGATGACTGAGAAGCTGCATAGATGTCTTCTGTATTTCTTTGCTGCCATCCAAAGCTAGTCTCATGCAAGCCTCCAGAAAAATTAATTCAACAATTCTTTGATTAGGAAGGAGAATTAGTATAAAAAGGGAACATTAAGGCTTGACTAAAAGATTGTATTAATACAGTTACAAGGAAGGGAAAGGGAAAAAGAGGGATAGGTTGATACTTTTCAGGATGCTGTAGATAACAGAGAAATTGACAAAAGGTCAGTTTCACCCTAGCAGGCCTATGGAGAAAGAACTTCAAGGCTCCAGTCTGATATTTTTCTTTCAGAATTACTCAAGAGCCAGAAAGATGGGTGACAAAGAATTCCCTCCAGTAGACAAACAGTCGTGGCTTTTTTTGGAAAAAAAAACAACAAAAAAAACAAATTAAAAACAATCTAAAAAAATCTGAGGTTCACAATCTAAATAACACTACCAAATTTACAGTGGTTTGAACTACACCACAAGTGAATGGGAAATAAATAATCTAAGATCCCTAAGAGTGGAGTTGCATTTTCAAGCCAATACACAATCATTCTATGTAAGTGCCCCAAATCAAGCAGTATATATATATTGTTTATGATAAAATCATTAGTGGTAAACTTTCTGTTACAATAGAAAATGTCTGATGAAATCTGATTGGAACATACATATTTAGCCAAAAAGATCAGTATAACATTGCATAACAATCAGATCAGGTTACTTATATATTATCATGGAAGACTGTGAGGAAGGATGGAGAATTTATGGCCCTCCAGATGTTGTTAATGATAACAGCTTTATTATTAGCCATGATGACTGGGTCTATTGGGAAGTATAGTTCATCAATCTCTGGGGAACTGCAGGTTCTCCACGCTGGCTGAGAAGACACAACAATTAGGAAGATAGAAACTACCAACTAAATATTCAGATTAATTAACAGCTATATGCACATGTCTTTGCATATATTACTGTACTTAAAACCAGACATTGTTCTAAAAGATACCCATGTGGTTATCAAAACTTATGCCTTGATCATATTAACAAACACTTTCCGTATGTACATCATTAAGTCAAAAGTAAGGGACTTGGGAAGTATTCTAGAAGATATTGCAACAGATTGGGAGGTGACAATATACATTTCAGGGCTACAAATTGGGCATTTCTGATGGATAATCATCCTACCCAATATAAAACCTTGTGTTCTACTTCTCACAATGACCAAAGCATTATGTGCCTTGTTTGATGCTAAAGCAATCTGTTGAGTAAATGTAGCCACCCATTCCTGAAAGGAGAGAATGGCTGCCTGAATTAGATGAAGTGATTCTCTTGGAGATGGAAATGTAATGGATATAGTATATCTTGCCTTCAGCAAAGGGTTCATGATATCCTAGTATAGAAAATGGCAAAAATACCATTCACCATTAAGTGAATACAGAGTGGTTGAACAACTGTACCTCCAAACCATATGCCAATAACTTTATGTCAGGCTGTATGTACAACAAATTTATAAAGGACTTAGATTAGGGCTTGGAAAGATTATTGTTACATTTACAGGAACCACAAGTTATACAGGATAACAAACATGTTAAAGGCAGTGTAAAGATTCAGGAGGATCTTGAAATATTGGAACAATGGATGGAAGCTATGGTGATAAATTTGAACAAGGATAAATACAAACTCTTATATTTGGATAGAAAAGGTTGGATGCATGAGAATAGGATGATAGGAAGCAGAAAATGAGAAAAGAATATGGATGTCTTGATTGTTCACAATAATGTAATGCAGCTATAAAAAACACAGGGTCAAAATCAAAAAAGTCATTTTCTCTGTTTCTCTGTTAGTTAGAATGTACCTAAATATTGCATCTAGTTATGGATACTATATTTTAGGAAGGATATTGACAAACTGGAGCATGTCCAGGAAAAAAAAAACAAAGTAATAAAGGGAATGAGACAAAAATAATATATGAGGAACATTCAGAGGCATTGGATGCATTTAACTTGGCAAAAGAATATTGAATGAAGACACAATACCTGTCTTCAGTATCTGAAAGACCACCATGTAGAATTGTTTGGAATGGTTCCAGAAGACAGGAGGGAAAACAATGAGTTTAAATTACCAAGAATTAAATTTTGTTTAGTTACCCGGAAAAAAAAATCCTAATGGCAAGAGAGGTTGAGCAATAAAAAAGATTGTGTTAGGACTCTCCTTCACTGGAGGTGTTTAAATCTCTCAAGGATACCGTACAGCAACGGTGAATTCCTATCCTAAGCTGGGGTTGGAACAGATGGTCTCTTAAAAATCCCTTTCAACTCTTATATTTTTCGATTCTATGATTGTGTAATACATAATTGATGGGTTAACATTTTGTGTGAAGCCTGTCATTTGTAGCTTGTTCAAACTATGGCTTAGCACAATACATAAACACAATCTGTTTGATTAGAGAGTTAAATCTGGCAGGACCATGCATGAGGAGCTGAATAACAAGAAAATGATAGAAGGATATGTGCCAGTAACCACAGTCTCACTCTTTTCCTCATTTGAGTCTGTTGCGGGGAAGGGTGGGAGGAAATACCCTAAACACGACTCCCCTCATTTGCAAGCATGTGCAAAAACAGAAACCCAGAATCATTTTAATACTTAAATCTTGATATGATCCAAATGATAAATTGATGTTAGCATGAACATTATGCAGCCATTTAAAAAGGTTTGAACCTCTATGCTCTGCAATTGCATTTTCCCTTAATTATTTTCCCCTCAGGAAAATAATGATTTCTCATCCTAAATAAATACAGGCTCCTGAAAAGATTCACATGTGTGTATTATTTTTTATTTTCACTTTCTGTTCATGAAGCACTGAAGACAGCAAGGCTGTTAGGAATTAAAGAAACACTTCAAGATGTCATCAGATCTCAGAATAAATCTCATAAAGTAGCTCTTCCCTTGGTAAACTTAGTGATAAATCTGTATGCCATGACCACATCATTCTAGAAAGCAGATCTGATTGAGTGAGGGTTGCAATGTTAACCTGTGAAAGACTTGCCATCCTGAGTTTCTAATCAGCATGATATCAGACATGGAATGTGTTACAGTGTTCCCAAAGAAACCTTGGTTTGAATCAGTATCTCTGCCCATGAAGTGATGGGATGTAAGGGTTCATTACAGCAGTGGAATTCACTTACCTTCTCTACCAGTCTGCAAATGTGAGCATGTGCGCCATCTTCTGCACATGTGCAGTGCTCGCACATTACGTCAAGGTGGGTGGGCAGAGCCTCCCACTTCCACTGCTACGGGTTCACCCAAATCGGAAAGAACCAACTGAATACCACCTCTGGTTCATCCTCAGCAGTGGTTTTAAGAGCAAGCATATTCAACATGTGCTCCATCTGTTTGGATGCCCAGCAGAGATCTGCTCTCAGTTTTGGCATCATCTCTGGGCTAGAGCTCTCTGAGTAGTCATAATCTGGATACAGTCTTCACATTAGAGCACTTGCATGGTGATCTGAAAGGGAAAATATGATTATTAATGTTTTGCTTTAGACAGATCAAAAGGTGGCTCAGTGGCTAAGATGCTGAGCTTGTCGATCAAAAAGGCTCGCAGTTTGGTGATTAGAATCCCTAGTGCCACATAACGGAGTGAGCTTCTGTTACTTGTCCCAGCTTCAGCCCACCTAACAGTTCGAAAGCACATTAAAAAAAAAGCAAATATTAAAATAGGCTCCATGCACCTTTGGCGTTTAGTTATGCCTGCTATATGACTATGTAGAAGTCTTTGGACAATGCTGACTCTTCAGCTTAGAAATGGAGATGAGCACCGCCCCTAGAGCCAGAAATGACTAGCACGCATGTGTTGGGGAACCTTTACCTTTACTTATAGACAGATCATTGAGTTCACCTCAGTTTAGTTGACACCTCAAATCCTTGGAGGTGGATCAAAATTGATCCATGCTAAATACCTTCTGAATGTATTCCAGCTCTTGGGAATTTTCCTAGTAGCCTGAAAGCAAATCTACAGAGTACTTTATTCAACTGTGAAATACAGTGGTGATTAGACCATTTGACAAAGTTGTTCCTGAATGGACTTTTCCTGTTAACTGATCCCAGAGCTGCTGAGAAATTAAATGTCAGATGCCTGTGGAAAAAAAATTAAAATAAATGTAACTTACAATATGTATGACCTCATATTGGTCATAAATAATTTGACTTATATGTATAACCTCACACACAATAAGGGCGATGAAATATCCCTGCTCCTCCATACCTGTTGCATTGCAGGCAGCTCCTCAGAAATCTTGTTTAATTCATTCTAATGGTGTTCGTAGTTATTTAACATCTGGATCAGATTCTTAAACAAATATTAGTGGCCTGCTGTAGACTTGTTCAATTCTGTGAAGTTCATTCAGAAAAGTAATGTTTTGCAACATATGCAGACATGAATGTAACACCTGTCTAAAGGTAAAGGTCCTTGCCTGTCATATCCAACTCTAGGGCATGATGCTGATCTCTGTTTCTTGGTTGAGGGACCCAGTGTTGTCCGAAGACAACTTCTGAGCTCATGGCTGTATGCCAAAGGTGCATGTAAGACTGTTACCTTCCCACCAAAGTGCTACCTATTGATCTACTTGCATTTGCAAGCTTTCGAACTGCTAGGTGGGCAGGAGCTGGAGCAAGTCATGGGAGTTCACCCCATTGAGTGGAGCTCGGGTCTCAAATTTGGGCTGTCAGCTCTCCAGCTGACAAGCTCAGTGTCTTTAATTGCTGAGCCCTTACAACTCTTCAAATCAGTTGTGAGCAGCCTGCCTTTTCTTAGGGTCAGAGCATTGTAGCAGAGAAAGTTGAAAAGTAGTAACAGATACAAGATAGTAATATTGCTGAAACCAGCAGAGGTTTAGAGCAAACTTACAGTGCTCATCATAAATATTTCTACAGATAGATCTCCAGTTTGTTATGGGTTACATTGCTTGAGAATAATAATATATTTGGAAGGGATGTGCATGAGTGACTAGATCAACTGTTGCATTAATCCAGGTTTGGAGCGCTGGTTACAATGGAGATTTCTAAAATTAGTTTTAAAGACACGCAATGCGGCTTCATTGAAAGATTTGTTGAAAATCAAATGTTCCTGACTTTGGAGCTCAAGGAACTTTGTTTTTGGAATTTCATTGATCCACTAATGTAGTATATGAAATAAATGAATAAATAGGCTCATTAGGAGGAAAGAAAGAAGAGATTTTCAAATGTTCCACTGGCAGGCCAGGAGGCTTAGTGTCACTCTGCCCAATAAAAGTTTGTTGTCAGATTCTGTTTCACTGGCTCTGGTGACTTTTTCCTTCCTGCCCTCTGAGGCACATTTTCATTTCCCCATGAAGATTATATTCCATGGTGGCTCAGAGTGACAAAATGAGGAAGAAGGTGAGATCAAAGGAGTCCTTGTGCTTTGAACAGATTATTCCTGGCTTCTGATCAAAACTTACAAGGACCAATCCATTCATCTTACTCAAACACTGTTTCAAAATGCATTCACCCAACTGCTTCATTTTTTTTCCTTTTAACTTCATATGACATGCAGTCTTCCTTGATTTCTTCTCATAAAGCATGATGTTTCATACTCTGCTTATATACAAAAACAGAGGACTTTTCTTTGAAGAAATACATTACAGTTATACTTGGAAAGAGTGAATTCAATTTATAAACCATGTGTTGCAGGTAATACTTGTACAACAATTGCTCCAAGCATGAATTGCAACCTAATTCATAAAAATTGTGGCATGGCTGTGATCATACGAATGGAAGAGAAGTACAGTTAAGAACCTCTACATGGATTTTATTCATTTCTGCTTCACAGGCTAGTTCTCACGGTGGACCGGTAGGTGCAAAAACTAAGCAAAATTTGAAGGAAAATCTTCAGGGCATCCAAACATTGCAGACTAAACAATGTAAAATAAACCCCAGAAGAAACCATGTGGGCTGGGAATTCTGGAACTTGAAATCCACATGCATGGAAGTAGTGAAGATTGAGAAATACTGTGCTAGAAAAAGCTTCTCTAATGGAGAAATAATTATTGCCTTCTGGCAGCAGACTTCCCCTTCAATCCTCTTTCCCTTGATTTAGTGTTGTGCATGGAATACAGTCAGAAACTTCAATTAACAAATCATGTGTGGCCAGGATTTAATGATCATATTATTTCAGAATGTTGACATCTGCAAATAGGTTGCAAAGCACATCTAGACTTTATTGAGAATGCTGGTTTAAACTTTAAATGCCCTAAAGGGTTTAAAATTAGGTCATCTGAAAGAAAGCTTGTTCCCACATGGATCTACTCAGATGTTAAGATCATCTCCTGCCTGAGCAAAGCAAAAGACAGCAAAAAGATGACCATTTTCAGGAACAGCACCCCATTTTTAGAATGGCCTCCCCGGAGAGACTAGCTTGGCACCTAAACGTTGCCTTTTCAGTCCACTCTGAAGAATGTTTCATTTTTTCCAGGCATTCTGAGCATGGCTTGTGTCCTATTTTAGACCCTTTAGACTGTTTTATTTTTGATGCTTTTGGCTTTGTAGCCTCGTTGACTCTAGCATCTGGTTTACTATTATATTGTCTTATTTCATTTAATTTTTGCAGGCCAGGTATTATTATATTTTTATAGCGAATGTTTGCCATTTCTTTAGGCACTTACCTAAAATACATTAAAAACTGGAGAATGTACAGAAGGTAACAAATTAATAATGTCTATGTTATAGCAGATAAGTCCTAGTGACTGAGATCAGTCCTAGTGGGGAAGGTCAGAGGTGTATGATAATACAAACTTAACAATATAAATGATTGGGAAGATATTTTGTTTTGTTAAAAAAAAACATATAAAATGATATGAGAATGCTTCCTATATTTTGTCCTAGTGCAATCTCTATATCATTAGTATAATTACTATTACTCTGACAATTATTATACGGTTGGTCTATTACAATTACCTATATACAGCCATGGACAGCTAATAATGTAGTCAACAAGATTGTGACTTCTGGTGGGCGGAGCCCTGACAGGGGTTGTTGTTTTTAACAGCTCCGGAATCTTGGCTGCATTAAATTGTCTAAACAGCATCCATCTACTGTTTGGCAGTTTGATTACCTCTTCTTCGGGCTTAGAAGAAGAAGGCGAGTAAACTATGTTTGGGCAGCACTCCATCTAACCCCCCCCCCCAGACTATAAATATGGGACGGGAGGGGGGGCCACCTGGTAGCATAGTAACTCCGCATCAAGAATTTCTTCTGCCTTTTGCTGCAGAACGAAGGACTTCGCCCACTCTCAGCACAAAAACTGATTTATTGCTGATTCCAAACAAGCAGAACTGATACTTGTGAACTCCTGATTGTATGTATAAATCTTTAGCTTCATTTTTAAAGAATTCCTTCTGACAATTACTTGCTAGAAAGATGCCCAAAATGGCACCGAGCAGCTTTGTAGGAGGAGTCGGGCTTTGACAATATTTTTATGGAGCTCAGAACATTTAAAGATCAGGAAGTGATTTACTATCAAACTAAATAGCAATTGCTGTATAATCGGCTTGCCTGGACTTACTAATTGGCTAAAGAAGTTTAAACCTGGAATGGCTTCTAAGCAAAAGTCCCCCCCCCCCGCAACACATCCAAAAGCTCTTCGCAATCCAAAAGCTCTTTGCAATTGTGCGAATTGCGGATGGCTGCTGCTCGCTTCCTCGCTCCGACTAGGTAGGCGAAAAACACCAAAAAACACCACCGAACCTAGTCGGAATCGATGCGGGAAGGAGCTCCAACAGTAGAGGGTGATCCAGGGGACACGAGCAGGCGGCTGTTGGAGGGTTGCCGTTTTTCGAACGGCTCCCAGGCTGCGCGACCGCCCTCGGTAGTCCTCCGACCATCTAACTGTAAAGGAAATGGCGGCATGCTGACGACGACGTTCCCCGGCGGTTTCCAACGGCCCCAGCGTCTTTCGATCTCGCTGTGGATTTTCCAACCGGGGGAAGCCTCGAACTTAGATTTACAGCAAGCTGTCGTGCCAGAGAGGGGGTGGCTGATCTCGGATGGCACTGAAGAGACCTGGCGGTTGGCTTTGCTTGCCTTGCCTGCCGCCGCTGCGTTCCTCCCAGATGCCCCCCCCCCATCGCTCTATCAGCTGGCCACGATTCGGACATCTCCTGGCCTTTTCCAGACATTTGACTTTGCTTTTTCACAATCGAGAGGAGCCTGGAGGAGCCCTTGGATTTTTTACCACCTTGTTTGTGCCCGGCAGTGTTAACGAGGCCGGTGTCTTACATCTTTATTCCTCGGGTGAGAGACCTAATAGATCCTTTTGGATTGAACTGAACTGGGAATTATCGTGCCAGGGAGGGGGTAGCTGCCTTGGATGGCATCAAAGGGGATCGTTTGGCAGGCCTTGTTGTCGCTGTTACGCCCCCCCCTAGGTGCCCCCCCTCCCTTATACTATTCCAACGATTATGGAGATTCCTTCCCTTTGTTTACCATCTTCACCATCTGGCTCTCCCCCTGTGCTCCTCCGCCTGATATCTGGCACCTCCCTATTGTGGTACTTTATCATCTGGCCTTCTTTGGCCGCGGCCTTTGGACTTTTTGGCCTGCTGACACAGCCCCACTGGACATTGACTATTACCATCATCATCATCCATCATTGCCTTTGGGGCTCTATTTGGGACAACATCTGTGTAAGAAGGCCCCCTGCTGCTTCCAATTGTTCTGGACTTTTCAGACCTGCAAGAGGAGGATACGAGTTACTCCCCTGTACACCCCGCCTGGACCATAGCTGGACATCAGTCATCTTGAATGTTAAGAGCCATTCGGCCCTGCCTGATTTCGCACTTTAATATTTGCGCAATTTTTCTTTCTATTCTTTTTCTTCTTCTCTTCTTCTCTCTTTCTTTTGCATGGGATATGTATGGGATACGTGTGTGATTGAGTGAATGCTCCCACTTTTATTGACCTATTTGTTGTATTTTATGTGTTTTTAACTATCACGTGGGGATTGTCTGAGTGAACGAATGAGTGTGTTTGATTCGGAGGGCCTGCTGGGGAACGCGGGAGCTATAGGTGTGGTTGGGGGGACCACGGACACGGGAGTGGGCCGGAGCATTACGGTCGTAACAGGGAGCAGCAGATATGGCGGGGACTTTAGGGCTGGCCATTACCGGGGAAGGAGGGCTCGCTACGTCACAGAGATCCCTCCTTCCGGCCCTATGAGTCCCACTCCAAGGCCAGATGGCGCGAGTAATCAGGACACTGGTCTCAGGCTGTTGTCGCTAAATGCCAGGTCTGTAGTTCACAAGGCTCCCCTCATCTGGGACTTAATTTTGGATGAGAGGGCAGACCTGGCATGTATTACTGAAACCTGGCTGGGCCCGGAGGGAGGAGTCCCCCTCGTGGAGATGTGCCCAGAAGGTTTTCAGGTGCTTCATCAGCCGAGAGCCCAGGGAAGGGGTGGAGGTGTGGCTATTGTTATCTGAGAGTCTCTAGTACCTCGTAGGATCCCTGCTCTGGAGCTTGTCGGGTGTGAGTCCCTACTGGTGAAGTTGGACCTCAAGGATCAAGTGGGTTTGCTGTTAATGTACCTGCCTCCCAACAGCGTTGCAGCAGCCCTCCCCTCGCTCCTCGAGTCAGTAGCCGAGCTGGCAGTTGAGTTCCCCAGGCTTATGGTTCTGGGGGACTTCAATTTGCCGATGCTCGGTGAACACTCTGATGGAGCGCAGGAGTTCATGGCTTCCATGACAGCCATGGGCTTGACCCAGGTAATTCGGGGCCCAACCGATTCAGCGGGTCACACGCTCGACCTCGTATTTCTCTCGGAGCAGTGGACTTGTGATCTTGGTCTGAGGGGCAGTGAGATCATACCCCTGTCGTGGTCAGACCATTGCCTACTGAGGCTTGACTTTCGGAGGCCAAACCTCCACTATAGGGAGGAGGAACCGACCATGTGGTTCCGCCCCAGGTGACTTATGGACCCCTTGAGGTTCCAGACGGAGCTTGGGGTCATTCCTGATACCCTCGCCCACAGTCCGGTGGAGACTCTGGTTACTGCCTGGAACTCGGCAGTGATGGAGTCCCTTGACCGGATTGCGCCACTACGGCCGCTCCGAGGCTGTGGATCCAGGAGATCCCCTCGGTTTACCGAGGAACTCCAGGAGAGGAAGCGCCGGAAGAGACGCCTAGAGCACTTGTGGAGGTCCAACAAATCCGAATCGAGCCGAGCACTTCTAACATCGTGCATCAAGGATTACATCAGGGCAATTAGGACAGCTAAAAGAACTTATATTGCCACCTTGATTGCCTCCGCAGAATCTCGCCCAGCCGCCCTGTTTAGGATAACCCGTTCCCTCCTAAATAGGAGGGATACGGGGGATCCCCTGCAGGGTAAGGCTGAGGATTATGTCCAGTTTCTAGCGGACAAAGTTGCTCGGTTTCGGTCGGAGTTGGACTCTGATTCTGCAGGTCCAGCTCAGGCACAGGGGGATAATCTGGTAGACCACCGTTGGGTTGAGTTTCAGGATGTTGCCCCTGGGGACGTGGACAAGGCCATGAGAACTGTGAGTGCCTCCACATGTGTGCTGGACCCGTGCCCCTCCTGGCTGGTTGCTAACAGCAGGGAGGTGACACGGGGCTGGATCCAGGCGGTTGTCACCGCCTCCCTTCGGGAGGGGGTCTTTCCCCCCGCACTTAAAGCGGCGGTGGTGAGACCCCTCCTGAAGAAACCATCTTTGGATCCAGCCATTCTTAACAATTATCGTCCAGTCTCCAACCTCCCCTTTCTGGGGAAGGTTGTTGAGAAGGTGGTGGCCTTTCAGCTCCAGCGGTCCTTGGAGGAAGCTAGCTATCTTGACCCCTTCCAGTCTGGCTTCAGGCCTGGTTACAGCACAGAAACCGCTTTGGTCGCATTGACCGATGACCTCTGGAGAGCTAGGGATAGAGGCTATGCCTCTATCCTAGTTCTCCTTGACCTCTCGGCGGCTTTCGATACCATCGACCATGGTATCCTTCTGCGACGACTGCGGGAGGTGGGGGTGGGAGGCACTGTTTTGTAGTGGTTCTCCTCCTACCTCTCGGACAGGTCGCAGTCGGTGTTAGTTGGAGGGCAGAGATCGACCCCTAGGCCCCTAACATATGGGATGCCGCAGGGTTCGGTCCTGTCCCTTCTGCTTTTTAACATCTACATGAAACCGCTGGGCGAGATCATTCGGCGGCACGGGATAAAATACCACCAGTATGCGGACGATACCCAGTTGTATCTGTTCGCCCCGTGCCAACTCAATGAAGCGGTGGACGTGATGAACCAGGGACTTGAAGCTGTTAGGGACTGGATGAGGGCTAACAAACTTGTGCTCAACCCAGATAAGACCGAGTGGCTGTTGTGTTTCCCTCCCTCCAATTCGGCAAATATTCCATCTCTCAGGCTGGGGGGTCAAACACTACACCCCTCAGACAGGGTCCGCAACTTGGGAGTCCTCCTGGATCCACAGCTGACTTTCGAACACCATTTGTCAGCTGTGACCAGGGGGGCATTTGCCCAGGTTCGCCTGGTGCACCAGTTGCGACCCTACCTGAGCCGGGAGGCTCTCACAACAGTCACTCGTGCCCTTGTGACCTCTAGGCTGGAGTACTGCAATGTGCTCTACATGGGGCTGCCCTTGAAGAGTATTCGGCGACTTCAGCTAGTCCAGAATGCGGCTGCGCGAGCGATTGTGGGTGCACCTCGGTTCACCCACATAACACCTATCCTCCGCGAGCTGCACTGGCTACCTGTCGATCTCCGGATACGCTTCAAGGTGCTACTTGCCACCCATAAAGCCCTCCATGGTAGTGGATCTGGGTACTTGAGAGACCGCCTACTGCCAATTACCTCCACGCGACCTATTAGATCTCACCGATTAGGCCTCCTCCGAGTTCCATCTGCTGGCCAGTGCCGACTGGTGACCACGCGGAGGAGAGCCTTCTCGGTAGCAGCTCCGACCCTATGGAACGATCTCCCCGTGGAGATTCGTACCCTCACCACCCTCCAGACCTTCCGCATAGCACTTAAAACCTGGCTATCCCGTCAGGCCTGGGACTAAGATTGTAACCCGCCCGAATGGTATGAATGTTGTGTTCTTAAAATTGTATTGTTCTATATGTCCAAAGTTTGTTTCTCCCCCTTCCCTTTTTAAGTTGTAAGCCGCCCTGAGTCCCCCCAGGGAAAAGGGCGGCATATAAATTTAATAAAATACAAATACAAAAGTGCAGGCAGCTCGCCTGCACCCACTACTAAATTACAGTCACTACTCCCCCTCTCTACTTCTGCAGGGGAGCCCCTGACCAGGGAAATTTTGCAAAAAGAATTAGTTGAAGCTTTAAAAAATCATGCAGATGCGATGGAAGTTAAAATTAAGGAAGAGATACCTGCTGCTCACAAAGAACTGTCTGAAGAGCTTATGACTCAGAACCAGGGATTTAGAGACGATATCCTGGTGGCTTTTAACTGCCTTTTGGGCTATGTCTCGGGAATTGAAGACAGATTAGAAGATCTTAGTGACTCTAATATTAATCTGGCAACGAAAATGGATGTGGTTCAACAAAAGGTTGACGATGCAGAAAATGAAATCATAATGTTACAGTATAGACAAATGGAATTTGCCTTAAGGATATGAGGTTTTCAAGAGAAAAATCTAGAAAATTTGAAGCAGATTCTCTCAGAAGCCTTTGATCAATTGATGGGAAGGCCAGGAGGGAATTAGGAATGGCAAATTGAAAAGGTTTATCATGTCAACTCCTGGCTTGCCAGACAAAGCAACTACCAAAAGACATTGTGGTGTACTTTGCTACTAGAGACATGAGGAACACGATACTGCAAGAGTCTTACAAAACTAAGCTTCAAATTGGGGGTCAGGAGGTGACTGTTTTGAAGGAGATACCACCTAAAATGTTGAGATCAAGAAAAGACTATGCTTTCTTAGTTGAAGAGCTTAAAAATCGTCAGTTACAGTTCAGTTTTCCCCCCCAAGTAGCCTGCTCTTCCACAATAATCTCTACTGTTGTTCATCCTTGTGAGGCAGGCTACTAATCTGGGCAGCAGAGTTCTAGATACCGACAAGTCTTTGCAGCCCAGAATTGGTCCCCCTGATATTTGAAGTTTCGAATTGGATATTGCATATGTTTCATTTGGAACATATTATGTAATTATTTCCATGCAGTACTGCTTTAGGATTGAAGATAAAGCTGTTTAAAAGGTGCAGGGGAAGGGAGGGTTGCAAGACTTTTCTTTACATACACACAAACACACACACCTCTCTTAAAGTGTTACTTTTAAGACTTGATTTTTTTTGGGTGGTGGTGGTGGTTCTGAATCTTTCTTGCTATTCTTTCTGGAGACATATATCCTTGGCTTTGTTCACCGATTCCCCTTTTAACACAGAGCCCTTAATAATAGCAATCTGTGTGACTTTGAAGTTCTTTTTACATAGGGGAGTCTAGCAAACTGGCCTAGAATTACTTTTTCATGTCAAGACCATGTAGGTTTTAGTTGTATGGAGTAGTTTTTTGTGTTTAGGTATTTAACGGAGTGAGCTCCTGTTACTTGTCCCAGCTTCTGCCAACCTAGCAGTTCAAAAACAAGTAAAAATGCAAGTAGAAAAATAGGAATCACCTTTGGTGGGAAGGTAACAGTGTTCTGTGTGCCTTCGGCATTTAGTCATGCCCGCCACATGATCACAGAGACATCTTCAAATAGTGATGGCTTTTCAGCTTTGAAATGGAGATGAGCACACACAGCCATAGAGTCAGGAATGACTAGCACATATGTGACAGGGGAACCTTTACCTTTATTTAAAAATAATTGTTAATCAATGAAATTTTGAAAATAAAAGGATAACAACCCCCTCCTGCGGAAAACAAAAACTATTCAGAAGCAGAAAAATCATTCCCTCTCTCTCTCTCTCTCTCATAGATAGATATAGATATAGATGTAGATGTAGATGTAGACGTCGTAGACGTAGACGTAGACGTAGACGTAGACGTAGACGTAGACGTAGACGTAGACGTAGACATAGACATAGACATAGACATAGATATAGATATAGATATATAGATGCATTTAGTGTCACAACCCCTGGTATTCCCAAATGGGAGGAAGCAAACTGCTTCCATTCTCTGTCTATCGGCTCGTCACAAGAGACCATCACGACAGAAACCCAATATTTTTACTGTTGCCTTTGTTACATTTGTGTTGTATTTGTGCTGATAAATAAATAAAGGGAGACTAGTATAGATCTATTTCAAGCTATTTAGCTCTCATCAGCTAGCCATACCCTTACTGGGTTCGAATCCCAATAAGGGTATGGCTAGCTGATGAGAGCTAAATAGCTTGAAATAGATCTATACTAGTCTCCCTTTATTTATTTATCAGCACAAATATAACATAGATATAGATATAGATATGGAATGGCTTCAGTTGATATATCCTTTGTAATATGTCCCTTCCAATATTTCATCTCTAATAGAAACAATAATATAGGATCCCACAGTTATTTGGAAGACCCAGTTCAAAGAAAATAGTTGGACATAATGAAAACCTTATACTAAATTAATAATTAATGGATGAATAAATGGAATACTGAAATGGTAATTTATGTCATCATATATTGCACTTTTATCTGTTATATTTGGTTTTCAGGAAAACGTTAAATGCTGAATGATTTCCAAGGGCTTTTTCTTCAGTTAATACACCATTTTATTCTTTATCCTTTTCATTTTTTGTGATTTGTTATTCTTATCTCTGTGGTGATTTCTTGTTTATTTGTTTTTGACAGATTTTGATTTTATGCTATTACTGTTGTGATTAGTTTTAATCCAACCATGGCTGTTTGAATTTTTGTCTTTTACAAAATGTAAGTTGTTGAGAGTTGTTTGATTGTGGGAGGGTAAAGGTTTCATGGGTATTTATTCATAGGCAATGTTCTTATCCAAAAAGAGATTTGTATAGATGTAAGTAATTTATTAAGAATTACTTTGTTGATATAGCTACAAATGGAGACCATGCATAGATAAAAAAAATCTTTAATTAAGGGGGTTCTTGAATGTCTTTGTTGCAGTGATTTTTTTAGCCAATGCTAAAAGCTAAAAAAATAAATAATAGAAAAGAAGTATTTTGTTATTGTAAATTTGGCGAATAAAACAGAATTCAATTAATGTCTTGAATTTCATGTGTTCTTTACAATGAAATGGCACTAGAACTAATTATTGAAGGCTGTTCTGGATTTTTTCCAATTTCCTGAAAAACATTCATCCAAAATGAATAATTAAAAGAATAGGACACTGGCCAGGCACCAATTAGTTTACAATTCTTCCAACGCAATCCAGAAAGACTTTGATTAATGTAATATCATTCTAAGGGATACGGTATAAGGCTAACCGTGATATATTTTTATAATCAACTTTCAATGGCTTATTTAATGATGCGTATATGTATAATACATTAAACATTCTTGATGTTTTTGATTGCTCTTATGAGCTAAGAATGATGGCATTTTTCCAATATGAAATGAAGTTGGACCATTTATTTTTTCTGCAGAACATATTAAATAAAAATAGAATCTCCATTAGTCTTTCATCAAGGGCAGACTCACACTCTACTTTTTCCATCACTGGTAGGTGACTTGCAAGTCACCTACCAGTTCTTGCGGGCAGAAACATATAAATCATCTTCTACCTCCTTCAGGCCCATACCCCACACTCATGATTTCCAGCTCTTTCTAACCTCAGTCATCTAAAGCCCCCAAGTAAATGATCTGAGTGCCTTATTCAAATCTAATAACAGCTCCAAGCTCCAGTTAGTTACAGTGCTTGACTATACCCTCTCTTTCCATAGCTGATCACTGTCCTATGCACCTGTTTCATCTTGGATTCTCAGGTCAATATATTCTCAGCAGTTGCAGATTATCCCTCTGTGGAAATACCTGACAAGACATAGGAGAACAATGGGGAGAGGGAAGCGATGACTCCCAAATAAAGCAGATTGTGGTTGGCTTGTCCATATACCAGCTAGCCAGAAATGTTCACCTATTCTGCAAAGATGGGAAAGGCAGGAAATTGGAGGGGAAACCATTCAGAGATTGCACTGGCCAAAGGCCAGACATAGCCCAGACTGAGCATCAACCCATTTTGTTCTAATACCAAAACAGCAGAATCCGGATTGGAATTTCTGAGGTTGGCTTCAGGAACTGCTAAGAACAGCACAAGAAGAAAGCCGCTTAGGCTGCTGTATCCAAATGCCCTAATGCTACTAATTCTAATCTTTTAAATCTTCCTATTCCTTAAACTAATTGCATTACTAATATATTTAAAACTTGGGTGATCAAAAAATGGGTGAAGAATCTAAGATTATTTTTCCTTATGGAAGGCAAGTTGCCAGAGAAGTTACCTACTGCATCCCTTCAACAAGTCTTTGACCGAATACTCAACGGGACAGTGTATTTTCAGCGCAAGAACTAAATTATCTATTTATCCCAATGCCATATTTGTTCAATGTCCTGGGCATACTTCTTTGTGTTTTCAGTTTAAATATCTTCACAAAAGTCCCCCAGACCTCTGCTCGTGATGTTAGGGAGAAACTATTACTCACAAATAACTTTCCGGGCTAATCAGCTGAAGAATTGAATTCAACATAAGACTGAAAACCCCAATGACCTTGTGGTGATTTCACATACCACTGAGTATTCAGCAATAGCGTATGGGGTGGGCGATATTCTTTGCCCCACCTGTTTAACTGCACAGATCCCCTTTTGTTCAGATCTCTGAGGACAAAGAGCCTGAGTGGGAAACCAGTGACCTGGCTGTGGCCTGCACCAAGCACCCAATCCCCTAAATCTTCCCCACAAGCCCTCTGCTCTGCTGTGTGACAGGCTGGGGAAAGGTTGTGAGGACATCTATTTGTGCATATCCTCTTCTTCAATATAAATTCTACCCTCTTTATTTATTTGTGATCTGAACAGACTGGGACCAAGGATGAGCATGTGATTTCTGTTTTGTTAAAGCTTTGTCATGGTTTACCAGAGTGTTATCCAATATCATTTTCATATGCTTTAGAAAGGGCTGCTAAAATGTCCAGATAATCTGTACAGGAGCTCTAAATGCAACCCACTGGGTTTTTAACAACTGCAAAGAGAAGCGGTGTTAAGAAGCTATTGCCGTTAACTAGTTCTGTTCCCAAACCCTGATTTAATTTAATTTAATATCAAAATTTATATGCCGCCCAATCCCGAAGGACTCTGGGTGGCTTACAAAAGAAGAAAAAGATAAAGAAAAAAAATTAAGAAAAAAGACAGTTTAAAATCATAAAACCAAATGCATTCATTCTAACCGGGGCTGGACCTCAACAATGAGGTCAACAGCCCCAGGTCTGCTGGAACAGCCAGGTTTTTATAGCTTTCCTGAAGGCCATGAGAGTAGGTATGGTCCGGATCTCTGGGGGTAGCTCATTCCAGAGAGTCGGAGCAGCCACAGAGAAGGATCTCTTCCGTGGGTCTGGCAGCCGACACTGTCTGGCTGACGACATCTGAAGGAGGCCCAATCTGTGGGATCTGATGTTCAAGGATGATTTTGACTCTTCCTATAAACTCTTTTAAAGGTAAAGTTTCCCCTTGCACATATGTGCTAGTCTTTCCCGACTCTAGGGGGTGGTGCTCATCTCCATTTCAAAGCCGAAGAGACAGCGCTGTCCAAAGATGTCTCCATGGTCATGTGGCTGGCATGACTAAATGCTGAAGGTGCACAGAATGATGTTACCCTCCCACCAAATGTGGTCCCTATTTTCTACTTGCATTTTTACATGCTTTTGAACTGCTAGGTTGGCAGAAGGCTCAGTGGCTAAGACACTGAGCTTGTCTATCAGAAAGGTTGGCAGTTTGGCGGTTTGAATCCCTAGTGAGCTCCTGTTATTTGCCCCACCTACTGCCAACCTAGCAGTTTGAAAGCATGTAGGGACCACCCTTGGTGGGAAGGTAACGTTCTGTGCGCCTTTGCCATTTAGTCATGCCGGCCACATGACCACAGAGACGTCTTTGGACAGTGCTGGCTCTTTGGTTTGAAATGGAGTTGAGCAGTGCCCCCTAGAGTCGAGAATGACTAGCACATATGTGCAAGGAGAGCCTTATAAACTCTTACCTTATAAACTCTCTTGAAATTTATGCAGTTAAAGCTTTCAATGACTCTAACCTAGCCAGCCACTAGAACGAACTCCTGTGCAAATTGTATGGATCTAAACCTTTCTATACAACCAATAGAGGGCGGATCTGAGCATCCCTGAAATCCAAGGTTATCTAATCAAGATTCAGTCATTCAGCAGCAGACACTCTCACCAGCCATCCCTTCCTACATATACATGCAACTTCCTTGCAAGGTACAATTCAGATACCTCTGGGAAAATGGATTTCTATTCCTGTTTAGCTAAATGGATTGAAGTGGGAGGATTTCTTCACAGACCATGTTCAGGAAGAGGAAAAGAAAGTTATCTGTGTGTGTTTGTGTGTGTGTTTGTGTGTGTGTGTGTGCGGTGTTGCTCCCCAGTTAATGCTTTCAAGTCAGTGTTCAATTTAATCTAGTTAACTGCATTTCCCTTTAGCTCCCCCCCCCCAAATGATTTTGCACCTCAGGTGGAGGATAAAAACACACTTAGCATATTGACAACTAATTAAATGATAACATTAAGGTACATCGTGCCAAGAAGTGTGCTAACATTCGAATATCCATTCATCACATGTTTAATTAACCCATCTCGTTCTTGGCAGAAAATCCTTCTGTGCTTTGGGATTTGAGTGTAATTTATGCATATGGCTTGATCTTTTTGTTCCTTGGCACTAGCAAAAGTTGAAATTACCCACTCCACCTTAATAAACACTGAACATGGTGATTTATCTTGCCAGCATCGCATCAGTCACATGTACAATATGTGCATAATCAAACAACAAATCCTGGTCAGAAGTAAAGCAATAACCAATGTATCTGGCTTGCAAAAGTCCAGACAATCACCAGGTAGCCATCAAAAGTTAAATTTTCTACAACTTTCTGCTGCCCTCTAGGAATGATGACTGCTCAAATAGAGTAGCTATATTTTCACTTCACATGCTTCAATGCTGCAAATGATTCAGTGATGTTTGGACTTCTTTTGGATAACCTGGGTGAGTGTGGGACTGCTGAATTAAATTGCAACGGGATCCTATCCAGAGGTGAGCTGCTGCCGGTTCAGTCCGGTTCAGTAGTTCCGACCACTGGCTGCCCTCCTCCCTGGTGCTATCCTGTCCTATATATCTCACACTCTGGCACGCTCACCCCACCTACACAGCCCAGTTGATTTCCATGCCTCGCCCACTCTACTCACAGCGGCTGCCCAAGAAGGTGTGCTGGAAAACATGCACATGAAATCATCATGTTTTTGAAGCTGTGCATGCGAGAAGTGCGCATGCACACATGCACTCACATTTTCGGTTCTGCACTAGGCGAACCAGTTGTTAAATTATGTGAAGGTCACATCTGACCTTATCCCATTCGGTTCAAAAACAAAATCGAATGAATTGCCGGTGTCTCCATGCTGCTGCCTCCACTTCCCATTTTCCAGTAGTTGATTTTACAGTATGTAATGAAAGATAGAAGTGACTTTGGTAAAAGAAAGGAAGAGATACTGCCTAGGAAACAATCAGACAAGACAGGCAGAAGCCCTCAGTTGGCTTTGTGGTCAGAGAAAGAAACTTTGGAAGGACCTGTCCTAATGAATCATGCGGTTAAAAGTGGCAATGGGCAGTTTTGTATTTTTAGGCTTGCAAAATTCTGTAAGCATAGCCTTACAATAAAGTCGATTTAGTTCATCTAGTCGTTTTTTTCTGTCTGCTTTACCTGAGAAGGCTGACATTAATCTTGCAAGTTGAAAGTACAAAACATCCCACTGCCACTTTTAACAGGTAAGACAGATCTTTTCTAAGTTTCTTTCCCTGCTTGTTAAGCAGACCCTTTCCTCGCTTGTCTGATTGTTTCCTAGGCAGCATCTCTTCCCCCTCACCCTTCCACAAAGACATTCCCAGATTCCATTAGACCAGAGGTGTCAAACTCAAGGCCCAGGGACTGGATCCGGCCCGCAGGGTGCTTAGATCTGGCCCGCAGGGCCTCGCTGGAAACAGCAAAGGACCAGTCCATGGTGTTTCTGCCAGAGAAAACATCAAGCTGGCCATGCCCAACATTGGCCATGCCTGCCTGAGCCCCACAAGGTCAAACATAACCCTGATGCGTTCCTCAATGAAATCAAGTTTGACACCCCTGCATTAGATGTTCTATGCACTTGTCTCCTGGTTTTGTTAAAAAAAATTATTATAATGAGAGACTTTGAAATCTTCCAAGGCTTCCTAGTTACTTGCCACTATTTTGATGGTGTGATTAAAAACCTTACTGAGTTGGGAAAGAAAAGTATGTTGGCAATTTTGCAGCCGGACATTTTTCCTGACAGCCAGGGCCGGATTTAGATGAAAAGAGGCCCTAGGCTATTCCACTTATGAGGCCCTTTCACCTCCCATTTTTAAGTTTGTAAATTACATGAGAGACAATAAAATACATCATTACTGTGATATATCAATATATATCAATATATATAGCTGGCCTCCTGATGGAGGGCAGCTCTGCTCTGCGGCAAAGACAGCGAGGCCAGCCGCCTCCCCTGCTGCACTCAGCGGCCCCCTCGCCCTCACCTGCCTGGCCGCTGGTGGGCTCTGTGTCGATGGGGCGGCTACTGGGAGCGGCCGCGCCTCTCGCCCGACCGCCGGTGCTGGGAACGTGGGCGGGCTCCCCAACTGCTGCGGCCCTGGAATGATCTTAACCAATACATTTTTATGTTTGTTTATTAGTCATATGCGTAGAATTTCTCCTTATTTTCGGTTCAGTGTTTTAGTATTCACTGTTTTTAGAATAGTGTAATTTTAATTTTGCTAACAATTTGAATGTAGGCCCCTCTTGATCTTGAGGCCCTAGCTGAAGCTTAGTTAGCCTATAGGAAAATCCGGCCCTGCTGACAGCTGATACCCTGAGGGCTGGATCTGGGAAGAGAGGGCTTGAATTCAAGAAGATACAAACCCTGAAAAGAGCACGCTGAATCGTGTGGGGGTGGGTGGGAGGGGAACAGTAGTCTCCATTTTGTGCATAGGATCAAGGAGGTAATGGAGAAATGACCTGACTAAAATGCAGGAGTTCAAAGGAATATAGATCAACTTTGATCCTTGTTCAGGTTTCCTGGAATAGAATTGGAAATTCATGGACCCCGAAGCTGAAAGACAATCATGTTTTGGAAATACTTAGGTCTGGAATTGATCCCAAAATGATGGCAAACAACAGACGTTTTCAATGTGATCAGAAGCTTTGATTGGAAAGCTTATCAAATGTTAACATTGAGGCAAATGGTGCAGGGCAGTGGTGGGTTCCTACCTAGTGACGTGCAGTCAGCTTTAGGGCTGGTGAGGCACTTTTTAGACTTGTGGACTTCAGCACCCAGAATTCCACAGCCAGGCATGCTCAGTTCCGATTTAAAGCAACAGCATTTTTCCCCCTTGCAAAATAAGTTTTCCCATTCTTTTTCTTCTCCCTTCCCCTCCTTCCTCCCTCTCTACCTCCCTCCCCCCTCTCTCAAACAGACACACGCACACAGAGAACTTCGATCCCTCTCTCATTCACTCACTCTCAAACACAAACACAGAAGTTGGATTGGATATATTTTCCAAAGGCTTGAAAGCAGCTCCTCTGCCATACCCCCCTTCCCCTGCTGCCTTCCGATCAAACTTTTTGAATTCCTCCCTCCTCCCCACACATGCACCTTTTCCAGCTGTTTCAGAGACGATTTCAACTCTGCTTCTCCCTGCCCTGCCCTGCCCTCCCCTCATGAAAGGCCAGAGCTCTGTCTGACTGAGCTAGTTGCTCCCAGAGAACTCTAAAAGGCCTCTAAAAATACACTCTACAGGAGGCGAGAGAATACGTGCCTCATTTGCATAAGGAATGTTTTGCTTGTTAACCCTTGCTTAACTCTTAAAAGGTGAAAAATTCCTTATGCAAAAGAGGCCCCTAGTTCTCTGGCCTCCTCCTATGGTTAACACAAAGCTCTGTTCCAAGTCACTGTGAATCTGGCAGCAACTACCTTGGCTTTAATTATTTTTAAAAAATTCTTTAAAATTCTTTCCTTTTCCTCATGACTGGTGAGGCCACACCTCCCTTGCCTCTAGTGACTGCATGTTCCTGTTCCTACCGGTTTGGACTGGTTCGGCCGAACTGGTAGTAGCTTGGTGACATAGGTCGCTGGAACTGGCAGTGACCCAGGCCTGCCATGCACCTGAACTGGTTCCCTTGGTGGTGCCATAGGCAGCACCATCTTGTTTTTTGCTTCTGTGCATGCGCAGAGCAATTATAGTCATATGCATATGCACATGCACAGTGCATCCTTGAGCAAACCGGCAGTAGTGGCTGCCGGAACCCACTCCTGGTGCAGGGTACATGCCTCTTTTCATGCCACTATCTCTGACAAGGTCATAGAGGAAATAGAATAGACATCCAACTAGGATGCAAAACCTTTGGACTTTCTGTGCTGTTATATTCTCTTTGGCTCAGTTAACTCACAGGTAAAGTGGCTATATTTCTGTCCTGTGGAAATAAATAGAAGCATTTTAGTAGTCATGTTTTTTCATTGATGTTGAGATGTAATATTTTCTAACATCCTTGCTAACACTTACCACAAAGGTATACCTATGGATAAACTTAGCAAAGTCACCTGCATGCTTTGCTCTAAAAACGAACTTTTCTTAACCTGCTCCATTTATGCTGTAGAATTGTCTCTGTTCCTTGATTTCATTGTTATTTTAGTAAAAAAAAAAAAAAAAAGGATTTACAATTATGAGATTGTTATCCTGCCTTTTCTATATAACTCAAGTTGGTAAACCTAACTAGCAATCCCACCTTCCATTTTCCTCCATACCAACAAGCCTCTGAGGTGGGTTGGGCTGCGAGAAAATGACTGGCCGCAAATCAACGAGCCAGCTTTCACACCCAAAGGAAGAGTAACACTTTCAGACTCCTAATTTCTAGCCTAGTACATTCATCCTTACAGTCCTTGACTTACAACAAATTTCTTAGCAACAACTGGATTCAAAGTTAGCCATCCTTCTTCCTCTCTGCAGCCACATGACTGTAGTTAGGGCACTCCATCCACATTCACACATTTATGGCTATTTGCAGTGTCCTGTAGTCACATGACTGTATTTAATTGCAGTTTTGCCAAAAATAGGCATTTACTTCTGGTTTTCAGCAAAACTGGCCCATGGCAGTCCTCAGTTCTTCAATCCATAGATACTTTGATTACACCATTTCCCTTGAAGATTTTAATTACAGGGATGCACACAGAGCTACTTCCTTTGATATCGAGTATTAGGAGGCTAATACTGGAGCTCTTGATTTATGCTTGAATTTAATGCATCATGGCCTATATTCTGTAAATTTGGACAGCATATTACCCTGAAATCAACTGGGAAACAAACTCTGCACCAAGTGGAAGATCCAACAGGTTCCTAATGAACCTAGCAGACAACTTTGTTTCCCAAAAAATAGAGAAAGGAACAAGAGGATCAGCCATATTGGACTTAATTCTCACTAACAGAGAGGAAATGATAGAAAGTGTTGAAGCCATAGTAACCCTGGGGGCAAGTGACCATGCAATATTGGAATTCAACATTATGCAAGCAAAAGTAGTAGAACAAAGTCAAACTAGAGCCTTGGACTTTAAGAGAGCTAATTTTAATAAACTTAGAGAGAGCTTGAGAAGAATTCCATGGATGGGAAAACAATTCAAGAAGGAAAGATTCTGGAAAAGTTAATCAAGTAAACAAAGTAATAGCCAAAAGCCAACATGGGTTTGTCAAAAACAGATCACGCCAGACTAATCTTATTGCACTCTTTGACAAAGTAACAAAATTAGTGGACCAGAGGAATGCCATCGATATAATTTACTTGGACTTCAGTAAGGCATTTGATAATGTAGACCATAACCTACTACTAGATAAAGTAGAAAAATGTGGGTTAGACAGCATCACCACCAGATGGATTCGTAACTGGCTGACCAACCACACTCAACATGTAGTCCTCAATGGAACTGCATCTACATGGAGGGAAGTATTCAGTGGAGTACCCCAAGGCTCTGTTTTAGGCCCAGTACTCTTCAACATCTTCATCAATGATTTGGATAAGGGAATAAATGGGGAACTCATCAAATTTACAGATGATACCAAGCTATCAGGAATAGCCAACACTCCAGAAGATAGGCTTAAGATACAGAAGGATCTTGACAAACTTGAACATTGGGCACTATCTAATAAAATGAAATTCGTGAAAAGAGTAAGGTTCTACATTTAGGCAAGAAAAATGAAATGCACATGTACAGTATAGGTGGTATAGTAGTAGTAACTGTGAGAGGGATCTTGGAATCCTAGTGGACAACCATTTAAATATGAGCCAGCAGTGTGCAGTAGCTGCCAGAAAAGCCAACACAGTTCTAAGCTACATAACAGAGGGATAGAATCAACATAACGTGAAGTGTTAATACCATTTTATAATGCCTTGGTAAGGCCACACTTGGAATACTGCATTCAGTTTTGGTCACCACAATGTAAAACAGATGTTGAGACTCTAGAAAGAGTGCAGAGAAGAGCAACAAAGATGATTAGGGGACTGGAGACTAAAACATAAGAAAAACGGTTGCAGGAATTGGGTATGTCTAGTTTAATGAAAAGAAGGACTAGGAGAGACATGATAGCAGTGTTTCAATATCTCAGGGGTTGCCACAAAGAAGAAGGAGTCAAGCTATCCTCCAAGGCACCTTAGGGTAGAACAAGAAGCAATGGGTGGAAACTAATCAAGAAGAGAAGCAACTTAGAACTGAGGAGAAATTTCCTGACAGTTAGAACAATTGATCAGTGGAACAGCTTGCCTCCAGAAGTTGTGAATGCCCCAACACTGCAAGTCTTTAAGAAGATGTTGGATAGCCATTTGTCTGAAACGGTATAGAGTTTCCTGCCTAGGCAGGGGGTTGGACTAGAAGACCTCCAAGGTCCCTTCCAACAAGGGGGAAGCTATAATCTGTATATCATGCTGTCCTATAAAATGACATGATTTACATACTTAGGTCAGTCATTAATTGAATTATTTGCATGATATCATAATGTATTGTTATAGTGACATCTTTCATTTAGATTATTTGCGCAGAGGTTTTCTCACTTCTCTGAGGAGACAATCAAATGTTCTTCCAGGAAAAAAAAATGGACAAAAAGAGAATCCAAAAGAATCCAGACATTGTGAGAATAGAATTTCTATTAACTCAACCATTTGTTACCCAGGTTGCACTGATGAGAATCCGAAATCAACAATATCTGGATGACCACAGATTCTTCACTGCTGGTCCAAAGGTAAATATCCTACTAAAGATGTAATTAAGAATAAAGCTATACAAAGTTTTGAATCAGTTCAGTTCCAAGCAGAGATGGGTTGTTGCCAGTTCGGCCCGGTTTGGCCGAATCAGTAGTAGAAGTCAGGCCTGGGTTGCAGAACTGGCAGCAACCCAGGCCTGCCACGCCCCTGAACTGGTTCCTTTGCTGCTGCTGGGCCATTGCCATTTTGGATTTTAGTGACTCCATGTGCGCAGTTCACTGTAAAGACAGGTAGGTTACCTTGGAAAGAGATTGAGTATTACACAAGGGTCTGAGATAATGTGCTTGCTGTTTGGCTATTTCTTTACATCATCTATTATGATATAACATAGGCAACCTGTATTTTCTCATGCGTAATTAAGTAATGTGTGGCAACTGTATATCAGCATGCTCAAAAATGTTGGCATTCAATTTGATCTTTTTCTGTTCTGTTATCCTACTGAGAATCTTTATATACTTTCTTTCCAATGTTATGTTCGGTTGGAAGAACAAAAAGGTGTTTTAAAGAAATGTTTCAGTGAAATCTTGGAGCTCTCTCTCTGAAATTTTGTTCACCAAAGTTTACCGTCCCTACTACTTTCATCCCATTCTGCTATAAAACAAGGCAGCTGTAGACATTTTGATGGTTCTTGTTGTAGCACATGGACAGATTGTTTATTGTACTAAAATTCAACTTGGTTCAAACAGAATCTCGTTGCCTTTTAGTCTCAAATTGAATCCGGGCTGATTTATGCACTGTAAAAATATGTCATGATTAGCAGTGTGACCTGAAGCAAGTCAGTAACATTCATCAACATGAAAGCATTGCAGTATGTTCAGACTTCATTTTTGTCTTGACAATAGAAAGCCTTGGATCTCCTGTAACAGAAACATCTTGGTCACACTAGAATTACATCATCCACAATCACATATTGCTCTGATTATAAATCTAAAATCTGTTTTATGGTATTGACTCAGGTATCATAGTTCAGGCTATTATTATTTAATTAACCACACAATTAGGATCAGGCCCACAACCTCTTTGATATGTGATCAGGGAATAGGCACCATTTCTTTGAGGTCTGTGAAATTATAACGGAATTTAGTGAAATTGCTGGGCATGTTATTCTCCACCACACCTTAGGAAAATCAGTGGAGAATTAAATCAATCTGTAAGAAAATTATATGGACGTTCTTTGAATACATGCAGAAACAAAAGCATTACTAAAAAAGGAGGACAAATTTACCAAGGATTTATCTATGGATACTCTCCCCACTTTTTCCTCAGATGTTTATCTCTTAAGGTAAACAACAGAAGTGGGATCATACATACCCTTTTATTAAGACCCACCAAATGACTACCATTCTAATTCTTCTGTTCTATGTATATTTATTCCTCTCCTTCTCTTATACTTGGGTACACAGTGGCTCAGTGGCTAAGATGCTGAGCTTGTCGATCAGAAGGTCGGCTGTTAGGCGGTTCACATCCGTAGTGCTGCATAACGGAGTGAGCGCCCGTTACTTGTCCCAGCTTCTGCCAACCTAGCAGTTCAAAAGCATGTAAAAATGCAAGTAGAAAAATAGGAACCACCTTTGGTGGGAAGGTAACAGCATTCAGCATTTAGTCATGCTGGCCACATGATCCTGGAGATGTCTTTGGACAGCATTGACTCTTCAGCTTTGAAACGGAGACGAGCACCGCCCCCCTAGAGTTGGGAACGACTAGAACATATGTGTGAGGGGAACCTTTACCTTATTATCGTAAACATCTTTCCATTTTAATCACTTACAGCTATTCTTGCATTCCGCATTTTTACATATTTTAAGAGCATTTTTGCAATATAAGTAATATTTCAACATTTGGATCATTTGAGTTCAAATGTTTTGGGAAACAATTGTCAAATGGCTTCCAAATTGACAAGTTAAAAGGCATTAAATTATCAGGTATAGGAGAAACAGAGAAGCAAAAAAAATGTATAGCAAGTTATTGAATTGTTTATTTTCCTATTTCTATAGGAAAATATTAAAAAATGTAAACAATGATGGAATTCTGTTCTCAGAAATAGTTTGTTACAGGAAGAGATGCATGATATGAGAGCCAGCTTGGTGTAGTGGTTAAAATAAGGCTATACATTCAGAAAATTATAAATTCAATTAACACAATCATACGCCTATCTATAATCAATGAAGTGGCTTCTTTTTGATATTCTTCAGCTTTGTCAATTATCTAGTTTCAGTGGAAGATTGTGGCCCTCTCATAACTGGAGAGATAAAACTCTCAGCATTTGCAAAGGCTGATGAGAATTGTCATTCAGAAACCACTTTTATCAGTTTAGGTCACACTGAGCTTTGTATGGTTTTAAACATTTAAAAAAAGATATTATCAACTCCCTGTTTTGGAAGAGCAATTCAGGAGTTCCAATGATCATATAAAGGCACCAAAGTCTGTTCGAACTGGGAAGGAGGGAAGCTGCGGCTGGCAATTCTGCTCCCCTTGCTCTTCTGGGTTCCGGCGCACCAGCCACCTGATCTTCATGCACGTAGGAGCCCTGGAAGAGAAGCCACCCAGTTCACATGTGCATGCCAGGAAGATGATCTTTCAGTTTCTGGCACATGCATGTACACTGGCTGGCTGGTCTTCATGTGTGCATGTGCACCAGAAACCGGAAGACCAGGTGGCCAGCGTGCATGCAGGCACTGGAAACCAGAAGATCAACTTCCTGACCTGCACATGCACACCGGGTGGCTACTCTTTTGGTTTCTGGCACTTCTGAATGTGTGAAGACTAGCTGGCTGGTGTACTGGAACCTGGACGAACAATGGACAATGACTCATATGCCTAGAGAGATCCTCTACATGCCATGTCCGGCACACGTGCCATAAGTTCACCATCACAGCTCTAGGCTAAACCAGTTGCACCACTTATCATTGGCATAGTATTTTCATAAATAGCCAAAATTGAAAATTTGCCATTTTCTAATCACCTGGAGTCAACTAGTATCATAAGCAGTGACAATTTTTTTCCCATTTCTCCCCCCCCCCAAAAAAAAACGATTAAGAATATCAGTATTCAGGCATGAATAAATTCCAGTTCCCATCTGGGATATTTCCATGATCACTCCTTGGAGCTCTCAGACTACCCATTTTTGGCAATGTTGCTAGAGGTGTCTTCCAGCATGGCAACCATGAAGTGCTTTTGGCAGAAGAACTTTCTTTTTATTAGGTAACAGAGAGTTCTGTGAATTCTGTGGTGGCCAACTTCTCATACCTACTAATCTTTACAGGCTCAGTATAACCAATTTTGTTGAATTTAAGTACAATGACAATAAAGATTATACTTATACGTTCACTCCGAATCTCATCTGGTTCATGAAGAGCCCCTGTAACATTAATTAGAATCCTTTTTTTTTCCAGCTTCAACTTTTAATTGTTCTTTGATTTTCCCCCCTAAAATTACTGCATTTAATTAATCACAAACTGAGAGGAGTTGAAAGAAATTGATTTCATAGGTTACTTTTTACTTGGTTCTTTTCCTTAATCCCCTCTATTATAATGTCAAAGAAAAATAATGAAATTAAAACAATAATGTGAGCTATTCCTCCTCAAAAGACCAGAACAGATTAACTGTGGCCAATTTATAAGTAATTTATCATAATTCTAAAGCAACAGTAAATAAATATGAAAAAACTTAAATGGAAAAGAAAGCAATTATTTCCAAAGCAGAATGGATGCAGAATTTATATTTGTTATTAGTCGTGAAGTTGTGTCCGACCCATGGTGACCCCATGACGACCCCATGGACAATGTTCCTCCAGGCCTTCCTGCCCTCTACCATCCCCCGGAGTCCATTTTAGCTTGTTATATTGACATGTCATGGTTTTTATGCAGGCATAAATTGCCATTTATAATATTAACCATATATCATAATTGAAAACAGAAATGTTAAATCAAGATTCATTAAGGAACTTGGGTTCATATTCCTGATTAAATCTGTAATCTCTATGCACTTAATCTCTCTTATCTTGAATTCAGTAATCTGCAACGATCAGCATGGTTAAACAAATAATACTTTGCTTTGCAAACAGAAACAAGATATAATTATTATGCAATTTATACACTACATTATTGCCTGTTAAAATCTGTATGTCTGCAATTTTGCAGTTTTGCACTGAGTCTTAAATATCATAGGCATAGTCTGAGTTAATAAAGCCACGGGCTTTGGCTTTATACAAAAGATTTTGTAGATCTCTAATCTGTTTTGTTATAATATTCACAATTCAGTAGGCCCAGTTTTGAAACCTAAATTGCATATTCTTCACAGAAGGTACTTGCCCTTTTTTCTTGCTGCATATCATTGTTAAATTTCCTGTCACCCATTAAGCACATCATTCATTCCTGCAAAGTTGAAATAAAATTTTGTTTCCAACTGAGACCTGGCCTTTAGCTGATAGAGATTTTGTTTCATCTAACAGGCTAAGATTTCTAACCACAGAGACCACCACTGCTCTCCCCCCTCCTCTTAATCTGCCTCTGGGAATTTATAAGAATAATAAGCGTAGCACTCAGCTGCACACATCAAAAACCGTTTGATTGCAATCATGGCTCTTTTATCAGATGGTTCCTCCCAGTCCTCTCCCTCTTTGTTAACACAAAGAGCAGCAACTTGGGTCTTGCTGGATAAGAACAATATTTAATTCTAAAGCGCGCTCACATGAAGAAGTGAACATGTATACATTATCAGTCAAAGAAGCGATCCAGTAAAAAAAAAGATAACTGCATTTAAAAATTACAAGACTAGTGATCCATGGAATTAAGTCATAGCTGATTTTGCCTAGCATAATTGTCCAGGTTCTTCCAAGAGTTCAGATTTCAGGAGGAAAAGTTTTACCAAAAGAAGAAAGAATCTTAAAGAGGTATGGCTTATTTGAGATTCCAACCATATCACTTAAATGTAACCAAGGATGTTTTGAATTGGACTAGAATTGGGCAGAGCCACTTCAACCTTAACCACCGAAGTTCACTGGGTCATTTTGAGTTAACTATCCAAATTAACTCAACCAACCTGACTCTCAGAGCTACTGTGGCAATAGAATGGGAAAAAATTGAACACCAGGGTGAAATCTAATGGATCAGGGAGGAACTTCATTAATAATGAAATATGAAGGAATTGGATTAGACCTGAAGAAATATTCCTAGGTAAATTCTAGCCATGATAACCATAATCCGATTTTAAAGGTCGAATAGCTTATGCAATGCATATTGGTGCACATGTTTAAGATGTATTGTTTGGCTATTCTTCATTAATTACAGGAAAATTAGTTAAAGAATTGTTTCTATCCAAGTGCCTTTTTCTTTCTTTCTGGAGACGTATCCAATGATTACCATTTTTTTTTAAAAAAAGAGGCTTTTATTTAATTTCTTGGTTGTTTGATTTGCAATGTTTCCCCAAGAGAATGAACAAATTATAAATAATTAAGATTTATTAATGAATGGCATTCCAAGCCATTACATCTTATAAGTCTTGTGAGACTCCCCCTGGGAAATTTCCAGTTACAATCAGACTTTCTTTACAACTTATTTTCCATGACTTTTAATGCATCGTTTTGATTTAATCCTTGTTTTAAATTTAAGTAAGCTGCTATAAAAGGATTTAGTTTGGAGTGCAGCTGACAAATAGCTCAAGCAACCCTCTACAATAACCAATTTGTTAACTTGGAAAGCTCATGCATTCAGAGTACAAAGTTTGCCAGAGGGTTATAACCCTCTGCAAAGATTTAAGAGTTAATACTGTGAAGAAGCTCACCACAAAGATGGCTAGAAGTAAAATGGCTTGAGCTGTATTACTGGAAATTCATACAAATCTCAGCAGGATCACTAGAAGGGAAGTGTACTATAATTTTTAATAATTATCATTTTGCGTAGGACATCTTAAACATGCTAAGTTATATAAACTACATTCTGTCTCTTCACTGTCATGTTGATGAAATTCATAATTAGCAGGTTTAATATACTGTATTTCCACCCACGTTCTTCCTTGATTTAAAGTTTTCAACCCTCAAGATTATCAAATGAAGTCAGATCAGATTCCGAGAGCCACCTCATTCGTTATTAGATTGCAGCTATGTTTACACTGTGCAAAGAAAGCATGGAGAGAGAAACATTTATGTTAGAAATCAAATATTCTTAAAGTTGGTTCTTGCATGAAAGAAAAAAAGTTGCACAAACTTTATTTACAAAATAGGATGGTGACAGGAAAGCCTAATTACTTGAACCTATGTACACTAAAATCCTATAGTGGGATCTCTTCCATTACAGAAAGCAGACAAGTCTGCTAAGTATTCCAATCACCCAGGGCAGAATTAGAAAAGAAAGAAAGCTGAACTGGGATGGGAAGGAAGTGATGGAAGCTCTGTGAATATCACTGTATAACCAATGGGAGGCATTGCTACATGAAGAGATGTAAAGGCAGACAATGCTAATTGTCTGCCAATCATCTGACAGTGAGAACAATCTATCAATGGAATAGTTTGCCTTCAGATGAAGCTGTGGGAGCTTCATCACTGGAAGCTTTCAAGAAGAGACTGGGCTGACATTTGTCAGAAATGGGGTTGGGTCTCCTGCATTGGCAGGGGGTTGGACTAGAAGACCTACAATGTCCCTTCCAACTCTGTTAAGCTGTTAAATCTCTACATTTATTTGTCCTAGTGATCAATAGATTTACATAGGGTGGAACCTGATGCATACAAAGTTGAAGTCCAACATTTATGAGCAGACAAGCCTATATTTCCTAGGGAAGAACTTCTCTCTTACTTTCAGCTTGTGCTCTACTTTCAGCTTTCAGTAAAGTTTTTAGTGTCCAAGTCCCTTAGTTTCTTTTGTGTTAAGTCAGAAATATCAAATCATGCTTTGATAAATGGGGCTCTTATTCTTACCAAACTATGGGGACTGTTTTGTTTATAGAGCAGGTAGATAAAAAAAACTAGAATATGTGTGGTAGAATAATGAGATAATACAAAACCAAACTTTCTGTTTCTGTAATAATAAAACACTGCCTTGGCGAATAATAATGACATAGTAATAAACATACTCTCTGATTGTAAAATTGTAAAATTGTAAAATTCTCTGAGTCTAAAAATGCATTGTGACAGTCATGACTTGTGTTACATGTCTATGGATTCATGCATGTCTTGTGTTAGATGTCTATAATTTTCTCCATGCAGGTGTGGAGATGGACCCCACTAAAGTCAAAACGGTCACTGAGTGGGAAGCGCCCCGTACACGCAGGCAGTTGTAAAAGTTTTTGGGTTTTGCCAATTTCTTTTTTTCCCCCAATTTACAGTATTTATTTTTTTAGGCTATTAACTCTTTTCCATTTAACTGATTATCATACATATTACATTTTTTCCTCCAGCACAGATGATGGTACGGTGCTTTTCAATCAAGGTGGTTGCTTCTCTGAACAATTCAACACAAATAATTCATTGCTGGGGAAATCCTCTCCCACACATTGCTTAAATTGGAATCTGTGTAAATGCATTTTTATTTTCCATTTTCATTTCGTACAGTCACATATATACTGTGCATAACCGGGGCCATATAACATTAAACAATAAACACAGCCATTCCTCTTGTCAACAATACCTCCCAAAATAAAAACCCAATGTACCTCTTCGACCCTCCATACACCCTTTCTTACGCCCCCCTCCAACTTTCCATCTTCCCTCCTTCATTCCCCTCTACCCTACTTCCCCTCCCCCTCTACCACTCCTCTCTCCTGGTACACTCCCTTCCTTCTCACCCTCCCTCCAATCCTCTCTCCCACCCACTCTACCCCTCTTTCTTCTATCCCTCTACTCCTCCCTTCGGTGTATTTCTACTATCTACTAATGTATTCAGCTTGTCCTATTTTTACAGTGGAGTTAAAGAGCAACAGTGTACAAGTGCAGTCGCGTTACTTTGAGATCTAACACATACTAAATATCCCCCCCCCTAACACCCCACCTCCCTTCCCCCCCCCCGACTTCCCAGAGCCCGTACACGGTATAGATTTTAACAAACACAGTCTAAAATATATTAAGACAAAGTAAATAAAAAAGAAGAAGTTGATAACATCTCTGCATTGAACTCAGCTTCTTCCTGTTGCACTAACTTTGAGCAGTTTAGATTATTCCTAATCTTAAGCATAAACTATCTGGAATTTCTTAGTCCCGTATTTGTTTTGAATATAGTCAATCCATTTTTTCCAGTCTCGTTTATATCTCTCATTTGAATGGTCTTTAAGATATGCCGATATTTTAGCCATCTCGGCTAGGTTTGTAACTTTCAATGTCCATTCTTGAGTTGTAGGCAAGTCTTCCTTCTTCCAGTATTGCGCCACCAACAGTCTTGCTGCCGTTATTAGGTGCAGAACCAAATTAGTCTCTACCGCTGTAAAGTCAGTACATATACCTAGTAAAAATAACTGAGGAGTAAACTTTATCCTTCTTTTAAAGATATTTTGCATAATCCACCACATTTTTATCCAAAATGCCTTAACCTTTTGACAAATCCACCATATATGAAAATATGTAGCATCGAGAGAACCACATCTCCAACATTTAGGCTGTACATTCGGATACATAGAAGCCAGCTTTTTAGGATCTAAATGCCATCTATAAAACATCTTATAAAAATTTTATCTCAGGTTTTGTGCTTGTGTGAATTTCACATTTCTTACCCATATTCTTTCCCATGTGTCCAACATTATTGGTTCCTCAATATTTTGAACCCACTTTATCATACAATCTTTAACTAATTCTGTTTCCGAATCCATCTGTATTAATACATTATATATCCTCTTTATATGCATTAAACTTTGATCTCTTATTTGTTTAAATAAATTATCCTCAACTTGGATAAAACCAGTTTTTTGGTCTATTTTCCACCTGGCCTGTAATTGGCCATACTGGAACCATGTTTGAACTACCTTCTCCTCTTTCAGTACCTCTAAAGATTTTAGTTGTAGAACCCCCCTTTCCAAAGTGAGAAGTTGTCTGTAGGTGGTTCTATCCTGTTTTTGTGCTATATTCATATTTTCAATTGCATGTCTAGGAATTGCCCACATGGGTAACTTGTCATTTAGTTTATATTGATATTTTTTCCAGACCCGCAGTAAAGCATTTCTTAAGATTTGACTTTGAAAATTCTTATCCAATTTTTTGTTGAATAACAAGTAAGCATGCCAACCATATACCAGATCGTGTCCCTCGATATTCAGTATTCTATCATTGGTTAAATGGGTCCAATCACTAATTGCGGATAGCGCCACTGCATCATAATATAATTTTAGGTTAGGTAATTTCAAGCCTCCTCTCTCGCATACATCTTGCATTATTTTCATCTTTACCCTCGGCTTCTTTCTGGCCCATACAAATTTGTTGATACCCTTCTGCCATTCTAAAAGATTTGCATCTTTTTTAAGTATAGGTAACATTTGAAAAAGAAATAAAAATTTTGGTAAGATGTTCATTTTCACTGCCGCTATCCTACCCAGCAAAGATAAGTGCAGTTTCTCGCATTTAAAAATTTTATAATCTACATTAAGTAAAGAGATAGGTCTATAATTTTTTGGTTGGGTAGTATCTTGATCTTCTTTGGGTATCAAAGATATAAATGCTGTCTTCCAAGATGGGGGCACTTTACCTTCCATTTGAATTTTATTAAATAGTTCTCTAAGAGGTTCTACCATTTCTAACTGTATATTTTTATAGTAAACCGCTGTCAAGCCATCTGTGCCTGGCGCTTTCCCTAACTTTAGTTGCTTAATTACCTGCAAGATTTCCCCTGAGGTTATTGGTTGGTTCACGTTTTGCCTGTACTCTTCTCTCACTAGAGGTATTTTCTCTTTATCTAAGTATTTGTCTATATCTAAACCCTTAATTTTGTCCCCTTTATACAATTCTGTGAAAAATTCCCGAAATGCCTTTTGAATCTCCTCCTGTTGAAACACCTCCTTCCCTCTATAAATCAATTTGGTTACATTTCGAATTTTCCTTTTTTTCCTAATCTGATAAGCTAACCATCTGCCTGGTTTATTTGCGTTACAAAAAGTGTTGTGTTTTGCATATAATAAACTAGTGGCTACCTGGTCAGAGATCAACATATCAAATTGGGATTTTAATATGGTAATTGCTTCCTTAACCTTTGTATCGCCTGGATTCAATGTTAACTCCAACTCTTTCCCTTTAATTTCCTCTTCCAATTATTTTCGTTTTAGCCCTTGTTTATGTCTATGTATTTTGTTTATATTCATCAGTACTCCTCTCATATACGCTTTGCTTGCATCCCATACAAATTCATAGGTGTACCCTTATTCATATTCAGAACAAAGTATTCAGATAACAATTTTTTACAATCATTAATGTACTTTTCATATCTGAATAGGTTTTCATTCAGCCTCCAAGACAGAGCCGAGGTGGCGCAGTGGTTAGAGTGCAGCACTGCAGGCTACTTCAGCTGACTGCAGTTCTGCAGTTCGGCTGTTCAAATCTCACCGGCTCAAGGTTGACTCAGCCTTCCATCCTTCCGAGGTGGGTAAAATGAGGACCCGGATTGTTGTTGGGGGCAATATGCTGACTCTGTAAACCGCTTAGAGAGGGCTGAAAGCCCTATGAAGTGGTATATAAGTCTAACTGCTATTGCTATTGCTATTGCTTCTTGCCTGCACTACCCTTCCCAATTCCATCCATACTGGGTTATGATCCGAAAGGATCCTCGCCGCAATCTTTGTCTTCTTCACCCTAGAAAGTAAATCATTAGTGGTTAGTATAAAATCAATCCTTGAAAGATTGATGTCTATCAAAAAAGAAGGTATTTGTATTTGTATTTGTATTTATTAGAATTTATAGGCCGCCCTTTTCCCTGAGGGGACTCAGGGCGGCTTACATAAAATAAGGAGGGGAGGATACAGACAATGGACACAAACAATACATAGAAGTAAAATAGTAAGCAACATTCATTCATCATTCGGGTGGGGACAAGTCATCTTTATCCCCAGGCCTGACGGGCTAGCCAGGTCTTAAGGGCTGTGCGGAAGGTCTGGACGGTGGTGAGGGTACGAATCTCCACGGGGAGATTGTTCCAAAGGGTCGGAGCTACTACTGAAAAGGCTCTCCTCCGTGTAGTTGCCAGTCGGCACTGACTGGCAGATGGAACTCGGAGGAGGCCTAATCTATGTGATCTAATTGGTCGCAGGGAGGTAATTGGCAGGAGGCGGTCTCTCAAGTACGCAGATCCACTACCATAGAGGGCTTTATGAGTGACAAGTAGCACCTTGAAGCGCACCCGGAGATCAACAGGTAGCCAGCGCAGCTCGCGGAGGATAGGTGTTATGTGGGCGAACCGAGGTGCACCCACAATCACTCGCGCGGCCGCGTTTTGGACTAGCTGAAGTCACCGGATGCTCTTCAAGGGCAGCCCCATGTAGAGCACAAGGTGTAATCATATTCTTCTGCGTTTCTTTCTCGCCAAATATCTCTCAATTCAAAATCGTCCATCATTCCATCAAAAAAAGGTTTGGGTAGCTTAGCTCGCATTTTAGTATTTGGGCGAGAGGTCTTCTTATCTCTTTTAGTGTCAATCACGCTGTTCCAGTCACCCAATAGTATACAAGACTTATAGTCCCACTGTACTAATTTAGCATGAAGATTTCTATAGAATCCATCTTGCTGTTGATTGGGTTTTGCCAATTTCTATCATCAGTTTATCCCTTCTTTTGCCAAGATTGCACTTCCCATCACTAATTTTTTGAAATCCAAAGGTGGGCCGAAACCCAAGCCTAACAAGCCATTGAATTGGACCATGGAGTGTCAAGCTGCTTTTGAGAAATTGAAACGACTTTTTGCCGAGGAGCCGGTTCTGAAGCACCCAGACATGGACAAGCCATTCGTGGTTCAAGCTGATGCCAGCGACGTGGTGGTGGGGGCCGTATTACTTCAGACCAACGACCAAGGTAACTTACAACCTTGTGCCTACACCTCTCGTAAACTCACAGACACAGAGAGACGTTGGGCAATCTGGGAGAAAGAAGCATTTGCTGTTCGTTGGGCTTTGGCCACATGGCGCCATTTCCTGGAGGGTGTTAAGCACCCATTTGAGGTGTGGACTGACCATAAGAACTTGGAGGCTTTGAGGACTCCCAGGTGGCTCTCCCCTAAGCAGATGCGCTGGGCTCAGCATTTCAATCGTTTTAATTTCACGCTTAAGTACATCCCGGGGGGGAAGAACTTCATGGCTGATGCTTTGTCCAGGCTCCCTCAATACAACTGCTCTAAGCTCAGCGTTGTCCAGCCCGTTGTTCCCACATCAAGCCTCGCTGCTCCTGTTGTTATGAGACAACAGACACGCTCTAAGGTGGACGTGTCTCAAGATTTTCTTTCCGACCTCAAGAAGGCCCTTCCTCAGGATGATTGGTTCCAGCAGCATCAAGGTGAATGCACCATGAGGGATGATTTGCCATGGATTGGGGCGAAGCTTTACGTCCCTGCCTCTCTTCATCTAGTTGTTCTCCAATGGGCTCATGATTCCAAATTGGCAGGGCACTTTGGATTTGTGAAGACGTTGCATCTTGTGAAATGGCAATTTTGGTGGCCCTCTTTGAAGAAGGACATTGAACTTTATGTCGCCAGCTGTCCCGTTTGTGCGGCTGCTAAACGCCCGCCGGGGAAACCACAGGGTTTGCTCCAGACCGTAGCTCGCCCTATCGCCCCATGGAAGGAGATTTCTATGGACTTCATTGTCGAACTTCCTGAGAGCCAGGGGCACACTGTCATATGGGTGGTTACTGACTTGTTCGCCAAGCAAGTTCATTTTATACCTTGCCCAAGGATTCCTTCTGCGAAATCCCTCGCTAAACTATTCATTTCTCACATTTACCGTTTGCACGGAGTGCCTGATCGCATCATTTCTGATAGGGGCGTGCAATTCACCTCGGTCTTCTGGAAAGAATTTCTTAAGCACATTGGCTCCGCCCAAGGCTTAAGCTCCGCCCACCACCCTCAGACTAATGGGGCTTGTGAGAGGACTAATTCTGTTCTGGAACAATATTTATGTTGTTTCATCAACTACCAGCAAGATGATTGGGTGGACTTGTTGCCGCACGTGGAGGTGGCTTATAATAATTCTGTACATAGCAGCACTGGTTTCACCCCTTTCCGAGTTGTGTTTGGCCAAGACTTTGTCCCTATTCCCAAAGTTTCTCTTGAGCAGCCGCAGGTTTCATCCCTCTCCGAGTGGAGTGAGCGTTTGCGACATATTTGGCCTTTGGCACTTCGTACTTTGGATGCTGTGCATCGTGTGCATAAGAAACAGGCTGATAAGAAACGTGCTCAACCTTATCAGTACAAGGTGGGTGATCAAGTTTATCTATCCACAAAGTTCCTTCAAACTACACAGAAATCCAAGAAGTTGGGGCCTAAGTATGTGGGCCCCTTTCCCATCATCAAAGTCATCAATCCTGTTTCGGTTCGCTTGCAGCTGCCCAAGCACCTCAACCGTGTGTATCCTGTTTTCCACGTTAATCTCATTAAACCTGTTCGTTTTTCATCTTTACGTCCGCCGGTGGATCTGCCACCTGCCCCCCTATTGATTGATGGTGAACAGCATTTTGAGGTTCGCGAAATTTTGGACTCTCGCAAACGGTGGAATCGGATCCAGTACCTGGTGGCTTGGAAGCATTTTCCCCCGTCTCATGCCGAGTGGGTGGACAAGTCCCATCTCCAGGCCCCCCAGCTGCTCCTCCAGTTCTATTCTGCTTATCCTGATAAGTCCTAGTTGTCCCTCCTTCCTGACTTTTTCTCTCCCCCCCCTATTTTTCTTTTTCCATTTTTTGTTGTTCATCTGTTTGTTTGTGTTTTGTTGTTTTCCAGATCTGACCGCCTTTTTCCGGAGGAGGGCCGGATGTCAGCCTCTGCTTTGCTGCTGCTTCGGCTGCCATTGGAACAGGGAGGGGGGCATGGTATTTGGGAGGGGACTACTACTTGTGCTGGAGGAAGGTTCTGGAGTTTCTACTGCCTGTCTTACTGCGCATGCAGAGGAGGTTTCCTGCCAAGGCCAACGGCACCGACATTCCATCTTGGTGATGCCTTTCGAAGTTATCTCGCACCTGACACTTGGGAGAATTATGATTGGACTGTGACTGGGATGCCAAGGGGTGGGGAATGGGTTATTCTATATATCATTTGCTTTCGCGCCTAAATAATCAGTCTTCGCTTTGCTACGCTTCTGTTCATTTATAATTAGTAAAAGTACACTTGGTTTCTATCAATTAAGTCTCCTTTTAAACTATGGAAAAATTAAATGATATAGTTCTTCATGAGAGTGTAGACAGTTCAGAAGAATAATGGTGGTGTGTAAAGTTTTGAAACTGCTCAATTGCTGCATTGTTTTCTGGATGGATAACTATCAAAGGTGAATAAACAAAAATGCTATGGTTTTTCCTCAAAAGAGACAATTTTCTTGTAAAACGTTGCTACTCCTTAAATGCTCACAAATGATTTTAACATACTTTTCCCCAAACATGTAAACCACCTCCATTGGCTCTCCTTCCTGTCTTTGAAACTGTAATCGAGTGATGTAGAGACTTCAGCTTATTAGGATCTCCTGAGCACAAGGGTGCAGAAAATATAAATAAAGAGTGAAGGACTGTCTTTGTGTTCTCTCTTTTCTATCACTCTGCTAGAATATGAGGTCATTTCCTTCAGTATAACTTTCCAGGCGTGTACATGTACACTCACTCTCACAAACATTATGGAAAATAGAGGCATGAAGATGAATCTGGGTCAGAACCTTGTTTAGCCTTCTTGAGTCCACTTTCTTTTGGTATTCAGGAAATCACAGTTATGCCAAGGAAAAGGATCAACGTGCCCCTGCAAGTTACTGGGATGCAGTTAAAAATGGACCCAAAAAGACAACTTCTGCAAATTTCAAATGGGACAATGTCACAAGAGCTAAAACACCAGCTACCATAATCACAAGGAGAAGGCTTCCTGTTATTGTGCAGTAATGAGTAAATTGACTAGATGCCTGTAATAGCCAATCATCTTGTTTGTTTTCTTGCAGATGTCTCATTACCCAAACTAGGTAACATCATCTGTGCTAGTAAAGAGTGTTGTTTGCTATCAGTTTGATATTCTAGTGTAGTTTTATATTCTCAATTTCATTGAGGGCTACATCAGGGTTGTGTTTGACCTTGTGGGGTGTTGAAAGAAATGTCCTTCTGGGTTCAGCTCCAAGTGGGGAAAAAGACACTGGAAACATGGAGGCTGCTTGGAAAGATGGTTTATTGTTGGACAGGGCCACATGGCTTGAGCCCTGAACAGAAAAGGTGATCACATGCTTCAATGTTGGTGGAGAAGAAGAGAAGGGCTGAGGGAGGGGCTTGCTAGGCTTTTTATACCTTGTTTAGTCCCACCTCTCTGTTTCCTGTTCCTGAGTAAGAAGTGTATTCTGATTGGTTGTCAGACTCCCGTGGGGCCATGCAGGGGCTAGTCTCTAGGCTGTGGTTTGAATCCAGGTATGGATGAGTTCTCAGATGCCATGTGGAGAGTTGAGTAAAGTTCCTTAATCCCTTCCCCCTGCAGCTGCAGTGGAGAAGTCTTTATTATGTAAAAGTGGACTAGCTTGGCCCATTAACAGTGGGGATGGGCAGGAAGCTACAGGCAACTATTCTGTCTTTTAAAAACATGTTTCTTTCTTTTCATATCTAGAGAAATATTCTGCCTTTTCAATATTTCCTAGGATATTTCATTTTTCTGGGAGAGGGCTGGATGATAACTTCCACAGGGGCCAAGGTGGGTGTGGCCAGGGTGGGCATGGCCAGTTCAACATCACTCATGTCAGGGGAGCCTGTGGCAGCCCGGGCACTCTGCCAGTAAAAATGGGCTCCCGAGCTCCGTTTTCACCTGTAATGACTTCCTGCAACCCTCTGCCAGAGAAAACAGAGCTAGGGAGTGCTGCCCACAGCCTTCACAAGCTTTGTTTTTGCTGGCAGAGGCACCACTGGCCAGTCCTTTGCTGTTTCCAGGGTAGCGCCACAGGCCAGATCCAGCCCATGGGCCTTAATTTGATACCCCTGTTCTAGTGGCTTACTTATCAATGTTGCTGGGGGTAGTCTTAGAGATTCTTTGGTTGGGCTGCTTGCTGTTGGCTTCTTTGGCAGTTTTTGATTGGGGTATTGTTTACTTGATTGCTGATCTGATGTTAACCTTGAAGTTAATCTATGCTGATCTGGATGTTGACTGCTGATAGAGAGGTGCTCTGGTTGTTTTGTTCCCTTTTGGACCGGGTGATAGTCTCTTGCATGGTCTATAGATGTTGTTAATGTCTTTGTGTCTATTGATGGTTGATTTGTCAGAGTGCCAGGCTTCTAGAACTTCCCTGGAATTTTTGGACTTGGCTTGGTCTAGGATGGTCACATTTTCCCAATTGAAGCTATGGTTAAATCTGTCTATGTGTTGTGAAATTAAAGAATTTTCATCTTGCCTTCTGACTGCTAATTGGTGTTTGTGGATGCATTCTGCCAGTCTTCTGCCTATTTGTCCTACAAAGTGATTGTTGCATTCCTTACATTGTATGTTATAAATTACTCCTGTTTTGTTTCTGGGGCTGTTGGGTTTTTTGGGTCTGCTAAGAGTGTTTTGAAGGGCTTTAGCTGGCTTATGTGCTATGCTGATTCCATGTGGTTATAGTAGTCTTTTGATAGTTTCTGAAATATTTTTGATCTATAGCAGTGTAATTCTTTTTAGGGTTAGGTTGGTTGAATTGTATTGGGTTGTGTGGTCAGGAACTTTTTGATAAAGTTGCATGGATATCCATTTTATTGGAATATGTTGTACAGAGAGCAGCAAAGACCCCTTAAGTCAACCCTGACCTACAAATATTCTCCTTTATTCCTTATAAGCTTGCTACACTACTTATTTGTCAGATCAACTTCCCATTACCAGGCACACATATTATTTTTTAACCCCCAACAGACACAACTTTCCAACTTCCCAGTTTGTATCCCCTCTAAAATTTCCACTACTAACCCTCTCAGCATCCTGAGTTGAGCTGAGTAAGGTAATAAGAAGGGGGAAAAATGCTAGCTGAATTTTTAGTTTACAGAAATTATTACTGTAATTACTTAGTTGAATGTAACTCTGACCACATACATTGTAGAGTGGTTCAAGATTAGCGCATGTACATTTTGATATAGTTTATTTTTTTTCCTTTCATAAAAGTTATCTAATAACACCAGCAAAAGGAACAGTGATTACATCAGCACAAAATAAAATCCTGCTGTGATTATACAATTGCATCAAAATGATCCTTCTTTATTCTGTTATTTAATCTGTGCACATGTTCCTTGATGTGAGCTGCTAAACCCTCAGAAAGAAAAATACATGAATTGAAAACTGTAGCGAAATCTAAACAAACTTTAGATAGACTGCTAATACAGCAGCAGTACAGCAAAGCCAAGATCAGGTCATTCAAAACTCAGCATTTTGAATAAGCATTGTAGTCGAATGTCATGGGGATTCCTATAATCTATGCATTGAATACTGAGCTGCACATTAAAAAGTTAAATGCAAAAGCATCCGTCCTTTCATCTCTTCTGTTAATTGCATAACACTGGTTATCCTGCAAGAGTATGTATGTATATGCTTTACTCCTTTTTAAACTCAGGTTTCACATTCTACAATATCCCATGTCAAAATTGGGAAACTAGAATATATTTGAAATGTGGCTGTAGTGTATTGTCCTTTCAGTGGAATTCAATATACCATGATTCAGCAATTTTCTGAATACACAAATATACACATTGCTACAGCTGCATCTGGTTTCCATCTTCCCTTGCTGCCCTCCTCTCCCTTTTGGTTATAAATGTATGTTTTATGATTTGTGCCCTGTATCTCTGCAGATAGATGACAGTGACCATATCATAGAAGCTAAAGTTTTCTCTGCTCTGAGAATTGTCCACATACTGCCCTGTTTTGTTTTGTATAATGAGTGGCAGCTGAGCTAGGACATCTGTCTTATTCCACCAGCTTGCTAAGTTTACTGAAGAGTCTTTCAATAAAAGTTCTATATCACACATATTAATAGCTTTATAGTTCCATAGCATTGGTGGGATTCATTTTTTTTTTACTACTGGTTCTATGGGTATGGTTTGGTGGGCGTGGCATGGCATGGCTTAGTGGGAGTAGAAGGGGAAGTGCAAAATCCCCATTTCCTCCTGATCAGCTGGAACTCGGGAGGCAGATAATAGATGAGGGCGGGGCCAGCCAGAGGTGGTATTTACTGGTTCTCTGAGCTACTCAAAATTTCCGCTACCGGTTCTCCAGAAATGGTCAGAACCTGCTGAATACCACCTCTGTTCCATAGGATGTTGAAGGTTAAGTTGTGACCAAGCTTCAGCAGCCACAAAAAGTGGCTAGGTTAGTTCAAGATGTTTTGTTTCCTGAAGCAAAGACCCTATTGTCCTTTTACATTCCACAAAAAAAATATGACTGAATGGGCAGCTTATCTTATTTTAGCAGTGGAATTGGTCAGAGTCTTCTATTCCATTTAAGGGTAGCTGGACCATTTCTGCTAGTCAGGGGTGTCAAACACATGGCCTGTGGGTCAGATGCGTCACATGCTGCCCACCCCCACCCCCATTTTATTGAAGGGAGAAAAAGTTGCAATACATCATGTGACGACAATGTGACGACATGAGTTTGACACCTCTCTGCTAGGTGATGTGTTACCTCCAAGACAGCTTAAATATTATGCAGAGTATTCTGGTTATAGAAGCTGGACTGTCAAATCCAGCCAAAAGATCACACATTGCCTCCTTGGTAACGTCCGCCGAGTCCCGCCCAGCCGCCCTGTTTAGGATAACCCGCTCCCTCCTAAATAGGAGGGAGACGGGGAACCCCCTACAGGGTAAGGCTGAGGAGTATGTTCAGTTCTTGGCGGACAAAGTTGCTCGGTTTCGATCGGACCTGGACTCCACTCCTGCAGAGCCAGCCGAGACACAAGGGAATGATTTGGCAGACCATCTCTGGGTTGAGTTTCAGGATGTTGCCTCCGGGGATGTGGACAAGGCTATGCGAGCTGTGAGCGCCTCCACCTGTATACTGGACCCGTGTCCCTCCTGGCTGGTTGCCAACAGCAGTGAGGTGACACGAGGCTGGATCCAGGCGGTTGTTACCGCCCCTCTTCGGGAGGGGTACTTCCCCACCGCGCTTAAGGCGGCGGTGGTGAACCCCTCCTGAAGAAACCGTCTTTGGATCCAGCGGTCCTTAATAACTACCGTCCAGTCTCCAACCTCCCCTTTGTGGGGAAGGTTGTTGAGAAGGTGGTGGCCTTCCAGCTTCAGCGTACCTTGGAGGAAGCTAACTATCTTGACCCCTTCCAGTCCGGCTTCAGGACCGGTTACAGCACAGAAACCGCTTTGGTCGCATTGACCGATGAGATCATACCCCTGTCGTGGTCAGACCACTGCCTACTGAGGCTTGACTTCCGGAGGCCAAACCCCCACCGTAGGGAGGAGGAACTGACCAGGTGGTTCCGCCCCAGGCGACTTATGGACCCGTTGAGGTTCCAGACGGAGCTTGGGGTTATTCCTGATACTCTCGCCCACAGTTCGGCGGAGACTCTGGTTGCCGCCTGGCATTCGGCGGCGTCGGAGTCTCTTGATTGGATTGCGCCACTACGGCCCCTCCGGGTCAGTGGATCCCGGAGGCCTCCTTGGTTTACCGAGGAGCTCCGGGAGAAGAAACGCCGGAGGAGATGCCTAGAGCACCTGTGGAGGTCCGATAAGTCCGAGGCGAACCGAGCACTTCTGACCACCTGCACCAAGGACTACGTTAGGGCATTGAGAACTGCCAAAAGATCATACATCTCTGCCTTGGTTGCGTCCGCCGAGTCACGCCCAGCCGCCCTGTTTAGGATAACCCGCTCCCTCCTTAATAGGAGGGATGCGGGAGACCCCTTGCAGGGTAGGGCTGAGGACTATGCTCAATTCTTGGCGGACAAAATAGCTTGGTTTCGGTCGGACTTGGACTCCACCGCAGTAGATCCAGCCGAGACACAGGAGGACCACTTGGCAAATCATCTCTGGGTTGAGTTCCAGGATGTTGCCTCTGGGGATGTGGACAAGGCCATTCGAGCTGTAAGTGCCTCCACCTGCATCCTGGACCCGTGTCCCTCCTGGCTGGTTGCCAACAGCAGGGAGGTGACACATGGCTGGATCCAGGCGGTCGTGACCGCCTCCCTTCGGGAGGGGCACTTCCCCGCCGTACTTAAAACGGCGGTGGTGAGACCCCTCCTGAAGAAACCATCCTTGGATCCAGCCATTTTAAACAACTTTCGTCCTGTCTCCAACCTCCCCTTTATCGGGAAGGTTGTTGAGAAGGTGGTGGCCTTCCAGCTTCAACGGGCCTTGGAGGAAGCTAGTTATCTCGACCCCTTCCAGTCTGGCTTCAGACCTGGTTACAGCACAGAAACCGCTTTGGTTGCATTGACCGATGATCTCTGGAGGGCCAGAGATGGAGGCTATGCGTCCATCCTGGTTCTCCTTGACCTCTCAGCGGCTTTCAATACCATCGACCATGGTATCCTTCTGCGACGACTGCGGGAGGTGGGAGTGGGAGGCACTGTTCTGCAGTGGTTCTCCTCCTACCTCTCGGACAGGTCGCAGTCGGTGTTGGTCGGGGGGCAGAGATCGTCCCTGAGGCCCCTAACATATGGGGTGCCCCAGGGTTCGGTCTTATCCCCCCTACTATTTAACATATACATGAAACCGCTGGGCGAGATCATTCGGAGGCACGGGATAAAATACCACCAATATGCGGACGATACGCAGCTGTATCTGTCCGCCCCGTGCCAACTCAATGAAGCGGTGGACGTGATGAACCAGGGTCTAGAAGCCGTTAAGAACTGGATGAGCGCTAACAAACTGGTACTCAACCCGGACAAGACCGAGTGGCTGTTGTGCTTCCCTCCCAATAATTTGGCTAATGTACCAACGCTTAGGCTGGGGGGTCAAATTTTATACCCCTCAGATAGGGTCCGCAACTTAGGAGTCCTCCTGGACCCACAGCTGACTTTTGACCACCAGCTGTCAGCTGTGACCAGGGGGGCATTTGCCCAGGTTCGCCTGGTCCGCCAGTTGCGGCCCTACCTAGATCGGGAGGCTCTCACAACAGTCACTCGAGCCCTTGTGATCTCTAGGCTGGAATACTGCAATGGGCTCTACATGGGGTTGCCCTTGAAGTACATCCGGCGACTACAGCTAGTCCAGAATGCAGCCGCGCGAGTGATAGTGGGCGCACCGCGGTTCGCCCACATTACACCCATCCTCCGCGAGCTGCACTGGCTACCTGTTGGTCTCCGGGTGCGCTTCAGGGTACTGATGACCACCTTTAAAGCACTCCATGGTAGTGGATCTGGGTACTTGAGAGACCGCCTTCTGCCGATCACCTCCCTACGACCAATTAGATCGCACAGACTGGGCCTCCTCCGAATCCCATCTGCCAGTCAATGCCGACTGGCGACCACACGGAGGAGAGCCTTTTCTGTTGCAGCTCCGACCCTGTGGAACGATCTCCCCGTTGAGATCCGTACCCTCACCACCATCCAGACCTTCCGCGCAGCCCTCAAGATCTGGCTCTCCCAGCAGGCCTGGGGACAGGTTTCCAATTCACCCGCCCGAGTGTTTGATTGCTGAACGAAAGTTGTGTTTTTACTATTTTTCTTTGTTCACATTTTGTTTTGGTTTTTTTGACACTGCACCCCCCTCCCTTGTGGTTGTAAGCCGCCCTGAGTCCCCTCAGGGAAAAGGGCGGCCTATAAATCCCAATAAACTCAAACTCAAACTCAAACTCAATCTCTGGAGAGCCAGAGATGGAGGCCATGCGTCCATCCTGGTTCTCCTTGACCTCTCAGCGGCTTTCGATACCATCGACCATGGTATCCTTCTGCGACGACTGCGGGAGGTGGGGGTGGGCGGCACTGTTCTGCAGTGGTTCTCCTCCTACCTCTCGGACAGGTCGCAGTCGGTGTTGGTGGGGGGGCAGAGATCGTCCCCGAGGCCCCTAACTTATGGGGTGCCGCAGGGTTCGGTCTTATCCCCCCTACTATTCAACATATACATGAAACCGCTGGGCGAGATCATTCGGAGGCACGGGATAAAATACCATCAATACGCGGACAATACACAGTTGTATCTGTCCGCCCCGTGCCAACTCAATGAAGCAGTGGACGTGATGAACCGGGGCCTTGAGGCTGTTAAAGACTGGATGAGAGCTAACAAACTGGTACTCAACCCGGAAAAGACCGAGTGGCTGTTGTGTTTTCCTCCCAACAATTTGGCTAATGTCCCATCAATCAGGCTGGGGGGGGCAAAATTTATACCCCTCAGACAGGGTCCGCAACTTGGGAGTCCTCCTGGACCCACAGCTGAGTTTCGACCATCACTTGTCAGCTGTGACCAGGGGGGCATTTGCCCAGGTTCGCCTGGTGCGCCAGTTGCGGCCCTACCTGAACCGGGAGGCCCTCACAACAGTCACTCGAGCCCTTGTGATCTCTAGGCTGGAATACTGCAATGTGCTCTACATGGGGCTGCCCTTGAAGAGCATCCGGCGACTTCAGCTAGTCCAGAATGCGGCCACGTGAGTGATCGTGGGCGCACCACGGTTCGCCCACATAACACCGATCCTCCGTGAGCTGCACTGGCTACCTGTTGGTCTCCGGGTGCACTTCAAGGTCCTACTTACCATCCACAAAGCGCTCCATGGTAGTGGATCTGGCTATTTGAGACACCGCCTTCTGCCAATTACCTCCCTGCGTCCCATCAGATCGCACAGGGTAGGCCTCCTCCGAATTCCATCCGTCAGTCAGTGCCGACTGGCGACTACGTGGAGGAGAGCCTTCTCAGTTGCAGCTCCGACGCTATGGAACAATCTCCCCGTGGAGATCCGCACCCTCACCACCGTCCAGGCCTTCCGCACGGCCCTCAAGATCTGGCTATCCCGTCAGGCCTGGGGATAAGACTTTACTCTCTCCCCTCCCGAATGCTGAGTGAATGTTGTGCTTTTATTGTTAATTATTTTTTTTATTCACATTTTCTTTTATGTCTTGTCTTGCACTCCCCTCCCTCATTATTGTAAGCCGCCCTGAGTCCCCTCAGTGAAAAGGGCGCCCTATAAGTGTTCAATAAAACTCTAAAAACTCCAAATTGTGATCTGGTAGGTTTTTCTAAATTATGTGTGAAAATCTTTCCTAATTTAAAGGAATGGTAACGTTTGATAAAAAAATCAAGATGAATAATGGCTCAAGGGGAGAGATATGAAAAGTTCACAGGTAGTTTTAATTTGAGCATTTCAGAAAATGCTTAGGAAATATTGGGGATCTTTCCAAGTTTTTGGAATTTTCAGAAGGAGCTAATTTGTTCTAAATGCACTTTATTCTGCTCCAATTGCTTCCCCATGATTCTGTGAGCTCACTATTACACCTTTGGTTTCTTCTTAAACTTATCTACTAGCAGAAACAACAGGGAATAATAATAATTATGTAAAGGAAAGTATTAGAGAACTCTTGTGGTTCTTCATCCCAGTACCCTCAAAGCCTTGATCAACTTTTTTTTCATTTTCATTTTTCTGTTTCTAAGTCTCAAGAAAGTTAAGGGAGTCATAGCTAGGGAGAAGAAGGAAGAGAAGTGATAGAAACTGGTAGGAAGAGGTATTCTTTCAGACTATGATTTCAAGTCATGGAGAGCACCTTGACTTGAGATTGAAATTAACTGGGAGTTAACAAAGATAAAGAACCAGCACAATCATGAATATTTTTTATTTATATTTATTTATTTTATTAAACACATTTATATGCCGCCCAATCCCGAAGGACTCTGGGCGGCTTACAAAAATAAAGAGAAAAAACACATAATGAAACACATAACGAAAGAAACAGTTTAAAAACAGCAACACCTCGTACAATCATTCTAATCAGGGCTGGACCTCAACAATGAGGTCAACAGCCCCAGGCCTGCTGAAACAGCCAAGTTTTTACAGCTTTCCTGAAGGCCATGAGAGTGGGAATGGTCCGGATCTCCGGGGGTAGCTGGTTCCAGTGAGTTGGAGCAGCCACAGAGAAGGCTCTCCTCCGAGGGCCCGCCAGCCGACACTGTCTGGCTGACGGCATCTGAAGGAGGCCCAATCTGTGGGATCTTACTGGCCGCTGGGAGGTATGTGGCAGCAGGCAGTCTCGAAGGTACTCTGGCCCTAAGTCATGTAGGGCTTTAAAGGTGATAACCAACACCTTGAATTGTGTCCGGAGACCAATTGGTAGCCAGTGCAGCTCGCGGAGGACAGGTGCACCAAGGTACACCCAATATCGCTCGCATGGCCGCATTCTGAACTAACTGCAGTCTCTGAACGCTTTTCAAGGGTAGCCCCATGTAGAGCATGTTGCAATAATCCAGCCTCAAGGTGACAAGGGCATGAGTGACCATTTGAAGTGCCTCCCGATCCAAATAGGGCTGCAATTGGTGCACCAGATGAACTTGGGCAAAGGCCCCCCCTGGTCACAGCTGATAGATGATGTTCCAGTTTCAGCTGCGAATCCAGGAGGACTCCCAAATTTTGAGCCCTCTCTGAGGGGCGTAAATTTTCACCCCCCAGGGTTAAGGATGGACTGTCCAAGCAGTCCTTCGGGGGCAGCATCCAAAGCCACTCAGTCTTATGGGGATTGAGCACAAGTTTGTTCACCCTCATCCAGATCCTAACAGCCTCCAGGCATCAGCACATCACGTCTGCCGCTACACTTAGCTGGCACGGGGCAGAAAGATACAATTGAGTATCGTCCGCATATTGGTGATACTTTACCCCATGCTGCCGCATTATCTCACCCAGCGGCTTCATGTAGATGTTAAATAGGAGGGGGGACAAGACCAAACCCTGTGGCACACCACATTTGAGGGGCCTAGGGGTCGACCTTTGCCCCCCGACCAGCACCGATTGCGACCTGTCAGAGAGGTAAGGGGAGAACCACCGTAAAATGGTGCCTCTCACTCCCACCTCCCCTAAGCATCGCAGAAGGATACCATGGTTGATGGTATCGAAGGCTGCTGAGAGGTCAAGAAGCACCAGGATAGAGGAATATCCTTTATCCTTGGCCCACCAGAGATCATAGGTCAGGGTGACCAAAGCGGTTTCTCTGCTGTACCTAGGCCTGAAACCAGACTGAAAGGAGTCTAGATAATCTGTTTCATTCAAGGGAAGGCTTCTTGAGGAGAGGTCTTACCACTTCTTCCTTTAATGATTGCGGGAAAGACCCCTCCTGCAAAGATGCATTAGTAATCGTCTGGAGCTAGCCTCGTGTCACCTCTCTGCTGGTCGAAACCAGCCAGGAGGGGCACGGGTCCAGTAAACAGGTGGAGGCACTCATCGCTCCCATGGCCTTGTCCACTTCCTCAGGGGTGACAAATTCAAACTCATCCCAGAAAATCCGATTAAGACTAGCCCTCGGCATCTCGGCTGGTACTGCCCAAGCAGAGTCCAGGTCTGTCCGAATCTGAGTGATTTTATCCGACAGAAACTGAACGAACTCCTCAGCTCTTCCCTGCAGGGGTTCCCCCGCCTCCTCACCTTTCAGGAGGGAGCGGGTCACCCTAAACAGGGTAGATGGGTGAGATTCTGCGGACACAATAAGAGCGGAAAAATGTGTACATTTTGCTGCCTGTATCGCCACTAGATAAGTCCTAATAAAGGCTCAATAGTTATCGATCAGATTCAAAGTTACTAGCCCTCCAACGTCGCTCTAGGTGTCTCTTTTGGTGCTTCATCTCCCAGAGTTCCTCAGTAAACCAAGGTGCCCTCCTGGATCCACTGCCGTGGAGAGGCCTCAAAGGCGCAATCCGATCCAGTGCCTCAGCCGCCGCAATGTTCCAGGCAGCGACCAAAGACTTGGCCGGATTGCGGACAAGGGAGTCAGGTATCTCTCCAAGCTCCCTCTGAAATCCCTCCAGGTCCATTAGGCTCCTGGGGCGGAACCACTTCATTGGCTCCACTTCCCTGCAATGGGGGAATAGTGTCCTGAAGTCAAGCCTCGGCAAGGAGGTTTCGATTATACATGCCAGGTCTGCCTCCTGGTCTAATATTAAATCCCGGATGAGGGGGCTTTGTTCACAAGCAACCTGGTATTTAGCAACAACAACCTGAGACCAGGGCCCTGTACTCCTCTGCTACCAGGTCCTTGAGTTGAGCCCAAGGGGCCGGAACAAGGAATCGCTGTAATGTAGCGAGTCCTTCTTCCCCGGTAATGGCTAGCCCTACAGCTCCCGTCATATCTGCCCCTCCCAGTCGTAACCGAAATGCTCCGACATCCCCCCATCTCCGTAGACCCCCCCCCTCCCCCATGGCCCCCATTCTTCCCGGCAGGCCACGTGTACCATTCACACCAGGACAGGAGGTGAGTCTGGGCCCCCATCCACTTCTGCTTCTGCACTCAGTGGAGGGGACTCCAGGTCACACTCTCGGTCCTATCATACTCACCAATCAAACACTCTCTTCAGACACACCCCACAATAGTTATTAAAATACAATAAATTAAATTAAAAGTGAGCACATTTTTTCTCAAATTCATACTCATACACCCAGCAAACCAGCTAAAAAAATGCTGTTCCTAAATCGATGGCAATTAAAATAATTTAAGAACGGTAAAAAAAAATTGAATGAAGTTTAGTTAGTTTTAAATAAACTAAGCAAAAATTCATGTCTTTTTTAAAAAAACCTTGGATTTTGATAATTTGGGAGCATTTTATTTTTAACTTCCATTTCATTCTAAAACTCAGCCATTTGGTGATATGGTTTTAATAAGTTCTAAGAAGGCCATTCTGGAGCTAAAAATCATGCTAAATAATTGCATTTGAAAGAAGTGGGGAAAGGTGCACTCTGGTTTTAATTGGTAATGAAATATATATCCTAAGTAAACATGACAACATTTCTAGTAGGAAATGAATAGGAAAGTGCCAATTATTGATTGGGAACATTTTTGTTGTGGCCTCATGGATATTTTAAGGGATCCATGTCAGACTGTTACATAATCATTAAGCCTCATGAAATCTGGTTTTAATTATCACGTAATATTTAGTTAACATAATCATTTTTTATATCAAAAGATAATCAAATCCTCATTTGGAGATGCACTCATTCCTAAAGGACACTAGGAAACTTGCCATCTGATACCTCAAAACGAAACCCTATCCGGCAAAATGTCATAATAACACACATGTTTATCTGAAGATATTTTGAAAGCAATGTGTGAAGCTATGGTCCTGATCCAAATAGCTAGTTTAAGGCTCAAGACAATTGCTTTTCAACTCTGCTATGTTTCAGATCTTTACTCTTGTTCTGTGGAGACCACAACTTTATTATTATCATTATTACATTATTACAACCTGTCCCAAGATCTTTCCAACAATTTTCAATTGAGATGTCATACTTGCTACATTTGAGCTAAATTCAATTCCTTATGCAACTCATACTTTGGGTTGGAAAATAATTTTGTTGGAAAATCCAGCCATGGTTTCCACAAAGGAAAATGCCTTTGTGACTAACACTACCATTCGCAGCCCCAGATGACTTTGCAGAACAGAAATTATTATGGAAATTAGGGAGCCACAGACTTAAGCTGATAGTGTTTTATTTCTTTCCTTGTAAACAATCCTGGTAATAGTACAGAAAAGATTTCTCTGGGCTGTATGTGATTGTAAAAGAAGTATTAATTTTTTGTTTTAAGAGACAGATGCTTTTTATGCGGAGGTTTTCAGATAAGACAGGATTCTGCATTAGTATAGCTAGTGATGTGCCTTCTGCCACTTTTGGGCATGTATCTCCAGTATTTGGGATCTGTAAAGATGTAAATGATTCAAGCATGCAATATTTCTGACTATCAGTCACCATTGGATAGGTGCAGGGAAATAATATAATTCATGTCTTTAAATACAAGATTCTTAAATTCACTTTAAACTTTGCTTTTATAGTTTTAATGGACAATTTGGAGGAAGGAGGCATTTATTAGTTAGGAACATCTACTGTACTAGGGCAGTGGTCCCCAACCCCCGGTCCGCGGACCGGTGCCGGTCCGTGGAGTACCTGGCACCGGGCCGCGCAGCGGCCGGGGGCCATGATCGCTCTTTTAAATCCGCTCCTCTTAAATGATTTCTCTCCCCCCCCTTTGGTCCCACCCTCGGCTCTCTCTCCCTCCCTCCCTCGCCGTCTCCTCCCTTCTCTCTCTCCCCCTCCCGCACCGATCCATCGCCAGGGAAAGAGAGAGTGAGAGAGGAGAGAGAGAGGGAGAGAGGGAGGGAGTCAAGAAAACTGTTCCGGCCGCCGCTGAAATGACTCAGTAACTTTTGCGCTTGGATCTGCTTTTTCAAACCTCCCCCAATCATCATCGCCTTCCTTCCCGCCCTGCCACGCTTGGTCTGGCTCTTTTCTTTTTTTGCTCTCTCCTCGGCTTTTCCTGCTTTCTCCCTGCAATTTTGTCACCCAGATGCATGCTGTGGTTCGCGAGTGCGGCTCGGTTTTATGTGTCCGCTTCTCTCCCTTTCTCTCCACACCCCCCCCACCTCCATTTAATTATTATTTTTTAAAAGAAAGAAAACCGTAGTTCTGCCAATTGCAAAAAAAAAAAGTGTGTGTGCGTGCATATCTGCCGGCGGGTGTGTGTTTGTGTGGTGTGTGTGTGTGTGTGTGTGTGCGCGCGCGCGGAGAGAGACTGGTTGGAAAGGAAGGACAGGACTGGCGGTGTGTGTTTCTGCAGCCCCTCCGGTGGAGGCTGCACTAGCAGTCAGATCTGGTGTTTTTTTTCCCCCTCTCCTTTTTCCGGCAGGTCGTTTTAATCCTTGCTAATTACTTTCTGTTCTTCGCTTGCCAGCTTCCTTCCCACCCTCCTTCCTCCTCCTCCTCCCCCCCCCCCCGGCCGGGTGCGCCTCCCCGCTTTTACTCCCAAACAGTTTATTTATATATATATATATATATATATATATATATATGTATGTATGTATGTATGTATGTATGTATATATGTATATATGTATATATGTATATATGTATATATATGTATATATATATATATATATATATATATATATATATATATATATATATATATATATATATATATATATATATATATATATATATATATATATATATATATATATATATATATATATATATATATACATACATACACTCTCTCTCCACGGCATGCGCGTGCGCGCGCTCTGTTCTTTGCCCACCGAATGTGGTGGGGAGGGGGAGGGCGGGCAGAAAGGTTGGTCCGGGTTGAGGGTTCAGGATGGTCTTTGAGGAACATAAGTCTGTCCGGGTGGGGAGGGGCATATTAAAGCACTTTATATTTATGTAATTGTATTTTATTTTGTAAGGCATGTTTAAATACAATAAAATAAAAGTTGTTTAATCAAAACAATCTGATATATAAACAATCAATGTGTCGTCGCGAACAATGCTCCCCACCCCTGCGCGCGCTCAGCGGGCCACGGTAAAATTATCAAAGGCTGACTGGTCCGCGGCGATAAAAAGGTTGGGGACCACTGTACTAGGGCATCGTAGGGCACCTTGATACAAATGATGTCAGTTGCAGGAAAAAACACATGCCAGGTTGATTGCATTGAGGGCTGGTGAAAAGTGGTTATGCTGCTATTCAGCTTACAAAGTGTTTCTTGATTTCTGATTTCAAATTCTGTCTGCTGAGTTCTCAATTTATTTCTGTTACAGAACCAGCGTAAGAGAACCTAAAAATCCTTAACAGAATGTTCAGGTGTGAGATTGGGATATAGAACTATGCAACATATATGTCTAACTTTGCCCTTCAGTTGGTAACCCAATGGAAGAATAGAGTAGTAGATAACATACTTCCTCTATCCTCTACAGAAGCAATTATGATAGCATGGAATCTAACTAAACCAATGTTCAAATTAATCTTAAATTCAGTTGGAGTTTAAGGGATAAAATCCATTTTGAGACATTTCCCCATCCTTCACAATATATCTTTAATTTTATTCTTACTTTATGGTTTCAGTCCCAAAACAATGGGACTGCTACCTAGTAAAACTGATCTCATGAAAGAAAGAAATAAAATAAAATAAAAGTGAATGCAATAATGCAAATCCATGTGATTTTATTAGCAGCATGAAGTAGGAATCTAATCGTGAAATTTTTCTTTGAAAATCCTAATAAGTTTTTTACTTCTGTAATACTGAATGTATGATACATAGGATTATGATTTATAATGCACTTTTATTGAATGAATATAATATTAGGAATACATTTATGGATGGTGGTGTCATCTGTATTATTACCTATCTCCCTTTTATGACACATAGGAGAAAAAAGATAGACAGATCCTTATAGAATGCACACACTATAATGTAAGACTCAATATCCCAATATAAAATAAAAGAAATGAAATAAAAATTTATTAAGGAAAAGCAGAAAGAGAAAATAATATAAACCAAATTAAAACAGATGTTTCACCTCAAATCCACTTTTTGGTTGCCATGAAAATAAAGATAAAATGAGGACTTTTTGTTCTGCAGCTGACACTATTTTTTTTATCATTTTGGATTTAAATTACAGTTGCTTGGCCCCCAGCAAGCTTTGTGTTTTAAAAGAGAATTATAACAACTTTCCATAAATTCTGAAAATTCTAAAAACATCTCCCTGGGGTTTTATGCGACAATCATATCCAGCAACTCCTCTGTTTATATTTGTAAATGTTCTTATTTCATCCATGAAATTTTCTGGGCTCAGAAAATACACCCCTCCCCCTGAATCCAAAAAAGAACAATAACAAAGGCAGATAATAAAACACTCGGCCTGTAGTCTCCAGTAGGCTTGTACACAACCCACAAAACATTACTCATATATCATTGAAATGAGATATGAATTTATTTTGAGAAAAAAGTCACTTCTTGCCTTGAAGGCAAAGATAGGGTTGAAAATCTTATAGTGATGACTATTCAGCGAGTGCCCATTGGTTGTAAAGCCCTTCCTTCATCTTTTAACAATTGTTGGATGCTTTGGCTTAGATCTCACATACCTTTTTCTATTTCGTGGCAGTTTGCCTCACAACAATTAACAATTATTTTTTACTTCTCTTCTCCTCTCCTCTCTACCCATTATGCTGGCTTTCCTTTGTCTTCAGACCATTAATTAATGAGACAGCCTTAAATTGCCCTTAGTAATGCCCCTGTCAATGTTTTCCCTTTAAGCTGAAAGCATCCAGTGATAACCACTAGGTTCATAACATGTGCTATACTTCATGTATGTGCTGTCTGAGCATACTTGGAAATTCGTAAACAAATGACCCTACTTTTCTTTGTTTTTCTTTCATTTCTGCAACCGAGATTATATACTTAAATTCTCTATCATCTACGATTTTCTACTTATTCCAGGTCATCCTCAGAGGCAGGGATACCTCACAGCTGTTTGCCTTTTTGCAGGTTAAGGCAATATTCAGGCAGAATTAAAAGCTATTGATTAGAGCAGCAGACTGTATTCTACATCCTAGACGAGGGGTATCAAATTCATGGCATCACTGTTGTCATCACATGAGGTATCGTGAACTTTCCCCCCCTTTGCTAAACTGGGGGTGGCCGTGGCCAGGGTGTAACACATCCAGCCCGCAGACTGTGAATTTGACACCCCTATCCTAGACCATGCTCACTTAGTTTTAATTTCTCTGTGTGATCATTTAAATACATAGTCAGATTTTGTTGCTTCCAGCCAGGTTTTATTCATCTATAACCTTTCTCAAATGGCTTTCAGTATTCAACAAGCAGAATGAAGAGAAACAGATTTTTTTTAAATGCCTGTAAGAGGACAATGATTTGGCTTTACAATCCATTTCAGAGGAATCTGGGATTTTTTTTCTCTCTAAAAAACAGAAAAACAAAAAACAAATATATCCCAAAGTGTTAAAAATGTAAATAAGGGCTATTGAGTAGAAATTTAAAAAAAATACAAAGAATCCAAAAGGCAGGCATAATAAAGTCTTCCAAATCTAAGGACAAGTCCAAAAATAATCAGAACAATGTTCAAAAGACTTCTGAGTTTTAAAAGAGTAAGCCCAAGTGAAAAAGAATACTTGGTTTGTATATTGTTTCTAGAGTTCAGACCAGGACATGAATCCCCACGCAAGGTTGCTTAAAAAATTATAGCTAGGTTCTGTTCAAACATCCCCTGTTTTATGAGGATGATGTGATTTTTCTAAGAGTTGGGTTCAACAATGCTCTAGTACTAATGGAGCCTCTTTATTTTTAAAAAAGGAAACAAAGGGTATCTACTGACAAAGCAATTTAATTTTGATCACCCCAATCTAATAAGAGCTTTAATCTCCCAAATGATCAAATCTGAGTTTGCAACTGATGGTTCTCACAAAACAGATTCACTTTTATGTGCCTCCTATGCTCACCCAGAAGTAAGCAACATTGAGGTAAAGGGCTGCCCCCCAGCATCCCTATGATATCCCTTGTTGGCAGATGTTTTTAGGCATATAGCAAATAGTCTTTGGCTAAAATTGATGGATTAAGTGCCATCAAGTCATGTTCAATTTATAACAACCACATCCAGTAGATCATGGGTGTCAAACTCGCAGCATCACCTTGCCATCACATGAAGTTTTGTGATGTTTTTACCCTTCACAGAGCTGGGTTGGCTGTGGCCTGCACGTGATGTATCTGGCCTGCAGGCCACCAGATGGACAACTGTGCAGTAGATAAATTTTCTCCATGAAATTTTATCTATGGTTCCATTGCTAAAATGGGGAAGGGGGGATAGAGATCAAATTGAGAGTTGTGGATTTTTATAAAGTGCCTCGGATTTTTCTTCATAATTAAAACGTGACATGTGTCAGGTCTGGGAGCCATCTTTTGATTGGGCCTTCCGGCCTGCCACATTTACTATTGTGGGAAAATGGGAAGGGGGATTATAGGGAGTATGGGAGATATATAGTCAAAATAACATCCCTTTCTCAGAGAGTC